>NW_019174321.1:4530853-4787776 GCF_002260705.1 Seriola dumerili
GGGGTAGGGGGGGGGTGCTGAGAGTGAGGAGAGATTACCTTTTTGCTCACTATCTTGCATGGAAGTGGAAAATTCCAGCTGCCATGTAGTAAAAGAAAAAGATAGGCGTGTCCTGTCGGGGAAGAGGTTAAGAATGGCAGCCTGCAGCGATCTGAGTGGGTGTTGAGCAATCAACAAGGGAATCATGAGCAGCTCAAAAAGAGGCAGAGGACAAGTGAGGCTGTGCATGCGATTGTACCAGTGTGTCTGTTTGTATGCACCTGTCATGATCCTCTGCTGTGTGGGCCAGCCTTTACACCGTCTCCCTGACCACCCAACCCCCACCACCCCCACCGCGTCAAGCCTGAGCAGATCTTGGCTGCAGCAGAGTGACAACACAGAGATCATATCCTCAATAATTTAACTGTTGGGTTTTGAGAGAGCAGTGTGTCTAAAATATGATCAACTGAAATAACCAGTCCTACTGGGTCACAGATCTAAGAAAACCAGGCCACAGTACTAATTATCCACAAAATGTACTGGGGCATAACACGCAGCTGCTGCTCTGAAGTCCTGGGGCCTTTTTAAAAAATATTTCATGTCAGGTTGTGACTTTATTTTTTAACCGAGGTGAATGGTTTTGTTTTTGTAGGCATCAACTCACCCTCCTGATTTTATTGATCTGCAGCATTTTATTCCTGGGGTTAAACACGGGACTCCTGAGTGATTTCTCTGTTTTCCGACCATGAAGTTCTGCTATATATCGTTTAGAGTATCATGATTTACAGTATCGTGATCCAGTTTGTCCTTTTTCCACGGAGCACGAGAAGTGGTGCCTGAGAATGTGACTTTATAAAAGTTTATTTGAAAGTTTGAAATCAAACACCAGAGTCTCATGAGCAAACTGTATATCACATAAAACAAAAGCGGTGATTTAAAATATCACAAAACCGACCAGACGTTGTGGTAAAGCTGGAGATGTCATCTCAGCTCACGACCGCAGAACTTCACCATTCAACAGATGAACAAAACACATTTTTGACTTACCATGCAACACCAAGGCATTACTGTGCTCCACATTGTTATGATACATGTGACAGTGAAAGTATATGGTCTGCTATTTTAAAATCATTTACATAATCACTTTAATTGTAAAAAAAAAAAACACATTCAGCTTGGTTTTGCTCAGCTGTGGTTGAAACTCTGTTGTGTTTACAGTTTAACCAGCTCCACACAATACTGAGTTCACCTCACCATTCAGACAAGTTCTTATCTTAAACCTGTTGCATCTAGTTCATACTGTATCTCAGTCTACAGTAGGCCTACTTTGCAATGAGATATCTGTGAAATTGGTTGCAGAACTCTGTGGTTGGGCCCATGTAATGTTTTTCCCTCTTTGCCCCTCAGCTGAAGAGATTGAGAGTGACAGTTGGGCGGGGGTCGAACTGGCATTGTTCTTTCTCTGCCATCCTCTGCTGGGACGGTCGGCAGCAGGTGCTGCTGTCCGTTGAATGCAGGGTCACACAGTGGTGTTGTTTTGGGAAAAGGGGCTGCTTTGGTGCCAGGTGGCAGTTGTTGGCAGAGACAGTTATGGCTTTGTGTTTCTTCCAAGAGTTACTGCATCAGCTGCCCCTTTTGCCTCCCTAACTGACGACCCCCTACCCCAACCTAATGGCCCTGCTTCTCCTAGAGCTGGAAGTGTATATGAGCATGTGTGTGTTGGCCCGAGCTCTGGCTGTGTTTGCAGGCCCAGGCCAATCAGACTGGCTAGCACAGATGTGACAGGCTTAGAGGAATGCTAGGAATGCGGAGGCGCTGGAGCGGGCGTGTCCATCCTTGGCCCGGGGCAGAAGGGGAGGGGCTACCTCAGTATCGGCAGACAGTTCAGCTCTGCTCTGCTGGCCTACCGCCGGGCGGACTGGTTGGAGAGTACGGCAAGTGCTGCAAGCCTGCTGGAGATGGCCTGCAGTACTTTTATGGTAATTGCACTAACCAGGGCCTTTTGGAGGCCAAATGCTAAAAAGTGTGTGAAAAAGCAGGACTTGTTTCTCCTGTCATTATGTGTCAGGATACCCTGAAAGCTGTTAAGCTGTAGACTTCCTAGACACACAGTCTATTGTGTGTGTCTGTGTGTGTTTAAGAAAGCACATCTTGACCACTTTTTGTTGGTGAAAATTTCTGTCAGCAACTTTAGACGAGTTTAGGTCATTATTCATAATGACACAGCGGTTCAACCTCTCCCTTTGGCCCAATTTTCAGCCACAGAAACTCGGTAAGCGTGACTTGGCAACAAAAAGAAGTGAGAAAGAATGATGGACTGATTTTTCCCTTGAGACAACATAATAATGCTTTTTGCACTTCTCATACACTAAAGTTGATTTTTGCTTGCGGCTCTTTGCTAAAATGGCAGGCCCTGTTGAAGCACATGCTCAGCACTGAATGTAAAGAGGACCATGAAAGCCCAGAATAGAAGCCTGTTCTCTGCACAACCTGTTTGTGCAGAATGTTGAGAGTGGATGTTATGTCATGAAAAACATGGTACTGTTTTCTAAGCACTCTCTGTAATTAGGCTACAGGACCATGTGAGCAGACAATAAGGAGGTGTGAAACAAGATAATGAAAACTGAGGGGTGAAACAGGAAAATCAACCGACCCGCCTTATTTTTTTAATAAGAAATGAAACTTGCGCGTCTCCTATAGGAAACAGAGGTGTTATTGTGGCCTGTGACCCATGTCAAAAGTGTGTTTGCCCCAGGTCTGAGGAGCTCTGGGAAAGGTCACACTGCTGTTCTTTTGACATGAGACATGTATTCAAGGTATGAGTAGAGCGCCACCCTCTGTCCAGTTTAGGGTATTATCAGTGATCTACGAATGTTATAGTTTCTGTCCTGTCTTTGTGTATTCTGCCTTCTGTTTTTTGTTTTGTTGTTCTTGTCTGTGACCTTGTTTTCTGTTTTTGGTTGCAGGTCGCAATGAATTGATAGCGAGATACATCAAACTGAGGACAGGCAAAACCCGAACAAGAAAACAGGTAAACAAGTTTCACTGACGTTGATGACTGAATTTGAATAATCGCGCATGGGTTTGGCTTAAGTTACTGATCGTCCAAGTCATAAAAAAGAGATCACAAGCTCATAAAACCTGATCCTTAATTACAAGAAGATTACAAATTGTTCTAAGGAAATGTGTCTGGTTTTATCATTCATATGTTTGATTGTCAACAAATCTCTTTAGAGCCAAAACTAACAATTTGATAGTCTGTCTCTCAGTAATTTCCTAAAACAGCTGGGTACTGTATTGGTTGGGAACTATTTTAATCAGTGGATTATACACAGAGAGTAGGGGGGAGGGGGACTGGAGCAGAGGAGTAAGATGCAGAGTATCAGGCTACACAGACAATACTTGAAAGTAGTATCAAGTCATTTTTAGTTTTGGTATTTTCTTGGAATCTGATACTAAGAAAAATTTTGAATATCACCAGCTCACCTACTTTTTGTGTTTTTACTGTTAAGTGTGTGTGCGTCTGTGCTTGCGTGAGCGGGTGCGTGTATCTGAGTGAATGTCGTTTTTTATGCTCAAAAACTGTTTCACGCTCCTTTAGGTGTCTAGTCACATACAGGTGTTAGCGCGGAAGAAAGTTCGCGAATACCAGGCGGGTATAAAGGTAGGTGCCGCCAGCCTGCCTCCGGGCAACACTGACTGAGCGTCTCTTTCCTCTTTGGTTACGGCTTCTCTCTTTCTTCCCTTGTCTTTTCTCTCCCTATCTCCTCTTTTCCTCTTCCCTCCTCTTGGCTATTCTTCTGTGCAGGTTTCTAGCCACTTGCAGGTTCTCGCCCGGAGAAAATCTCGCGAGATCCAGTCAAAGCTAAAGGTATGCGCTTCACCGCGGGCTCGGCGGGGCTGGTAATGGCTTGGCTTTGCACTAACCAGTGAATCTGTGCATATTATCGGTCCTTGCTTTGATGCGAGGCCAGTTCTTGTTAGATAAAATGGATGCAAGCTTGGCGAGGAAAATCCATTGTTAAACGATTAGTAGTTGATTCTCTGGAAAAAAATAACCACAGTCCTGCTTCCATATCCTGCATGCAGCGCACACTGACAAAGCTTTTTAACTTCTACTGTAGGTCTGAGCTGCATTAAGTATGAGCCTGATTTCATCCTTCAAATTAAAGTGTAATTAAAGCTGCTTTAAAGGAATGCTGTACAAGCTGTTATGATGAGCCCAGTGGATGGTTGTTTAGCTGCATGATGCTCCGGCTCTGTACCTGTCCTCTGTGCCAGCCATGCTTCTGCAGCACACTCTACCTCTCTGAGCCTCTCTTTCCCTAAAACTCCCTCTACTTTACTTTAGTTGCTCCTCTAATGTGTCTCTTTGTGATGTCTTTGGTAAAACTGAACATGAATAGAGATTCATCTTTGATTGTTGCCATCGTATTACTCCATTTGACTTGTCTTGTACTTCTTCCGATCCCTCCGGTCTCTTCATTCTTTTTTATTATTTTTCCATATTCACATATAAACACAAGTGAATACTAAAGACATTGTGGCATTCTGTAGTGCTAACTTCAACCGAATTTAACCCCTTCATGCAGACTAATGCCCTCGTGGACATCAGCATCCACAGCTGGCATATTTTTAAATGAAACTGTCACACAGAGATAAATTAATCATCTTTTCAATGGTGTCACATGTCGCTAAGGGAATGGATGCATCAGCCTGCTATATTCCTCACATCACATCACAGTCAAGCAATCCGTGACACACAGTGACAAGAGTCGGCTTGTTGATCCAGTCATACAAGTTTCTGAGCTTGAATAAAAACTAGAGGACTGATCATAGTGAGCCATGACTTTCCTCTCTTCGCTGTGTCAGAGAAAGGCTGCTACATCATCCCCCCTCCTGCTCTCTTTACATTCACATTGTGGCCTCCACAGTGTTCGCAGATCTAAATGTTACATACATTTTCCTCATGTTGTCATTTTTTGGGCTCATCAAATCTAAACTTAAGTTTGAGCAGCACTCTTTTATTTTGTGGAAAGGAAAGCTCTAAAAACTGAACCAGTGTGTAGCAGCATTATGTTCTTAAATCAGGTTTTAGGTTCTTCACGTTTCAGGGCTTCAAGTGTACCGAAGGGTGACTTTTATCCTCTCTGCTTGAAGGGGTTAATCATGATTTATTTATTATTTCTGTCATTACTTTTTTGCACAAACAGCCGTCCCTATTTTTCCTCCTTCACACAACATGACACATTTAATTGGACACATTTTTTCACTTCATGCTCACACAGACTTCTTAAACTCGCGTGTAATTTAGTCATTTGACTCCGATAGTTTTGTCACTGCTGCTGTTAACTGCTGTGTTAACATTTTTCTCGTATCTTTTAAATATTGAACATCAGCTAGTGAACTGTAAATGCAGCTGTAGCCATCGCTCTGTTGGAGGGTTTATCAAGTGTTTGTAAAGCCAGGAGATAATCTGTTGTAGATAAACACTCTTTGAAGTTCAGGTGGCTCCTAGGAAAAAAGTAAAATTGTAGCATCATCTGAACAACAAGTACCAGTCACTGTTGCCAGTCGTCTATTTGAATTCTGTTGAATTAGGCTACTGATGAGTTCTGGAGTATATACTGATTTTTATTAGAAAGTCACTAAAATTCTGTCCTTATCCTTTGCTTTATATTGTGTAAGATTTATTGAAACGCTTGTTATTATTTCAACATTTTACTGTTGTCCAATGGACTAAAGAATTTTTTTAAATATATATGAGCTGCATTATTCCAACTAGAGACACATGACTAAATAGATTGTACGAGTTGGCAAAATTGCCATATTCAAAAGTTCAAAATTTGTGAGCCGTTTGTATTGAAAGCCATCTTTGATTTTCCCCAATCCCCACTGAACTTTGTAGCTGAAATGTCAGTCGTGGTGTGAATTATTTTTGAGTTTTTGATAAAACCATGGCTACACTATGGAGAAAAAAAAGGAGAAACTTTTAAACTCCTTATTCATCTTAACACACCGTTTAGAACTGCATAGCACTAATGGTTTCTCTCTTCTTTGATTCAGGCAATGAATTTGGTAAGTGAATCTGACTTGTGCAATATGCTTCCCTCATCCCCTTTGTTTGGCAACACCAGTGCACTGTCCCCTTGCTGTGGCCCTCTGCTGGCATGGCGTCCCACCCCATTGCTATCCCATAATGACGCAATGCTTAGGCAACAGCCACGCTTTGAACATAGTACTGCTGTGCCTCCTGCCTGATGTAGTTTAATCCCCTCAGCCTCTGCCAGAAGCCAAAGTCTCGCTTGCTTTGCACAAGGTGTCACTCTTTGATTCAGGGTCTCGCTTCTTAGGGATCTTTCCTTTTTAATCGCAAAGTCAGAGCTAAATGAGCTGAAATGCATTCTTTTGAAAACATGAAAAAAAAGAGAGCAAGAGGATGCATTTTTAATAAAGTTTGAAATATTCAAATGAAAGCAAACTGCTTTGATGTGTTTGTAAATCATAAACTGTGTGTCATGCACCATGGCTTTGCATATCTTTTGTGCTATTTATTTCATGTACATAGAACGACTTTAATCCGCAGAGTAAAACTTGAACTTGTTGTTGTTAACTCTCAGATGCAACATGAATACAAAACTGCTTTCCAAGCCAATGCACTCTTTTTATTCTCTTCTTCCTGTGGTGATCCTGATAACAAACCTTCAGACCTAACAGACCTTCAATTTGCCTTGTGACCCAAGCTTAAATACCAGTGGGGCAATGCTGCTTCATTTTCCCTCTTCATCTCGCTGCTTCATTCTGTCCAGCTGTTCTTTCAAAAATTGTCTTCATTTTCACAGTTTTTTTTTTTATTATTAGATTATTAGAACAGTTTTTATTGATTTTATTGATTGTTAAGCTGAACTCCTGTTAAGCTTGTTATAGAAGTTAGAAGCTTTCCGCAAGATTGTAAAATCTATTGATTTGAGCATTGAACCTAGAAACCAATACACAAACACTGCCTCTGTGTTGATTGTGATCTTTTAAGAATAAGATACAGCATTAGATAGAGGTTTAGGATATGGCTCCACCTTGTGGTTGACTCCCCTCATTTCTGTGTGTGCATCCGCAGGATCAGGCATCTAAAGACAAAGCCCTGCAGAACATGGCAGCGCTGTCGTCTGCACAGATCGTCTCACCGAGCATGATTAAGAATCACCTTCCACCACTGCCTCCGGCCCCCTACCAGCCACCCAGAGTGAGACCTCCATTCGTTTAATTTGCAGTTTTTGTAATGAAATATCACATTGGATTTCACAACATTTAATTTCGAAGCAGCAAATTGACAGCTTTTATTTACTCTCCAGTTCTGGTCTGGTCCAATCCCAGGACAGCCTGGGCCCTCTCAGGAGTAAGTAAACCCCTCTGCTGATCCCACAAGATATCTGTTAGGAGACGGTTTGTAGAGAGATGCTGTCACTAGAGATGAGTAAATGCGTAAATGAGAGAATGAGGAGGTTAGGTTTAATGTCAGGTGGGTATTGCAAGGCATGATTAACAGGTCACATTTTTGCACACCAGGCTGGTTCTAGATCTCAACCCGGGAAGGACTCCTGGGCTTGGTCGCACCAGCCATGCGTAAGTTCCCCCTAGCCGAGGTCCAACAGTGAGCACAAAGCAGCACTAACTCTTCTTCTACACTATATTGTACTGTATGTTTCCTGCACTGATGTAAACCACCACCGGGCAAATTAACTGCTTCAAATCTGATGGAGACTAAAGAATGAATAGGGCAGTGTTCGATAACTTGAGTTCACTGAATAATTACCAAAATCTACAAATGTTTTATTACATATTTTTGTTGTTGGTAAAATCATAATTAATTGATGCTATTTTGCATCATGAAGAAGCAATGAAGCAGGTGGACTTACGCCTAGCTGGTGCAGCAACACATGCTTACACTATGACACTAACAGGAAGACTTCCATCAAAAATACAAATATATTAAGACCCACGTGCCTCAGATTTTTTTTTTTTGTCACTATATAGTTTTTATGTCATTGTCTCATCACACCATTCACTGTCTTTCAGTATCAAACCTTTTGCACAGCCACCATACCCAAGCCTATCAGGTCCTGTACCACAATCCATACCAAGTGAGTATGAAGTAAAAAACTGAATTTAGAAATGAAACCAAACTAGTGAATGACCTGGAAATGGCAGCTCACTGTCACCGTGACAGTTTTTATAAATTAGTGTGTGTATGTGTGTGCGTGGGCTGTCCAGGTTATGAGCCCTTGGCGCCTCCCCCTGCACCAACTGCGACCGCGGTACCAGTGTGGCAGGACCGGACCATCGCCTCCTCTAAGCTGCGGATGCTGGAGTACTCGGCCTTCATGGAGGTCCAGAGAGACCCAGACAATGTGAGTTACAGTTTCCTGTGTTTGGGAACCAAAACAAATGTTATAAAGCTCTTTAGTCACAGGAGATCGTTTAAAAGCTGACTTTGGGGATGGATGGATCTGTAACTTTCTGTTTGGTGTGGACTTGATGTCAGAAACAGGAGAAAACTTCATTCTCTCCTTCCGCTCAGAAGTCCGCACAGAAGTCATGTCTCTTTTGTCTTTGTCCACTGCAGTACAGCAAACATCTGTTTGTCCACATTGGACAGACCAACCCCTCCTACAGCGACCCGCTCCTCGAGGCCGTGGACATCCGGCAGATCTACGACAAGTTCCCCGAGAAGAAGGGCGGGCTCAAAGAGCTTTATGAGAAAGGCCCTCAAAACGCTTTCTTCCTAGTGAAATTCTGGGTAAGTCGTTGTCATCATCGTCATCATCATCATCATCATCATCATCATCATCATCATCATCATCATCATCATCATCATCATCATCATCATCATCTGCCAGTTATTAGTTGTTACTGTGCATTTGTATTCCATTGTCTGGTTTATGCTTTACTGTATGTAGAGTTTTGAATCATTTCAAACACCCCTGTTTTAGATCACATTAATGTTAATGTAAATGAAAATGAAAATGTATCAACACTTTCAAGATTCATTAAGATCACTGCAGCTATTACTTCACACTGTCACAGTGACTTGTGGTAGCGTGTTATAGCTTTTGCAAACCGCTTCCTTTTCCTGTGACTCCATGGTGCTTGTATTAGTGAAAGACCTTATCTTAAGATTGTAGACAGCATTTTACAGTGCATTGCTTCATCGTGTGCACTGCTTTTGAATTTCTGTTTTTGAACTGTCGATCCCCTCTTTGTTTGAATTGTGTTGTTTCACACAAACAAAACAAAACAAATACCGTAAAATTTTCTTGTGACTTGACAGTTTGTGTTGCTCTGAGGTGCCTTTTTTTTTTAATGATGTTTCACCACATATAATGATGGTCCCTAATATAATGAAATCTGTGCCCTCTGCAGGCGGACCTGAACAGCAGCGGCATGCAGGATGGCCCTGGTTCTTTCTACGGTGTCAGCAGCCAGTACAGCAGCATCGAGAACATGACGATCACCGTTTCAACCAAAGTCTGCTCGTTTGGGAAGCAGGTTGTCGAGAAAGTAGAGGTAAGACTTGCATTGATGACTGTTCTCCTCTCAAACACAGCTGATACAGGACCTGTCAGATTTTAGGTGACGGCTGTCCACATTCAAACTTGATTCTTGACTCACCTATCCTGTGCGTGTTGCAGACGGAGTACGCTCGCCTGGAGGGAGGAAAGTGTGTTTACAGGATCCACCGCTCTCCTATGTGCGAGTACATGATCAACTTTATCCACAAACTCAAACACTTGCCTGAAAAGTACATGATGAACAGTGTTCTCGAAAACTTCACTATCCTACAGGTAACGTGCAGTCGATTATGTGGGGTTCTTAAAGGAATAGTTTGATATTTTGGGAAAAAGAGCATATTCACTTTTTTTCCACGAGTGAGAGCTAGCATGTTCTTAGCTTAGCTTAGCTTCAAGAATGCAAACAGTTAGCCCTGCACCCCGGTTAAATCATAGCGTATTGTTTTTAAATGTTGGTTTGTGAACAGCTTTAGAGGGGCTGGTAGGCGGATTTTGCCAAACTGTGACATGAGAGTGGTTTCGATCTGTTCAACTAACTCTCGGCCTGAAAGCCAATAAGCACTTTCCCAAAATACCCAAAACAATTCCTTTAACAAATTAAGAAATTATCAAGTGATTACCAATAGTGTTTCTAGTACTTCTTCCTGGTTCCCCCTTGACGTGTTCTTTTTGCCCTTCAGGTGGTGACAAACCGCGACACCCAGGAGACCTTGCTCTGTATAGCCTTTGTTTTTGAGGTTTCCACAAGTGAACACGGAGCTCAGTATCATGTCTACAGACTTGTCAAAGACTAACAGCTCTTCAGGGAGGTTTTTGGAAAAGCCAGACTAAAGCGTGACACAATCTCTCTTCAACCAGCTCAACCATCCAGGAAAAACTAGAATAAAAACATTCAAACAATGCTAGAACGAACTAACAAGGACAGAATTTATGCTTTTTAAAAAAAAAAAAGTCTCATACACAAGGAAAAAAAAAAGAGTTAATCTCAACAAGCCGACACGCAAAGAAATTTTTGAAGAATTACGGATTTTTCAAACAACTAGCTATTTTTCCATGTGTTTAAACATGCTTTAGATGAAGTGGGTCACTTTTGCCGAGGTAATTGATGGAGCTTGAAATGTTTTTACTGAGGGAACGAGAAAGTGTTTAGGGTTGAAAAGACTCTCATGGTATCCAAGGGAACACACTCTGAGCAATAAGAGACGTGTATGTGAGATTGAAAAAGTAGAGAGAACAGGACCACAGAAGGGGAAAACCAGAGCCAAGTGGTGTTGTTTCAGTAGGTGTGTTACGAAAGCAAGTGCCTTTTCTCCAAAGATGATATCATTGCCTGCCACTTTGGATTGCCTTTTTTTTTTACTACCTCTTGTTTTTAAATGAAATAGTCAGAAAGGTGTATTTTGTCAAAAAAAAAAAGAAAAAAAAAGATTTGGAATGAAATCTCTCAGATTCACATCTTTTTGAGGCAGTTTTTGTATCCGGGCACAAAGAGGAATGGGATGGGAAAACTAATTTTCATGTAGCCTGTTGTTTTACAAACAAATCGTCCCAAGTTTTACAGACTAAATGTACCGGGAGAAGGTTTATTGTGTTACCGTATTATTAAGGCTCTGCTTTTTTTATGTTTTATTACACAATTAATAAAAAAAATCAGGTCTTACAAGCCTCTATCTATAACTGACTTTTGACACTAAGGATGCCTTGTACCATTACTAGCCTGACAAAAAAAAGCTAAGGCTTTACCATCCTTACGAGATCCCCTGTTGTTTCTCTCTGTTTGAAGACGTGTGCTCGGTTGCACTTAAAAGATCAAGAAGGGGGGTAAAGCAACAGCAGTGCTTATTTTCTGCCTTGAGTTATGTAGCCTAATTGAAAAATGAATTGTTTCTGTACTGTGAGTCAGTGGATTCTAAAGGAATATGTGTTACATAGGAGTATTTTTTTTTTTTTTTTTGGAGGGGGAGGGCGGGGGCGGGGGGAGGACTTCATGTTCATATTTGTGATCAGTTAACTTAGCACTCAACTCAGACCATGGCTAAAGTGGAGAGAAGTTAATCACTGTTTCTTTTGTTTAAAAAAGAGATTGTATGCTGTGAAGTCGGCTCATTTGCTTCACTCTTCTCTGTGTAATGTGTGGAGAGGCTGCATTCGTTGATAAAAGTTCAGTTTTGATATTTAAGACTTTTTTTTTTTTTTTTACTGACATTACACATGAAATAATTTTGAAATCAAACTAAATAATTGTCTTGAATGAGAGCTATTGTCTCTGTGCTGTGGAGTATGACCATTGATTGTTATTTATAGGGTTGGCAAACAAATAGCGGGAGGGCAGGGTGGGGTACAGGAGATGTGTTGATCATTTTCCATTGTGATGGAGATGTTACAAAGTATTGCAGGACTCACACTCGAGACAGGATTAACTGTCATCCCACGGGTCCTGCTGGACAAGTGTCTACTCTGTGTGGTTCACTGGACAATTTTGCTATAAAAGTTCAAAAATTAAGATATTGTACGGTGGAATAATTGCACCTGGCTTTGAATGTCATATTTCACAAGCTAGATACAATAACACTCCTCCTCTAGCAGGTTTCTCATTTTATCTTTTATACAGACTTTTTTTTTTTTTTTTTGCCATTATCAAGATTAATGTTTTGTTTTGATTCTGTTGTCTTTTGACTTTCAGTGTCGGCCATATGCTTCACTGAAAATAATGTGTGACTGTGCTGATAATTAATAATGAGATATCTAATGTATCATATTCTGAATGGTGTGGGCAGGTTTTTTTTTGTTTTGTTTTTTGTTGTTGTTGTTTCTTTTATTTTGGTTTAAGGTGGTTTCTTATTTGTTACCATTGTGCATTGCAATTTTATACTTCAAAGTAGAGGTTGGACTATATAATCAAACAAATGTATCTAACAATAAAAGACGCATGGTGCCTTTGGGGCCATTTTCCCCCAGAAAACTTATTAAACATGATTGTAAATTTGTTTTGTCCACACTGGTTCTTTCTGTACTGATGTTACAGAGGAATATGACACCACATGTGTTAGTGTTGTCTTCCACAAGTTAGCTACAGGATCTCGCAGCGAAATGCAGCATAGCATTTATTTCAGGGTCCCCATGGAGCTCCAGGTGTTGCACCAAATTCTGTAACCAGTTAGATTCTGTGACCCAGCTGTATCACTCCAACTGTTTTATCAAACGTTATTAGTTGTGACCAAACTTTTGCCTGCAAAGTATTGTTGAAATGGCCACATTGGGTTTGATGACTGCAAAACTAAACTGACCTCATATATATTCAGAGGGATAGCTGTGATAGCGGAAATGTTTGTATACAGGTCTGTGCGTACTGTAAGTTGTTGACATCTCACCTGTCAATAATCTGGTCTACCTTTAAGTCTTTGTCATGTGGTTGATCCTCAAGCATCACAGATTTTGGTAGACTGAAATCAAAATAAAGTAGCCTTTGTGATAAAAATATGGCAAAATGTTTGAAGTGGGAATACATCTGAAGGTATCTAAACTACATGCCTGCTAAAATACTACTTGCACACTAATTCATGGAGTACTCATACGTTCTTTCACAGGTACTTTTTACCTGCATGGTGAAAGAAGTATTGATATCCTTTATTTGAGTAAAAGTATCAAGACAAGAATGTAACAGTATGGCATTACAAGTATAAGTCTTCATTTACTTGAGTAAAACTACCAAATATTTTTGCAAAAATCAGGATGTAGCCTCCATAAAGTAACAAAAATAAAAGTAAACATTATGATGGAAAATCTCCCTCTGAGTGATATATTATCTCATACAGTATTAGCCAACATTAAATTGTTAACACTGAAGTGTAAGCAGCATTTTAATGTTGTAGCTGCTCAAGGGGAAGCTAGTTTTAGTTACTTCACACAGTTAGTTAGTTAGTTTAGTCCCAAACTAGAGTTCAGGTCCCTCTAAAAGGGTCACCAATGTGAAAAGGTTGGGAACCACTGGTTTGAATACAGTGCATTGTAATTTATAAGATTGACATATTTTTAAATCTAAAATCTGGAAAGTAACAGTATGTACAGCTCTCAAACATGCAGTAAAAAGTACAGTATTTATGTCTGAAATTAAATGGATTAGAAATATAAAGTAGCATCAAATGGAAATACTGCAGTACCTCGAAACTGCATTTAAGAACAGTACTTGAGTAAATGTATTTACTTAATTTCCACCTAAAGGACCTGAGTTCTTCTGTGCAGCAAGCGTTTGGCCGAAAGAACTTCACTTCCCAGGATTACTTGCGACTCAAGCGGAATCAAGTCGGAAACGGAGTCTTCAAAATAAAAATCTTCCATAAAAAGAAGTGCTTGTTGAGGCTATTTGAAATCGACTTTTTGCAATAAGGTATTCATAATCACTATCTCATTATCTGTCATCTACACATGTTCGTCAGGTTTTCTATCATTGAAACACGGACATAGCTCAAGTTTCTGTTTTATTTTGAGGGAAAATTGCAACCGGAGGTCATAACAATTATTTTTATCCCAGCCGACTCTACGCCGACAGGAAAAGCACGTAGGAAGAAGTGGCTAAACACCGCTAAGTCAGTGTTAGTTATCTGAGATGCTGACCAACCCACTATGTCTTTTTTGATAATAATTAACTAGGATTACATTAACAGCTGACCGGCAACGTAAAGGGAAGTATTTCTGGGTCCAAAGCGAAAGCTAACGTTACGACACCATACATCCAACGGTCCAGTTAACTTCAGCCGACGACAACAGGTTCATGAGGTGAGTTAAATTAGTTAGTAACTAAATGATTTGAGTCAGTAACCAGAGCCAGCTTCACGGTTACTGAGACTAGCCAAGTGGTCATCTCGAGCTGTTTAGCTATTGGTAGCGTTATATCTAACGACATGCCAGGGATTAACTGGTTAATATTATAGCTAACTGTATAATAACCACTGGAAAGCCAACTGTTTTCCAGTGGGTTCATCGATATCTCCTATAAACTAAGAGAGTGTCCAGAAGGCTACTGCAACAGTAGCTAACTGTCGTTAGCTAAACCTGTACAAGCTAACTTTACCTTACCTTACCTAACTTACCTTTGTTGCCCAAAATCCAACAGATGAGCATTATTTTGGGTCACAGGGTTTATAGGGCTGCAATTAAAGATTATTGGTTAGTTGTTTAGTCTATGAAATAAAAGTTAAAAAAGAAAGAAAGAAAAAAGTAAATTTTAGGTGATGTCTTCAGATGTTTTGTTCCTCCCAAGGTATAAAAACAACCAATACTCAGATTACAGTCATATATTGAAAAGAAAAGCAGCAAATCTTCTTTGAGAGGCAGGAACCTGCAAATATGTGGCAATTATTGCTTGAAAAATGACAAATGATTGATTTAGTGTCAAAAGAGTTCCCAATTCTTTTTTTCTGCTGTTCGACTAATCGATTTAGTGACCAAACATTTCGGCTCTCTGCAACTAATTATTATTTTCATTTTTGATGTTAAACTAGCGATTAATTTCTCAATTATTTCTTAATATAAACGTCTGTAGAATGGCAGAAAGTAATTAAACATGCTCGTTAGAATAGCCCACAACACAAGATGACCTGTCTTTCTAAATAATGATGTGATATCAGTGTGAAAAGAACAACAGGTTTCTTCTAAAGTATCTCTGGAGATTTAGTTATTATGATGTTTCATATAAGACAAATCTGGAGTAATTTCACTGCAAGATTCAAGCACATGCAGTCCATTGATGCGACTAAATATCACCATCTTTTTTAAGGAAAGTTAGTGAGTTCATCTTGGTTTTGGGTTAAGGTCTAATGTCTGGCATACCCACTGTTATCTGCCTATAACATTTATTACCTGTATACTCCTTTGTGTTTGATGCAGTATCCCTCAGTATTTTGGATACACACTCACACACACTCTACAACCTTAAGTTAAGTCTTAGAATTGTGAGGGAATTGTGTATTGTATTTATCCTGTTTGCTTCCTCTGTATTGACACACAATGAATAGCTAGTGTTGGGTGTTCAAAACAACCATTACCTCTGACACCAGAACCCCCTGATGCTTTTCACTACATTGCTGCTTCTCTGTTTTCTCTCCAGACAGAGCAAAGCTATGTCAGCACTCTGTTTGGGGCCAGTGTATTGTTGCACTCACAGGAGACAGGAGGGAATGCAGCCGCCTTTGACTTTGTCTCCTTTTTAAAAATCAACAACATTTCTCACTGTGTGACACTATGACACTGTGCCAGCTCAGTTAAAACACCTCATTAATCTTTATACTTGTCTTTAGCATTACGTATACCAGTTGTTTACATCTTTAAACATCACTTTTGTCACGTTTATCAGTTAAAAACAGAAAATTTGCTGAATCCTTAAAACAGTTGACATCCAAGAACTGAAAGTATAGTCATGCTGATATCTGCTTTGTTTGCACTTTTGGCACTTACTGTGCAGTTTTTAAATGTGTATTTTTGTGTCTTTCTCTCCCTTAGACCTTCCTCGTGACTGTTTGCTTTATCATGTTTAAAGATTTTATTTTATACACATGCATGCATATACTCTTTGCCCACTAGTTCCAGTTGACCAACTCTAAAATTGCTCTCCTTTGCTGAATTGCTTCCCTTTTTATTAAAGTGCTTATGTGTACATGCTGGATGTGTTTGTGTACCTAGACATGTAGTGGAACCACCTAATGTGACCATTTAGGATTAGATAACAAAAATCAACTGTCGACAATCACTTTCATGTGTCTCACCAGGTGTTGTGCCAGTCATCTCACCTGATCTCACATTCCTGATCTGACACTCCCATCATCACATCCACAGATCTGTCAGCATGGTGACCAGAGACTCTGTCAGGGTCTTCTCTCTGAACTGCTGGTCAGTGGCTGTGGTTTTTATTGACTCCTAGTGCGTCGTTTTGTACGCGTATGCAAAAACCCACTGTCCATGCTCTCTGTCCATACTCTACTTTCTTTTTTCAGGGGGATCCGCTACCTCAGCAAACACTGTCGTCAGCGCTATGCCATGATTGGAGATATGTTGTGCAAGGAAGAGCATGATATTGTCTTACTGCAAGAGGTTGGTGGAGGCTATCTTCCAAAGTTATATAGCTGCTAAGCCACTAAACTGATTTCATCTTATGCACATTGTCACACGTGACGTATTCTGCACTAAAGACCAACTTTAAGTCTCAAATCCACTTGTAGATGTGTATGAACAATATTAATATGCTAATATGCCTGTTTTTTTAAGGTGTGGAGTGAGAGGGACTACCTGTTCTTAAAAAAGAAACTTGCCTGTAGTCATCCTCACTCTCATTACTTCAAAAGGTAATGTTTTCATTCTCATCCCAAGGTTGCTGTGCAATCATTTCTCAACTTGTTGCCTTTGAACGTCTTTCAGTCTGTGATTCAAATTCATGAATAAGTTGTCATATCTTCAAAAGGGTCCTGAAGTGCCGTCAGAAAAATTTACTTGCATGGCATTGATCCATCTGCAAAATTTATATGAAGCTTAGGCGTTACCTGAAGGATTAACTTTTGCAGCTTAATTCTTTCTTGACCTCCATACCAAGGCACAAAACCGAGATTAATCAAAGGCCTTACCCTCCTAATCCCCTCTGCAGCTCACAAAAATGTCAACTCGAGTAGATACGTTCTCACATCTCCTACAGATAACACCTACTTATGATAGCATAATAGACATCTGCATGCATGGAGACTGAATGTGACTTGTGTTTTAAAGTAACCACAATAATAACCATATGCTGCTGAAGCTGGTGTTACTGGTGGAACATATAACTTCTGCTCACATGTTGTTTTTTTACTCTCATTCTGCAGTGGAGTCATAGGAAGTGGACTGGCCATTTTCTCCAAGCACAGAATCCATGACACGTTTCTTTATCGCTACTCACTGAACGGTTATCCATACATGGTAAGTTTGGAGAGGCTGCAAGTGGGGTTTTGTACACAGGTGGAAGAAGTATTCTGATCTTTTACTTCAGTAAAAAGTAGTACCACAGTGTAAAAGTACAACTAAAAGACCTGCATTCATTCTTTAAGTGAAAACACAGAAGCATTGTTAGCATTATCACAGATTTATTAATGTGTGAGCACCATTTTTGTTGTAGTTGAGGTGGAGTTGATTTTTACTACTTTGTAAAGTGTTGAGCTGTTTAATCTGCAAAACCTCAATCTGATAAAGACATGTCTGTCAATAATCGAGTCCTAAGAACATTACTCTGCAGTATGCAAATATTTCAGCCTGTTCAACCCAAGTGTCTATATCCTGAAACAAGAAAGACAAAGACACCGTTGCAGCACTAGAATTCTAAAAAACGAGATTTTCGAGAATTCTTCAAATATTCCTACTACGCTGGTAGATTTTTTTTTTCAGTTTTCATGAGAAAATAAAACTTTAAGCACTCAAATTTAGACTACAATTACTTAATAAGACAGAGATTTCTTTCACTAAACAATACATCATATTTTAAAAGCAAAATATACAAAAAAAACTAGTGAATGCAGTTGTTAAATAAATGTAGTGGAGTGAAAAGTACAATATTTCCCTCTGAAACGTAGAGTAGCATGAAATGGAAACAAGCACCCTCAAAACTGTGTGTGCAGTACTTGAGTTAATGTCCATAGCTTTATTATCCAAATACAACTTGGTGATGTTAACAGTTATAAAATTATCATATTACTGAGCAAAGGTGATTCTCACAAAGTGACATGTACTGTCTGTCAGATAATGTCACGAGGAAAAAGAAGATTGTTTTAGCACATTACACAAGATGAGCGTATTGCATTCAGCACTTCTTCCTTTTCCTTAGTTCAAATGTGGAAATGATCACAATGCATCATGAAAACATCCCCTCATTGTGATTCGGATTGCACTGTTATTTTCTTTTTTCCTGCAGCTCCTTGCAGCATTGTTTATCGCCTTTCCCCTTAATTCACTCTTTGTATTTCCTGTGATATTTAGGCCCACCATGGAGACTGGTTTGGAGGTAAAGCCGTTGGGATGGCCATTTTAAGCATTGGCAGCCTTACTGCGAATGTCTACGTGACTCATGTAAGGTTTCATAACATCAGTTCTCAGCCCTACCTCAATGTAAAATGCTGTTATTGATCAGTGATCAATGGATTCCTTCTCTGTGTATTGATTTTAGCTGCATGCGGAGTACTGCAGAGAGAAGGACTCTTACCTGCCTCACAGAGTGGTTCAGGCCTGGGAGCTGCAGCAGTTTGTTCGGTAGTGTGTGTCTGTTTTGTTATGAGCCACTATTTGTTTACTCTGGTGTACATTTGCATATTTTTCTCAGGTGAATCCCGCCTCTCGCCATTTAGAGTTGGTGTGTAAAGCAACACTACAGTGCCTGGCAATATTCCTAATAAGTAAACACTTTTTAACCAGGGTTCATCTTGTTTTGTTTCAGTGGTAATAATGTGTTTCTCTGTGTCCATCAGGCACACCTCTGCTGGAGCAGATGTGGTGATTTTAGGTGGTGACCTCAACATGCACCCTCAGGACCTCGGCAACAGGCTGCTGATGTCTTACACTGGACTCCGGGACTCTTATTTAGAGACTGATAAATTTGATGTAGGTGGTGAAAAGAATGCAACACAATAATATCATAATACATCTGCTAAGATACAGTAATTAAATAAAACAAGTCCGTTTTTAGCATGGATCTTTTGCCTTTAGTGATGGCCTTAATTCATATTGGTTCTGATGATATTTTACTTACTTGTAGACAGCTCTACAACTGCACAGACTGGGCAATAATGCAAGCAGTCACAAAGTTTTTTTTTACCACATTCCTTGAACCTTTTTTTGGATAAAAAAGCAAGGTTGACCATGTCCAAAGAGTCCCGTATCATCCAAGGCACTTTAAACTTTCTTGCATGCACCATTTCAATAAGCACACTTGATGAGTATTGTAAAGCTGTATCCAGTCCTGTCATTGTGGCACCGTACCACAAGAAAAATGTCATCATAACTGACGTTACTAATGGTCAATACTACAAAATTAGGATCCCAGTTTTAAAGATAAAAATAATTTTTCCTTGTGATTATAAATGTTAAGTTATTTTCTGTTGCAGGGATGTGAGAATGGTTTGACTCTAATAGCTGACAACGCTTTTATCAGTAAAAAGGAGCTCGGTCCCTTTGAGGAAGGAATCCGAATTGACTACATCCTGTTCAAGGTGGGTGAAAGCTTAGTCTCGTCACACCTACTGTGGGTTCTTCACTTCATGTTCATAGCAAGGCGTCAGAGTCATCAGATTGTTTTGTAATGTCATTTAACTCGTATACACATTTCCTCTGTTATTTGCAGGGTTCTCCCAAAATGGACATTTTTTGTGATTCCATGTCCACCACCAAAGGCTCCGTCCCTGACCATCCTTTCCCGTACTCCGACCACGAGGCTCTGACTGCTGAACTGAGGCTGGAGTCACACACTCTAGCTGAGATTGGAGGTGGCAAGCAGTCAAAAGATCAGGACTCTGCTGCAGGTATTTTTACTTGCCGTGTTATCAAGGTGGCTCTAGGAATGCCAGTGTCTCTCGAAAGCATTTTGGTCCAAATATCTCAACAGTTATTTTAATGGATATGTAATAAAATTTAGTTCAGACATTCATGGTCAAGATTCACATTCAGGGTGAATCCTCGTGATTTTTGTGATCCCTTCACTGCGTTTCATGCTAATAAGATGATAGCATGCTAATACACTGAACTGGTAAAATGGCTAAACATCAGTATGTTTACACAGTTATTATGAGCATTTTAGCATACTGGTGTTAGCATTTAGCTCAAAGCACTGGTATGTCTATTGCTATGTCTATGCCAGCCCATTTTAGACTGGATTTATTTTTCTATGGGAGGTGATTTAAACATTACCTGTGCTGGCCAGTGATTTTAATGCTGTCCCCAGGGCATATGTGAGTAATTTTTCAACTCAACCCAGTAGTAATTACAACCCTTACACCTACTGTTCACCTACTGTTTCTTGATGAACTCACTGGCCTTGTAATTTAATTTCTGTCCAAGTGTCATTCTACTGTTTATCTTTATACTTTTTTTTTTAATTTTTTAAATCAATTCTTATGAAATTTGACCTTTTGAAAATGGAAGAAGTCAGAGATTTTTTTTTTACCAGTCTGATAGACAGAAATATGATAATATCAACATCTGGGAACCAATACAACAAAGGAAAAAAACTGAAGTCATTAGGAGAGCTAGACCCAATAACAGCTAATCAAATAGACTGTTGTAAAGACAGCTACTGGTAGGTACTAGTGTATTCTGGCTAGTGCTGCAGAATGTCCATGTCTGCTCCAGACTACATCCTGAAATTTCATGATGGTTAAACTGCCATCCAGAACAATTAGTTAAATTAACCAGGAAGACGGTGAATGTTTAATGTTGTAATGTTAATCCTGTCCGATGGGGCCGAGGTACAACCTCACAGAGCCATTAGCCTGGCTGTAGGCTCTTAGTCTTTTTGTATGGCACTTCACTGTTCCGTTGAATTAAACACACCCGTGCTGCTTGTGTCAGGCATCAACTCTTGAACAGTTTCTTACTCGCTCTTTCTCTCTTACTTTCTTTCATGTTCCTCAGAAAAGGTAGCTGAGTTGGTCGACATTGTAACAGAGGCCCGCACCGAAGTCAAAGTAGGTTTGCACTGTGCAGAGAGCATGCGCTACACAGCAACACGCACCGCAGCAATGGGGTTAGCCCTGCTGTTCCTGGAGCTGTTCATCGCTGCTGTACCGTGGTTGGCTCTGGGAGCTGAACAACCTTTCCCTCGTACCTCCTTCTACCTGCTGGCTGTGCTGTGCTTCGCCATCCTGCTCACCACCTCTCTGCTGTACATCTTCTACACCATGGAACTGAAATCTCTCCAGGGGGCTGAAGACCAGATGAGACTGGCTTTAGGAAGTCTGCAAGAGAAGCTCAGGGGTTTTCCTCTGGCTCAGCCTCACAACGCCCAGCGGAAGTCCCCAGAGGGTCAGGAGCCCAGTGCCTTTGACCCAGAGGAATAAAGTCAGAGCCAACTGGGTCGAAGCAGGCTCAGTGAAATGAAACCTTTTGAAGTGAGCTTTAAAATGGATGTTTGAGGGAGTTATTGCTCCTCTGAATGTGTTTTATGCTTTAGAGATTTAGATTTGTACTGCGCAATGATGGAGTTAAAGTGTATTGAAGGAAGTTTCTGATAGCAGTGCCGGACACAATCATGCTTTGACATTTTTATACTTTTTATATACTCGTCTTTAGCCTTTTATTACCTCTAGGTTTCCCTCTATGCACCTCCACAAATATACTTCCTATTTGACCATAAGATACTTCTGTGCTACTGCTGTGCTTAAAGGTTGTAAATGTGGCCATTTGTGTTTTTGTAAGCCTGAGGTCCGACTTGCATTCCAACCAACCAGTAGTTTCATTGGGACCAGTTGTTTCTGTTTTTAATTTCAATCCCTTTTGTGATTTGGAGAGTCCACCACACAATCTTAGCGGGTCCAGACTGTGTTTGCAGAATTACTTGATATGCGTCAACACTTACAGCAGTGGACCGTGCTGCACACAGGACACAGACACTCCGGAGGTTTTAGGTTTACATGTAGGTCAGTAACATATGTAGGTCAGTAACATTTTTTCTCTGCAGGACAGATCACTGAGAACTGGAGGTAGCACCTGAAGACAAGGATCCTTAGGCACTGGTTTAGTCTTCTCAGCATAGTATACTGTAGGAAAAGGGACAAATTTTATCTGCATGTCTCAGTTCTCATGTTCACAGTCTTGCACTGGAAAGTACCTTTATGTTAGAAACAATCTACAATCCTCTTTCCCAAACTATAGCAGTGAGGATGCACTGAAGATATTCTGTCATATATGCTCTTAACTTAAATTACATGAATCACAGCATCTTGTACTGCAGTAAATTAAAATCGCTACTAATACATCTTTAGTGAGCAGCGCACTTAGTTGACTAACCAGATAAACCACTTTCATTTATGTATGCTGGGAAATTATCACTGTAAAACGGTGTTAAGACTCAGATGGAGCCTAATGGCTGATTGTTTTTAAATTTAATTCTTAACTGTCACCTCAGTGTTAGAAAAGTACTGTGTAGTTCTTAATTTTATTAAGTTTCATAGAATTTCAGATGATACCTGACGTTCATTCCAATTGAAAATTGTGATGGGCATGATTATGAAAGCAATAATAAAGACATTATATTCATGCTTCTTGACTACTGTGTCTCTGCATGAAAGTGTCAAGTCAGCAGAAAGTGGTTTCTGATAATTTAAACTGCAGACAGTATTCACTGACAGGGGTGGAGCCAGACATTGTAAACATTTGGTGCTTAGCCCCAACTTAAGTCTATAGTCAGGGGACATGTTCCCCTGGAGAATTTTCTTTCCCCATTCACAACAGCTATATGCATTATTTACTGTATGAAGTCATTTGTACATCATTTTGGGAAAACATGATAGTTGCCCAGGAAAAAAAATCACACAATTTACACACGCAATGTTCATCTGTTCGCACAAATAACATTGAGACATATCTACCTCCATAGAAATCCCATTCATAGTTTTTACACAGTGACAGTTCAAGTTTCGTGAATGTTTCTGAACCTAGTCCAGATTTTTACATTAGTGTGTATATGGCTGAATGTTCACAGCTAGAGTGAGTGGCATCAAAACAGAGTGGGGAAAAGCTGTTCAACTGCTCTGACAGATCACATTTTCAAGCTTTTATAGTGCAATCTAGGTGTTGGTCACCTAGATTTTACATTTATGCAGCTACTTTTAACCAGATGAGCCATTTTGAATAAGGAATCCATGATGGGTGCCGAATGAGCTGCTTCATGAGCGGATACGGATGTGGCCTGGATGTGTAATCCTCATTCGTTCTGGAGCTGTCCCACCATGCAAGTGGACTTAGATCCAGATCAACTTCTGTAAGGGCATGTACATGTGTGTATACATGTCTTGCTGTGGTTGTGGGGACACGTTTGTTTTTGAAACCATCAGTGTGAGGTTATTTTGGCCTGTCGTTACAGCTTCAAAAGGCTTTTTGAGGGACGTGCAGTGACTGAGGTCAGTGTCAGGATAAGTCTCTACGACAGCCTCTTTGTACAGATTAAAACATGAGGAGTGAAGTACATGCACCAAGCATCAGGAACAATCAAAATTTCTCCAGGAATTTTCTAGTACTTTTAATGTTATCCTCTACCGGCGCAATCTTCTGTAATGGTGTCATCAGTTCTGCTCTTTCTTGTTCAACTTTATGAATGATATAAAAATAAGTTCAACTAAGCGCAGCACAGTCACCTGGATTTTAAACTGTATTTTGTCTGTATGCTAATCATGCTGCACAGACTCCGCGACGAGATTGGTTGGAGCAGAGAAGAGGAGCCTCCAACTTCACCACCGGCTTCTCCTATTGATGGGGCAAGGAGCCTGCCAGTCCACATCACAGCTGCAGCCATTCTAGCATTAAGATGAAGAGACAGGCAGCTCGCGTCTGTACCTCCTTTGTGAACGTTTGTCTGTAATTTGTGATTTGGTTTGAGATGCTGGTAGTGATTGTTGGGGACTGGGCAAGGTGTAAAATTCTGATTGTGCATCACACCCTTAGAAAAAGACTATTGGATACATTAGGAAAAGGGGTGCTGCTTCTTGTGTTTTGGGTTGGTTAGAATCACATAGTTAGGCTCTTTGTTGGCCCCTGTTCCTCTAGTTGTCCTCTCGCCTTGTTTGTATTTCAGGTCATAACCTAAAGACTGCCCACATACAGACACCAAAAGCCATCATGGTTGCAGTGAACTGAACCTGGCTCTGTGAGTAGTCAGTAAGTGAATACTTGGTGAGTAAAATTTCCAGGGCTGTTATATCTTCTTTGCTTTTAATTGACCTTTCTTGTTCCTGTGCCCAAGAACAGATTGGTGAATATTTGAACCTTAAAATGTGCAATGCCATCCCAGTTTGCTCTATAACAGTGAATGGGGCTCTGATGCTGTGAGGCCTTAAAATGTTTGTCTAATTTCTCACACCAAAATGATTGTTTTATATCTTAAACCTTATGTCAAATTTAAAACCTGGATGGGACCTGTTAGGAGGCACACTGCACACTTATGGGGTTAGTGAGGTAACACATTTCTCACAGTGGCTCAAAATAATTTTAGCCATATAACTGCAGTAGCCTGACTGATGAAAACAAGCCATTGGCTTTTTTAGAATGACATTTTTGCAAGTTTATACTTCCAGTCAGTTTTTCTACTGTATTAATTCATCGTTTGCACTCATTAGCTCTTAATGTGGGGGGTTCAATTAAAAAGTGCATTCAACATTTTAAATCATCATGTATGACATTTGATCAATATTTAAATGGAATACACAACTGTTGACACAAAACAAAGTCAGTGCCCTTGTGTTGTCTATGCAGGATTTGGGGATTCTCTTGCTTTAAGACAGATAATACAGGCTTAATTGTCCTTGGGTACGGGAATAACATTTGTGATATTCAAGCCTTTTATTTAGTTAAAATTGCTTTCAAATGAATTAACTGTATGTTTATGAATTTCGTGATTATTATTTATTAGTATTTTGAACTTCATACACAGCTGCTATTGGACCTCTACCTTCATTTCCCGCTGCAGTTCATGGCATTTAGCTGCTTATGAATTTTGAACGTTCCTTTATGGAGTTTGTGTCACTTGCAGCTGGACTTCATGTTTGCTGGTTCACTCTTTCCTGTGTCCATGACACAAAGCGGTAAAACTACTCACAACACCAGGTATCTCGACCGAGTCATATGAATAACAGCATTAGAAAAGTAAACCGTGGAAACATCGATGTAGGGAACATGGATGTAGGCCTCTATTATAAGACATATTAGGTTGAAATCATACAACCACGGTGGGGAACAAACAAATACCTGTAACAAACGGTGGAGCAGCAGGAAGGGGAGAAGAAGAAACCAAGTAGAGGGGAACTCTTCACTATTATACACTTCCTTGCGGTGTTTGGGCAGTGTTGGCGCCGTTTCGATGTCAGCTAGAATTAGGCATAGGGTGAAATAGGCGTTATGCTTTTTGAGGTGTGTCCCGTGGGAATTGACATAGGACTGCCGTGAAGTGTTGGTTGTTGTTGTTGTGTGTCCAGTTGAAAACCTGTTTATGCATTTCTGATCAACAAATTCTTCATTAAGCTGGGAGAATAGTCCATTTACTGACTTTGTTTTGTTACACTGTATTGTCGGTATTTGTGCTGGTTTTGCATTACACATCACTATCTGCATTATGTTTCCGCTCTGATTTTATTGTGGCCCTGACCGGATTCTGTGATTTGTATCTTTCCGCCTCTTAGACGCTATTTTCCGATGTTTGTCTGCTCGCCGCCATAGGCCCTTTTCATGCGTTGCGTCACGAAAGCGGAAGTAGTCAAACGCCATGGGCGTTTACATCCGGTTGCCCTCAGTGCCTGCAGCCAGTCGATAAAACCCCTAAACGATGGACAAAATTATTTTCGACGAGTCAATCCACAACTTGCCGAAGACTACGATGGCTGATGTCAACAGAATCGCCGAAATGTTTTAATTAACATCAAGTTCTAAACAAGTTCCCTGATGCTAGGCTAACGCAAACTCTACAAACTGAACTACCAATTAAACCACAACCAAGTAATGGAAGGTTTAACATAGCCTGCTTTATGAGAGAAATGTGGTGTCAATATATGTATGTTAATTTAGCAGCAGATGCCACCTTTGCTGGTTGTGCTTGAACTAGCAAATTTATATTGGTCAATTTTCTTACTTTTGTACTTCTAGTAAATGCTAAACGATGCTTAAATTAATGATTATTAAATCTTGTATGTCCTTACAATGCTTCAAAACCATTTAATAGTCTAAAGAAGAGCTGTTTAAAATGTCCTTTATTTGCCCTGCAAAGGAAAGTCATTTAATTTAATACGATTTTCATTGGGATGCCAGAGTCCAATTAGAAAAGGTAAGTATGACTCCACCCCATACATATATAGGCTCAAAGTGGGCTCAAAATGATTTTGAGCTTGTAAAATGATGTATGATAAAATGATTCCAGTGTTTGTAGTTGTAAATCAACATTTGAAAACCTTTAAAATAAATCTGCATGAGAAATTCAAGTTTGTGCATGTGAAAAATTGTGCTTATGTTGAAGAGATTGGGGAAAAATGCACCAGCTGCCACTGGTGGGGACACATTTGTGTTTGAAACCATCAGTGTGAGGTTATTTTGGCCAGTCGTGACGGTTTCAAATGGCTTTTTGAGGGACAGATTGAAATGTGAGGTGTGAAGTACATGCAGCAGGTTCATTCAAAGTGTTTCCAGGAATTTTCTAGTTTACTTTGCAATCCTGCATAAAGAAATATCCACAGAGATGACATACAAATGAGTATGACAATTCAGGCAGATGCTTTGGTGCATCCCCTACAGTTTTAATTTCTGTCACAAGGGGGCAGGATCTGCTCACAGTCAGTTCACTGAGCTAATGACTGAAATCTTCCCACTAACAAGTTTCAGCATAGCAAACCTTCTGTTGTTCATTTTTAGTTGACTCAGATAGCAGCTGGGTGGGGTTTGCAACAATAGAGTCATGAGGCTGGGCTGTTTAGTGAAAGTAAAGTACTTGAAACTTAATCCTGTGATTGTGTATTACAGCTTTGTTGCAGCCCACTTGAAGGATATTAGTAAAGTAACACAAACTCTAAACATTCAAACACAAAATTATTTTTAAATTTATTTTAATTGATTATCTAGTGACTGAACCTTCAAGTAGTAAGACTGTCTGAATTACATAGTGATGTTAGACCTTTGTGTGGAGTGCGTTTTTATGGATGTGATTGCTCTGTGAGCTCACTGATTTGAATAATCTGTTCTGTAAACTACAGTATGTGTCATTCCGGTGATTATCAGATCTGGTTCTGGGCCAAAATGTTGCATAAAAGAACTGATGGGTTTTATCTGGGTTGTGAGTGTGTGACTTTTCCCTCTATTCTTACATATAGAAAATAGATACATTGACTATTTGCGTTCCAATACTGCCGTCTTCATGGAGTAAACAAACATTTCACTTTCCTCTCATATGTAAACAACCACATGACAAAAGACAGTCCAAATATTTGACACAACTGAGCAATTACTGATGTTTCAAGTACACACACACACACACACATATTTCTTCTCAGAGAGGTGAGAATGAAGCGTTGACGTAGTGTTATAATCATTTACTATGCTAAACACGTTTTATCCCTGCATGTCAACATAAACTCAACTTTTGCATCAAAATGTCACATTTGATCTTGAACCCATACATAACAAACACCGATCAGCCTCAACATTACAAGTGGTAACTGGTTTTAATGTCGCTGATTGGTGTACAACCTGTACATACTCAATGCCTTCAGCTAATGTGTGGCAACATTGAAACTATGACATCAATGACATCTACCTTCAACCCTGCCTACAAAGCATGGACTACAATGTAGAGGGTCTAACAAAGGGAATCCATGAGTGAATAACACAAAAACTAACGGATATATATACACACACACTTAAATTCCAGAGGCTTCCTTTATTATTTGCCTTGTAGACCATCAGTCACCAATGAACTAGTGTTTCAGTTGTCTAGCTTCCAGAAGTAGATTAATAAATAGGCTATTTTTATCTTATGAACTTGTCTTACATCTAATAAACAAACTCAAAGAAATAAGAAAATGTCAACAACATAACACGCCTAATATGTTTGATTACTGTGACAGATTATTGGCTCAGTTATTAAAAACAACACTAATGACAAAGTGATGAATGGAAAAACATTCAAATACTCTGTGAACAGTGTGGCCATTTTGAGACCACTTTGACATTGATTTGCATTTTGCTTCTGAAGATTTGAATCATGTGACTTGACTTGACTTGACTTGTAAGCCGCATGCCTCCATGAGCCTGCTCAACACCTACTGCTACAATTATTATTAGTTCCTTATTAGTCGCTTTAGTAATATTATTATCATTAGGCTATTATTAATTTTATAACTTGTCCTGTCAGTCTTTTTATTACTAAAACTATTACCATGAGCCTGGTTTTGTTCAAGGTTTCTACCTGTTGAGAGGAAGTTTTTCCTTGCCACAGTCACCATTTTTCTCATGGGGGAATGTTGGGTCTCTGTAAATCATTTTATAAACAGTGCGGTCTCAACTTGCTCTGTATGAAAAGTGCACTGAGATAACTTCTGTTATGATTCTGCACTATATAAATATATTTGGATTGAAATGAATTGACTTGACTTGAGCTTGTCTCGACTGACTTGAGACCTTGCTTTAACTTGCCCCTAGAAGACCACAAAACAACATCATCCCCCTCTATTTTAAAAAAGGGAAGGAAAAACTATTCAATTACATTCTGGCTGCAGTTCATAAGAGACATCTGTTGAGTACAGTCTATGGCTGAGTCACAATCCAGACTCTGGGGTCAGAAACAGTATTAACAACAAACACTGGGAGTATCAAAAGACTTGGCAGCTCCCAAAGGGTGTTGTTGATAACTGGTTATTGCGTGTGAGGACAGAGGGCACGGATGCAAGATTGAAGGTGAGCTGCAGGAGATGGAGCCAGTCAAAGGAGCGAGTGTTACTTTGACCTTCCGTTTAACAACCTGATACAGGAATTATGTACAATTACTTGACCGTGTAACACTTCCATCTTAGGAAAACATGCTGTTACATAATGCAGTATAGTGTAAAAGCTTGTGTGATAAATGTGTTACTGATCAACAGAATCATAAAGTTATAGTAAATGCTTTGAAATCAGAGGAGCTCTAGTTGTGTATTTGTGTGCACATAAGAGTAGGTTTACTTTACACAGATTATTTCTAACCTTCCCCGTGTCTGCCAGACCTGGATACTGAAACCTTTTGAGAACAGTAATCCTGTGGTGTTCAGTCTAGGTTTTTGCCGTGTAAAAATAGACAATGCAAGTCCATGGAGAATGCATGTTTTCCCATGCTAGTTAATGCCATCTGCCATCTGTTTGCAGGTATGTGCCCACCAATTGTAGACATGAGCAGCTTGCCGCCATGTGATCCAGCACTGGGTTTAAAAGCTTATGGCCAACAGAGAAGGGCACAGTATACAATTCCCCACTGAACCCCCGTCAGAAGCACACGGCGCACTATCTGGGTAAGTCTGTGTATTTCTTTTCTCTGTATGTTGATAACAGCAAATATTATAATATCATCATGATGCAGTGGATTGCATTTATTTGCACAGGTGCTGCATCCTAAACATGTCAGACACGGAGGATGCCACATATGATGAGTGAGTAAATGCAACATTTCTGTAGAGCAGAGATTGAGAATGACAAAGTGATGCCGGCACAGATAACAAACAGGTAACAACATCTTTTTGGTGTCTTTTTCTTCTTTCAGGGGACAAGGTAAGTCAGTTTATCTGCTCACTGAACATACACACACACACACACACACACACACACAGTTTGTACGTACAGTGTAGTATATAGGCTGCAGGTTGAAACAGCTGCATGTTGCCAGGGAGAGATTGTGACTGGTTGGATGCTACACAGCTGCCTCAACCACTAGACAATAGAAAAAGATGAAAAACAAATGCATGGATATTGTGATTATGCTGCATGAATGTATATCAGATACATATTCATGCCTATGTTTAATATACTTGTGAAGTGCATTGCAATAGCTGACTTCTGCTGTTTACCGCTCTCTGGGTGAATGGTGTGACGGAGCGGGATATTGTTGGTATGCACTTTAATACGAACAATATCTATATCTAATAATCCAAATGCATCAACGTTAAGCGGCTGGTTGCGTTTTTATTTCTGCCACTTTGTTACCTGCTTTACCCACTTGAGCCTGGCATTGAAACGTTGTCGGTTACTTAACACGCTGCATCTGCTAAGCCGCTGGCTTCACCACACAGCACACTGTATTTTTGGCATGTTGGTGCCACTGCAGAGGCAGCTGCTGTTGTTCAGCTTTTCTGCCAGATTGACCTTTGTCCTCTCACTCAGTCCTCTCTGTGTGAGGCTGGAGATAGTTCACCTTGACTCAACATCCCAGTGGATCTGTCCTTTCAGTTCAAATGCTGCATTGGGTTGCCATCAAGGAGATAAAGAGCCGTACCTCTATTTCTGTCTCCTCATGTGAGGCTGTCTGTATGGGTCTCTATACAGCCACACTGTTCCTTAAACTAAGCAGCACCTGTCTCCCTCTGTGCGGAGTATAGAGCCACTGTTAATGTAGGTCAGTATGTTCTCGATAGAGGGACCTTAGGGAAGATAGTGGTGCAAGCACAATGCCCACTTTCATTTTTATGCCTGTAAGAGGTCTTCTAAATGCAGGTTGGCTTACCCTCTTTGCAGTGGAAAGAGATTGAGTTTCCCTCTGTGGCCAAAGGGACTAAAGACGCGATCGGTGTCACTTTTTCACACGGAGGCCCAGTGAGGAAAGCAATGTTTGGGACAAAAAGCTTAGCAAATAATGCAAAAGCTAAATGCAACTGTGGGAAAGCTGGTGGCAAAAATGGCAACAAAAAAAAAATCACTTCCTTGCTGAGTGAAGTTGATTCTACTGCAATGTATATTAAGCATTACTACTTTTTTGGTAACCCCTTTTTTTTTTTTTTTTTTTAAGAAATGTAAATTGGAAAGACTTTAGATGCACAAATTCATTAAAAAATATATTTAGATGCAATTGTACCATGTGAACGAATCTACATATCGTCAACTGCTAATAACTATTTGCATTGATGAATAAGTAGATAACAAATGTACTGATAAAAGGTTAAAATGCAATAGCAGGAGGCTGAGCAGGGCATCTAGAGTGTAAGCAAATGCCATGCAAGTGAAATCTTTAAATAAAAGATTGTCTTTCTCTTTTCAAAAGGCATTGTCAAAAATACAAGATGGCAAAAATAATGATTGTCACATTGTTTGCTTACTAACTACATACTTGCTTTGCACAGAAGAGGAGGAGGAGGAGGTAGAAGAGGTAGCGGAGGAGGAGGAGGAGGAGGAGGAGGAGGAGGAGGAAGGTAGTACTGCTTATGCTAATATATGTTTGTCTGCATGCCAGCTATAAATAGATATGATTTATTCTTAACACACTGTTAGCAACCATGTAATCTGTTTCCAGCTCCATGAAGATTTACTTTTCAGAGAATCCAAGGTGTGTCTATATGGTTTGTTTAAGTATTATGCCCCATAAACTTAATGCTTCAGTTCATACTCACCAATTGCAGTTTTCATTGGCACTGTGACAACATGGAGGCCTGGGAAAGAAATGTGATACTAACTCTGATACCATCAGTGTACCTGTATACTTGCTGAAAATGCAGTTACTGCTGGATTTTTCCATTTCAACTAGTTTATTTCTGTGTCTTGTGTTGCGTGGTATGTTACTGTGAAAGCCTTTTTAACATAAAAAGATTAATAATTGATGACAAAAAATTAAATTGTGATGAACATTTTAAAGACATTTACTGTGACAGACTGGTGGACCATGTTATTTTTTAGTGGGGACTCAGGTGGGGAAATGTTGAGTAAAGCAGCCTTGTGTGACTCTCAGAGAGAAACACACCCACATACCTTTCAAGTCCAGCAGCGCTGACAGGAGATGGTCAGCCACGCTGCCTCAGTCAACGGCTATTTGTCTGAGGTCATTCTTCCGTAGAGATAAAGATAAACATGAGGGTAAAGTGTCAACAATGATACATGATTTATTTGTATTACAACCTGAACTGAACCAGAAACTTAAAAAAAAAGAAAAAAGAAAAAAAAAAGCTTTTTTCTCATTATTGTCAATCTTACTGAGAATTACTCCACAAACCTGTTTAGAAACATACTCTTCAGGCGATACTTACGTTCGCAGGACTGTCTGCAGGGGGGTTTAGGAGGGTCATGGCCTTTGGTCAGTCCTGTCCCTCGGGCCTGTCAGGAGTGTCTCATTGTCCGCATGTCAGAGTCAGCTCTCTGCACCTTTTCTGCTTCTCTAAATGTTGACATTGCACTGACCCTCTCATCTGTCGGCAGATACTGGAGAGGAAAATGAAGGAGGTATGGACTGGTTGTGTAAGAAGTACAGAGGTTATGTGTGTGTGACAGAGAAATGTGGGTTTTTTTTGTATGTTTTTTTTAATACGTTGCATCATAAACTAAAGATTTTACTTTGCTTTTTCTTTTCCTGGATACACAGACGATGCAAAGCCTAAGTTAAAGTAAGAACATGATTTAAAATATGTATCTTATACAAAGTGAAACACAATTCACAGTGAGACGCATACTCAAATGAGAAGACTGAACTTTTTCCATTCTCAACAGGTCTGGTTTCATGCCCGGCCTGGCAGCTCCGAAGATCCCAGATGGAGAAAAAGTGGACTTTGATGTGAGTTCATCTCAGGACAGATCAAAGTTACACCTGCAAGCTGTTCTTTGAGCAGAACGTTAGATAATGCTCCAGCTCACATTTCAATCTATTGCTGTAATTTCAGGACATTCATCGAAAACGAATGGAAAAGGACCTGACAGAGCTCCAGACTCTGATTGAAGCTCACTTTGAGAAGCGTAAGAAGGAGGAAGAGGAGCTTGTCAACCTCACAGATCGCATTGTATGTTGATATCTCGCTTTTCTGCTGCAAAATCGCACGTTTAGCTTCCAATATCAGCCAATTCTCTAACAAACCTAAGACTGCAAGTCACATTTTGAGTTTACTGGATTTGTTTTGGTCCATTTGTTTCCTGCTTCAGGAGAAACGCAGATCAGAGAGAGCAGAGCAGATGAAGATCAGAGCAGAGAGAGAAAGAGAGCGGCAGAACAAAATGGCTGTGAGTAGCACTCTAAGTCTATTTAAATTGATGGTTCATAACTGTAAAACAGGTGTTTCCTAGATCTTACAAGTTCTTGCAAGCCTCAGCCACAGCTAGCCAAACCATCCCAAACTGGCTTTTCAATATTGGAATAGATATTCATCATTTTGATGTATTGCCTTGGGCCAGTACATGTACGTAATAATTATATTTACTTAACCAAGTTCAGACAATGTCACTGTGCAACTGTAAATGAGTGGTCAATGATATTGTATTTTTTTTTTCTCCACCAGGAAGAGAAAGCAAGGAAAGAAGAGGAGGAGGCCAAGAAGAAAGCAGACGATGATGCAAGGAAGAAGATGATTCTATCAAACTTGAGTTTCACTGGATACAAGGTGATGATTTTGTTAATCCATAAAATAGACTGATAGACTCATAAACTGATAGAGGAATACTGCACTACGTATAGCATGTCACCACATGTGCCCTCTTCCTTTCCAGCAGACACAGACTGGGGGAAAAAGACAAACGGAGAGAGAAAAGAAGAGGAAGATCCTAAATGACCGACGCAAGGAGTTAAACATTGATCACTTGAAAGATGACAAACTCAGGTTAAAGACGAGCACAATGAGTTCCCTCTCGGGGATCAATTTTAGCTAAACAGAATTCAATCAGTTGGTGTTATTCAACAGCTGAACTCTGTGAAAGGCTTTAACATTCTTGTCTGTGCTGACACAGGGAAAAAGCCAAGGAGCTGTGGGACTGGATGCGTGAGCTAGAGGCAGAGAAATTTGAGCTTCAGTACAAGTGCACGAAGCAGAAGTATGAGGTAAGACGTCATACATTTACTTACAATCATATTAAATGACAATCATACTGCATGATACATATCAGCAGAATGAACAGATTCTAGGACGCAGGCCAAAATAAATGATTTAAATAAAGAGATTAAGACGTTTAAATACACGCTAACTTGTCAGTTATAAGTGGAAGTCAGCCAGAGATCACTTGTGGGTTGGAAACAGATGAAGTAAAAAGTAGAAAAAGAGTTGTTTTGAAGGTAGCGTTAAATAGATAAGTTGTAATACTTAAATTTTAAGGTTATTTAAAAATAAATGTGATGAACTGCTCTCTCCCCATAGACAATGTAAAGGATGAATGGAAAATGCAGCATCTATAAACAAAATGTGTTTTTTTTTGTTTTGTTTTTTTTTTCGGCTCCATTTGAACTTTTGAAGGAGTACAATAAATATATTTTTATAATTTAAGATGTTTAAATATGTGGTTTAAAGGCAGCAACTACATCAAATCACAATTCAAAGGCTGAAGCAACAATTATTGCTACTCTATTTAGCTAAGCAAGTTGCCTTCTACTAGCTGGTTTACTGTGTTAACCTATATTTATTTCTCCAACATGATGGGGTTTACCTGCTCTCTAATGTATGTGGGATACCAAATTGGATTACTGACATATAAAATCAACAAAACACATTTTTCAATACAGGGAACAGTTTGGAAACATTAGATAGATTTAGCTTCAGCTAAGGCTAGCTGTGGCTTGGCTATCTCGCCATGCTAGCTTTACCTTAAGAGAACTCTTGCTCGGTTTTAGAGCTTTAAAATCTTTTTTATTGGCTCTATTTTTACATTTTCACTCCTTTTTATCTGATAACTGTCTTACTATCAGCTTGTCGGTCATCTGTAAAACACTTTGAATTGTACACGCCTGTATAAAAGTTTAAATTAGATTAAAAGTATTATAACTGCTGTTAGCAAATTTTTACCTCCCGTTTTCCTTGGGAATTGCACATTCCTGATTTTATATAGGTTGGTAAAACTAAATATGATTTGACCAAATATGTAGTAACAATACTGTATTTTGGTGTTGTAGGGCATTACAGATGTGAATACCTTTTTTTCTTTCTTTTTTTTTTCTTAAAACACATCTTTGTACAGATCACCGTGCTGAGAAACCGGGTCACTGATCATCAGAAAATGTAAGTGCACGTTAAGATTTTTTTCAGTGCTTTTGAATACATATGCTGCATAAAAGCCAAAAGCAACATTCAAATAAGCAATAAAATAGTTCCCTGCTTAGACCCATACTGCAATTCTGCCCTGATGTAAAGGTTCACCTAGTGACCTCATCAAGTTTCCATCTCCTCCCATTTCAACTTCCCCTCAGCTTCTCTTATTTAAAACAGCTATTTGTGCCAGCTGCCTAAAGGACTAAAGTGTCCTGAGTACACCCAAGACTGAGAAAACAAAAAGAGGCGAACACACATGAGAGGTGTTTTTAAAGGACAGGCGTAACTACATCCATGCCCTCAGTCTCAATGGAGAGATGGGCTGTAATGGAGGTGCAACAGCTGAGAGATCTCATAACTGCTATGTGATATCATCTGTGTTGATGTGGCTCACAATAAAACAGTGACTGGCCCCCGCTGCCATCCAAATCATGTGAATCCTGTCTCCTGATCTTTGGTAAGCTGTGTTACAGCAAGGGCTCAGGCTCGAAGCAAAACTTTAACAAGCTCAGACATTGGTTTTCCTGCACGATCTGGCATTGGCTTTAGTGATTGATCATTTTAAACAAATATCCCTTTGAAATAGAGCCTTTATTTATATTTTATTTTTTTGTTTTCAGGTAAAACAACTATTAAGTATTTTTAGAAAATGGAGCTTACAGAACTAAATCTTCAGACATACATAAAAACATAATTTGTCACAATTTGACCATTAATTGATAACTTTATGTATTCACAGATAAGCTGCAGGTGTCAGGCACCACGGCAGCAACAGTAGATAAAGATAGCAGTCATCTATTTGGTAGCTAATCCCGTTGCGTAAGGTTAATTTGAGCTCTCTTATAATGGCATGTTGATGTGTCTACAATTCCCTTTCTGTGATAGGAATTTCCCTAAAATAATTTACATTTCAAATGCAAAAGACTTCATTAGTAGAATTAATTACAATTAATTCTGAGGAGCTAACACTGAAAGCCAAAGCCACTGCAGGTACGAGCACAAGGATTGCAGCCATGTACCTCATGTTCTAGTGTTAAACACAAATGCATTTTCAATGTAAGAAAATATACAAGGTTCAGTATGCATCACAGGTCAGGCAGGTTATCTGCTGGCTGATATGTTTGAGCTTTCTTTTCCCTTTATTCTCAGTTCAAAGGGGAGCAGGAGCAAGCGTGGTCTGAGGAAGTGACCTCTGACATCAACCGGAGGAAAACTGGCTACATCTGACATCAGTGAAATCATTGAGTGGCAGATACTGAATTATAATGTTTTCTAAATACTTGAAAAATGCTAGAACATAATTATAACTATGAAAACACCAAAAGATGTTCTTAAATAAGTTAGCTGTGAAATGAAGTGCAGCAGTATAACCGAGTCTCTGATTGCAGACTGATCAGGCGATGTGGTGCAGCTCATGTTTTTTTTTTAAACAGGGATTTGAAGTGTCTAAGCTATTGTGATGGCTTTAATGTCTGAAAGGAAACCACTGAATGTGTCACTTGGAATACTCAAAGTGAAGCAGAAACTAATTAATTGAACCTTGTGTGTAGGATTTTGTGATTGCAATGAATTTAAAAAAAAAAAAAAACTTTACTTAACAAACCAGATATTGTGTGTCTTTTCTCTTAAGTCTTCACCTGTGGGAACCTTACGATGAGCACCATGCTAATTATATAATCCACAGCTTCTTTTAATATGGTCGGATTGTATTTGCCGAAACTGTTCATGTGTAGTTTACTTTGAGGAACCAATTATGATGATTGACAGTTTCGGGTCAGATTAGTTTGGCAGATTTCCCTCTACTGAGCCACTTAGACGAGCTGGAGACGTACCCATGGTATTACCAGTCCTCTAGAAATGATCACATATGACTATATAAATCTGTCAGTGTAAAATGAAGTGATTATAAAGAAAGATCAGCCCTGTCAGAGACCTCGTAAAATGCAAGATCACCAATGACCTCATTAATCCCTCATGGATGTTGGGTGGGTTATGTGATGTGAACGGTGGAAGACCAATGTTCAAATCTGATCAACAAACAACTACCCTGATTGCAACAACCGCTGCAGCGTCTGGCTTGAATAGCTTGTTCTTAAGCTGCAGAAAAGAAATTACAAGGGTGGAGTAAACAGAATTTGAAAGATGTGTTGCTCATCTGCCCAGAAGCGTTGCAGCCCAAACCTGGATGGGTGTGACAAGATTTGAGCAAGTTCACAAAACTCGATGTGACTAAGACAAATGACTGATGATGAAGTCAAATTCCCACATGAAGTCTTTATTTGTCAGATTTCCAGCTAATTTTGGCAACAATACAAGTAGATCATTATGTGATTGCACATGTACATATGAAAAAAAAAAAAAAAGATGGATACACCACCAACAGGAGTTGGCTTTACAAAATGTAAAGACACCTCAATGCATAAGACAATATCATAGCTCCTATAGCAACTGCATAAACTCTAACAACAGAAAAGATGCTCTGTTTATCTATGTTCATCATTCATACAGAGTCAAATTCATTTTGTCATATCAACAGCAATATCAGTGCAAAAAAATGCAGAAGCCTTATGTTATTATCTAATAAGCAAGCGAATTGTACCATATTGCAGAATGCAGGCACAGACAAAATTTACATTAAAAGACATTCGACAGCAGTGAAAACCAAAAAAGCTAATAAAAACTTGCAGCTGCTAACATATCTCGACCTTCACCTTACAGCATATACAGGCCTGTGTAATCATTCGCTGCAAGATTTGTTATATGGATACATGCAGTAGATTAAAAATCTGTAAGTCTTTGTGAAATAAGAAAGGATGCTGCTCCGCCTCAGTGCGTTTACATCCTGTCCTGGCTGTGCAGAGAACTTGCAGGCGAGTTGCTTCGGTAAAAGACCTTCAGAGATCAGTTAAAGCTCTCGCGTTAGTGGACAACTTGGACCGACTTGAGTGCCGTCGTGGTGATGTCATTTACAAACGAGGCCTTACTCATCCCTTGCTGCAGGACAGATCGTTAAGTATTAATCAGTGTTCCACCTCAGCAATTATGCCAAATTCAAAGTAAGTGTCAGATTGCCAAACCCAAAAACTGAACTGATCTGTACTCATGGCAAATTCTCAACAATGCATCTTGAGTGGGAGTTACAGTGTTATAATGCATGTTTCCTTAAACCTGAGCTGCTAGATTCCTCAGGCATATCATTTTAGTGTCTGATTCACATTTTCTGAGAACACTACCCAATCCTTCAACCTTTCTCCCTCTGTTTCTCACAAATACCTGAGAAAGGTGTGGACTCCAGAAACAGAGAGGACACACCCAAAACCTGACAGATCTTGGCACACAGGGTTAAACCTCGACTCACCTTTTTCAGGAAGCTTTGCAAATCTTTTTCTGACCACAGGTTGTAGAGAAACAGGGATGCAACTTTACTGGCTTTAGGGAAATACCTGAAAAGAAGGAAAACAATAGTAAGAGATCAGTTTGGAATCGTGGAAATCGTACAGGTGTGCAAAATGCAGTCCCTGTTGATAGGTGTTTCCCCATACCTGGGATAATCTTATCTATCCTTATAGGTACATGTGCCTCACTGCACACATGCAAACTTACTTGTTTTGACTGAGAGAGCTCAGTGAGTTTATCACGCCACTGTTTAACAGGCGTTTGCCCATCTCAGGTTCCTTCAAAAGCAGGCAGTTGCCGGCCTGGCAGGCCATAGCCAGTGTGTCATCAGACTCATTCCCTTGCTTGGTGCCTGCACTGATGATGTTCAGCAGCTCTGGCAGGGCCTTACGAGCTTTAGTAACAAGGTAAACAAAAAGAAGAAAAACCCACTGGTTGTTTAACACAAGCAAGCACTTGTACAACTGCAAATAATTGTTTAAGATAATGGATTTTAGGTGATAACTCAAATGTAACATCTTTACTCTGAAGCAAATCTAACTGTAAGTTTTAACAAACATCGTTGGAAGGATTCTCTTACTTCATATACAGTCTCTTAGTATTTTAGATGCTTAATCATATTTATGTTTGCAAGGAAGTGACTTTTTTTTTTAATGAAGGGAAAACATTCAAAACGAAACGTGCTATGAAAGAGAACTGTTTGATAAAGCAACATGCTACTTTGTCGTTCACCTACTTCTTACCTAAGGCGTTGTGCAGGTTTGGGTTCTTGGTCAAATTTCCAACCAAAGCCACTGTGTTCCTCTGCAAGCTGACTTTGTTAGACTTCAAAAGGGGACTGATAACCTGCAGGCCATTCAGTTTCTGCACAATAGCCTGGCTCATTACACAGGAGACCTGTAAATACAGAAAAACAGATCAGCTCCTCAAATCGGGAAACATCATGTTGAGTGTATGAATATCATGTATAGAAAACTGGTCGGTGTGTAACAGCACAACATTTCTTATCTTACAATGCCTTCTTGTGCGGTGAGGTTCTGCAGCGCTCCACAACAGGCTTCCTGTGTTTCCTCTCGCTTGCTAGACTCCAGCAGATTCAGGTAACTCTGCAGAGTTTTGGAGTGGAACAGCCAGCCTGCCCCGGTCGGCTGTGGATCCTCAACCACCGGGAAGTCAAAGTGACGCTGGATGAGAGAGAGAACAGGTCATCATCAACCCTTAGCTGTCCTCTGATCTCTGTGTATTCTTGGCCTTGTCTAGCATATTGTGAAACCTTTGCACTGTCCCATACTTTTGCATATTTACAGTCAAGCATATATAAAGTTTCACTGTACAGTCTACTGCCTATAACTGTGACATATGTACATTTTACATTTTTATGTGCGTAAAACATGCACACCAACTCAATATACCCCGAAGAATTATCTATATTACATATATTTAGCATTCTTATCTTTTGATTTTTAAACTTTATATTTCTTAATTATTACTTTTTATTACACACAAACCTTCAGAGCATAGCCTCAATACTCTGCATTTCACAGCACAAATTGTATGAGCAGTAAAACCTTTCAATTTTTGATTGTAGCTGATTCTTTTAATGCAATGCAGAATTGCACCATGGGATTTTTGCAGTGACTGAATGAATTCAGATGGTGTGTGATAAAGTCAAAGCCTATCCTGTGTGTTTCATTTTCCATTTTATTGTTAAATTTGCTTGTTTAATGTGCAGGAAACAGGTGGTAATGATTCAACAAGCCTTTGACACGCTAGAATGTAATTATAATTGCTATAATGCCATAACTTAATAAATGAGTTCAACTGAGTAAAAGGATTAGCAAGACACACTGACAGTTACCGTCTAGACAAACTGACAGGTAAAATGAGCTGTCATAATTAAAAGTAACACTAGGGGCCTGGTATATGAGGGGAGATTGACAAGTTTGTGGCTTAAGGCAGAGGAAGATTAGAGATGAGATATGAACTGCAGTTCAACTCTTTGAGTGATTATGCAGAAAGAGTTTGTAGTTGGTAACTTTTGTGGTATTTCTGTTTCAGGTAACTGAAAATGGCAAGACACCGGCCTTGCAGGACGGGGGTCATCTTCCAGGCTTTATCTGCTGCAGCACCTTCTGAGAATGGACAATATCGGCTTTCGTGCAGTCATCCACTACCTCAGTCTCAAGGGATGATCACCCAAGGAGGTATTGGCAGCACTCGGGGAGGGTTCCCCTTCTTACAGCATGGTAAAGAGGGCTGCTGAATTCAGTCGTAGTAGAGAACTTCAGAACTTTAAACCTTCCACATAATCACTCAAAGAGTTGAACTGCATGTGCATTTAAGAGCTGTATAATCATCTTTTTACCTTAGACTACAAACTTACCAATCACCCCTCATACATCAGTGCGTGTGTTTGTAAGTAAGTAAGTAAAGTTTATTTATTTAGCACCTTTCACAGATAAAAATCACAAAGTGCTTCAAAATAAATAGTAAAAGACAGAAATATAATGGGTGCATTCCACAGTCTGGGTGCCACTGCTTGAAAGGATCGGCCCCCCCGGGTCTTACAGTGGTTAGAGGGAACCACTAGCAGCCTCTGACCTGATGACCTAAGACTGCGGGCAGGAGTGTGAAGTTGTATCAAGTCAGAGATGTAAGAAGGAATTTGTCCGTGCAAGGCTCTAAAAGTAAGGACCAGAATTTTAAAATGAATTCTAAAATGAACTGGTAACCAGTGAAGTGATGCTAAAACAAGTGTGATGTGTGCTCTTTTGCTTGTGCGTGTTAAAAACCTTACAGCAGAGTTCTGAACAATCTGGAGATGGTCAAGCTCTTTCTTATTCAAACAAGTAGACTGTCACAATAATCCAAACGAGACGAAATAAAAGCATGAATGATCATTTCCAATTTGGCCTTTGACGCCAGATTTCTTAGTTTGGAGATGTTCCTCAGTTGGAAGAAGCAGTTTCTAATTAATTGTTTGGCGAGATGCTCCAAGGACATTGCCAAATCAAAAACAACACCTAAATTACTGAGAATTGGCTGGACAGAGCCTAAAGCACCAGTATGCTGCTTAATCGTCTTTGGTGAACACCTGGCTCTTCTCACCTCTTGATCAGGTGATTTGCTCTGCGGATTGAAGCAGCCGATGGGGCCCGTCTCGCCCTCACTGTTCCTCCTGTTGACAGTCTTGGCCAAAGCTGTGATCCTGCTGAACAGAGTCGGAGCCTCTGCCTCCAGCTGGAATGTCAGGTTGTGCAGGATGCACACACAGTTTTCTACAGACTGTTTCAACAGGAAGAACAATACATAACGTAAGGGCACATGTAACACCAAAGAGTCCTGTGTGTTTTGTAACTTGACTAGATGCATCCTGACAAATACATTCAATTAAATAACGACATGATTAAACACAAGAGGAGCAACAGCTGTACAATGTAATGCAATCTGGTAATGTGTTCAGTGTTTTGGTAATGTGAACAGTGGGCTGGTGTGAAGGGTGCTGCACTGTTGTAATTCCTTGTATTTAGGCCTTCCCCAATCTTCATTATCTCCCTTGCAGTTGGTCCAAAATGCAGCAGCAAGGATGTTGACTGGCACATCACTCCAGTCTTAGCTGATCTTCACTGGCTCCCCGTTCACTCCAGAATTCAATTTAAGACCTTGCTGATTACTTTTAAGGCTCTTAATGACCAAGCCCCACCCTATTTCACAGACCTTATTCATTGGCCCTCAGCGCTTAGATCTTTTTCTCGTGTGACATGTGGGTGACAGAGACAACGAGAGAGAAAGAGGAACACACAGACGGCAGGATTAGTAGACATTGTAAGTAAATATCTTTTGTTTGTTTGTTTCACCTTATCGTCTGGTTTTCCTGCTTCCACACAGTCTTTAATGTAACTGACCAAAGAGTCGACCAACCCACGACATTTCCTCATCGCCTGTCTGTTGTTCTGCTTTGCACTGCTGAGGTTTCTGTTGAAAATAAAAATACAACAATGTTTGGATATGTTACAGAATAGACAACAATACTATTAGAGACACACACAATGCATTTTTATTAAGATTTGAATCATGGCTATTAATGTAAAATACAAAGTTCTACTACCATTATTATCGTACTGGGTTTATTTCATTTGATGAAACGTTAATAATTTATTACGCTTTACCTAAAAACTAAAGAACAGTAATCTTGTGTTGTCAGGGACACGAATAAAACAACAATTACAGCTTTCTCTGAATGATTCAGGAAGTCAGTGACAAGTTTTACATTGCAGATGTTTCCATGTTTGCTGATACACCAGATAAGATTACGTTTACTCCCTGTAACTATGGTTTGATTGATGGTGCCGCCGAAAATTAAAACTCACAATTATAATGTCAGAGCTCCAAGCGCCTGAGGGGGCTTTTTCAAAAGCAATGAGCTTGACAGAAAACCTACAATATACCTACCTATAAAGGTGAATTAACACCTCTGTAAGAGTTTCAACAAAAAACTTTTACAACAGTGTAACCGCTTTGAAGATAGGCTTTATTGCAGGGCTGCTATATTAGACTCAATTTAGATTAGACTCAAAATCTGTGTATATGTCTCATACGGGTTACAAAATAAAATAAAAAAAGATGTTGCTCAAAGTGGAGGGCTCGATCAAATAGATCCATTTGTCATTTATTTTGGTCCTGGTGGATAATGTTCAATGCAGTGGTGGTTATTGGAATTTTTATAGAGATAATCATGTAACTCTAACTTATACACCAAAAAAAAATACAGATGTAAATGCACAAATCTACTGTCGGTAGTGTCAAAGTTTGGTGTTGTAATTTGTAAAGACGTCAAGAGAAAAAAAAAAGTGTGTGTCCAAGAGTCGAAGTAGCAAAACCACTACAGTGTTTGAGGCAGACTTACATCATCCCTTCCAAACATTCACTTCCTCTATGACTAATACTGACTGTTCAAATATGTTAAGAGAGCAAACCTAACCAGTTTTGTACTGGGACCTTGGCTTATCACAAATCTTTTGTCATACATAATGTCATATTCAAACTACATACATCTCTAGAGGAGAGTGATACTCAGGTCCCTGACGCATAGCAAACATGGTATAAATATAAAGCAGTGTATTTACTACTTGGTCTACAATGAGATCCTAATTATATCAAGTGCTCAGTTGTATTTCATTGCTTACCTTAGACATCCAGTGGCGTTGAAGAAAAGCTCAGGGTCTTGGGTGGCGCGGTTAGGACCTGTAGTGTAAGGCAGGATTACACGCTCCATTAGGACAGGCAAAGCACTCTTCAGCAGGTCTGGCTTCAGGTCGTCTGTAGAGGACAAATTCCACAACAGACCTGGGAAGAAAATAGGAAGCAGCGTGTCAATCAAATATTAAATTACATGGTTGCATGGTTACGTGTGTGTCTGCAGTATATGTCCAGTACATGAACAGGTTTCCATGTTTCAGAGCCAAGTGGTACCTGTCAGCTGTTTCTGTATCTCTACAGAGTCTGTATCTCTGAGCAGAGCCGCAGCCTCTGTGATGCCACCGCTGCGATGTATTGCCTCCTTGGCGCTGTTGTTTTTAAAGGACAGGTTACGAAGGGCAGCCGAGGCTGTCTGGCTCACTTGTGAATTGGGGCTCTGCAGCAGACCCACCAGAGGGGGGATCCCATCGAACTGTAGCACCTGCGAGACAAGAAGGCTTCAGGATTTAGCACAGCTAAGTGACAAAGAGTTATTTTAAACAATTATTTTAAATGACTGGTTCCATATGAGGCCTATGTTTCCTAGAACGGATTTCAATGAATTGTATCATGGCTGACTTTGAGAAATGGCAGGTAAAAAAAATGTCAGCGGCACAACTGCAGTCTGACAGCATGATAACATAACAAGACAAACCACCTCATCTTTAGCCTTGTCATCAATGAAAGTGTTGTGCTGAATGTAGGAAGCGCCACAGTGCTGAAAGGTCTCATCGTCACTGGAAAGACACTCCACAGCCTCCTTCATAGTGATATCAGCAACTTCTTTGATCCCAGTCGTGTAGCTGTAGAAATAAAAAATTACAATCCAAATCCTATTTATACACACTGTGAGTATGCAAGCTCAATTTGTTTATACACAAAACTGTATTTATATCATGCACAATTAAGAAAATGAAGCTAGTTGGTTCCCACTCACCCCCCAGACTCTCCTTTCCCCTTGATTGTACCGTCAGGGACTGAAAGCTTTGGAAGCTGTTTAGATGAGTCAATTTGGCCATAAATGAACTGGTTGTTTGTTTTGATCTGACTTGTGCCATTCATAAAGGATGGAAGCTGGCCCATGTTGGTGGTTATATACTGACTAGTGGACCTGTCTGTCCTGTGGGTGCCCCTGCTGGAGAGGAACCTCTGCAGAGGAACAGAGCGTTTTGGCACAGAGTGCTGCCAGGCCAGGTCAGGCTCACTGCGGGTGGTGTTGGTTTGACCGACGGCTATGGAGCTGACAGGAGCGTAACTCCTCTCATAATGATAGGTAGAAGCTGCTCTGTTCATCTTCACACTGGATCCCTTGGAAAAGTTGACTGGTTGTCGGTTCATGCTTTTCTCTAGGCTGAGCTGCAGAGCCAAAGAATACATGTGTTTGTAATGAAAGCAGCAAAGCAAGGAGACAGAGTGACTGACATCTGAGCTGGCAATCTTTTTGGTGAGGAACCCTGCGGGTGGTTATATGAATGACTGGCTGCTTCTAAGGCAGAGGCTGGTAAACAGATTTTTGTGTGAAGAGACAGAGAGACTCTGGAAGTATCTGGAAATGGATTTCTGAGAAAGAAACAGGAGGAAAGTCAACTGGGGACAACTCATTTTTGAGCCCCTGTTTCTTATTATCGGTATTAGGCCGCCACTATACGCTATGGTATACAATACCTACTATACTAAACTAATAGAAAATTCATCAAATCGTGTTATCAATCATCTTTTCTTGTGTATTTCTGTAAAATTCACACAAATAGTGGTGAAATGTATCACTTTGATTTACTGGGAGTTACAAGTTAGTTCTCAGTACTCCCTTCAGACCAGGGCTATAGGCGGGATTTAGGTCTGGAGTAAAAAGTTCCCCCGCATGACATTTTTGACTGGCCACCAAAAAAATGCATAAAATCTTATACATTGTATTTTATTTTATTATAAATAAAATAAATATTTTACAACATTTACAACAATTATTTGATTGATTGATTGGTTCCAGCTTTTCAAATGTCAGGATAATATAATTTTCTTTATCCTGTGACAGTCAATTAAATCTGTTTGGGTTTTGGACAGATAATCAGACAAAGCCCTGGGCTGTTGGACACTATAATTGGCAATTTCCTGACACTTAATAGATAAAACAATGATTCAATTGAGAAAAAAGAAGATCAATCTGTTGAAATGTGGTTAAAATGCTGAAGTGCTAGTTTAAATATTAAATAAGACCAACATCTGGTTCACAAAACACCATCTGTAACTTGTGCAAAGTTGTAGAATATTAATTCCTAATCAGGTTTTTAAAAATCCAAGGTACAGTCCTGAGCTGTGGCTGCAGCTCTGCCTCAGAGTCACATTATTTTCTCTACAACAACACTGATATTACAATAAGTCATTCTTACAGTGAAAAAAACAAAACAAAAAACAAAATACAAATAAACCCTATAACTTACAGCTTTAGAGAAGCCATTCCCAATGAAAACAGTGCCAGTAGATGTGCTGGACTGTAACTTGAAAGCATCCCCGAACACAGAGTCATGCACAGGGCCTGAGGAGAAATGTGCAGGGTCATCAGCTGTTATCATATCAACAGACCATTGCTGCTAATGTATTGCCTCTGTCTAAGGAAAAAGGAAAATTTGTTATGTATTCAGTTACCTCCCGGCAAGTCTGACCTAACTGTAAATAGTAGGATCTGAAATGGATGTATTCGTGTTTAATATATATGTAAATGTCACACTTCATGCCCTTATTTTTTAATTAGCACATTCTATTTATCATGTTTAAACAATAAACACTTGTATCCTATGATGAACTATAACTCCATTTGATTTTTTTTTCTTTTCTTTTTTTTCAAATCTGACTTCCGGATATTAAGATAAAATAAAAATAATCCACTGTTGCTATTCTGATTTTAAAAGGTTTTGTTCTGAATTTTAAATTAAAGGTGTCTTCTTCTTTTTCCTTATTTTCACTAACCACTCTCAGAAAAAAAAAACTGACCACAAATCAAAAAGATCTCTTTTTTTAAAACTTTTAAATTTTTATTCACCAACATAAAAGTTTTCCCATTTCCCAAGCACCCAGCATGTGTAGGTTTAGGTTTACAAAATGGTAGTAAACTAAATTCATCAAACATTAACAGTATATAAGTAAGTATATACAAATCCAGGAAACCAAATGACATAACCTCAGTGTTTTAATTCTATTTTTTGCAGATTTCATAAGTCAACCTTGTAACACAACACAACCAAAACTGTAAACTCCAACTAAAACAACCACAACTTTGTCTGAAGCATTACAGGTTTATGTCTCAAAATAATGGTGTTTCAGAGCTCTCTCCAGCTGCAGGAGAAATACTGATCCTTACAGGAACAAGCCTAAAAAGTTTTTAAGCTAAAAAATAAAATAAATAAATAAATCTCTTCGAATTTCTAAAACCTCCAAAACCCTCTGTGTCCTGGGTCGTATCCACGGCCCTTGTGCTCTTACTTGTTGGAGATAAAGAAGCGGATCCGCTCCTGCTGCTGAACTGCCTCGACTTGGTCCTCCTGATAGTTTGCACTTGTTCCAGGACGCGCTGCTGCCCTGTTCCGTACTGGTTAACGGACGGCACCGCCAGCGAAGTGTCGTCCACATTCCCGATGGAAATGACTGATTTCAGCGGATCCAAACTCGTCATGTTTTTTTGTTTTTTTTTTCTGTTTTGTGTTTTTTTTTTTTGTTGTTTTTGTAAACCGTCCGTGAAGCCCAACAACCTCCAACGCCCGTCAGCTGCGGAGAGTCGGTGCTGTGTGAAGTAATAAAAGCGCACCTTGCCCTGCCCTGCCCAGTGAGACCGCACCCATACAGCCACAATAGACCTGCCAGACTCAACCGTAGTCTACTATCAACCCGCAGTCTTTGCACTTTCCCTTACTTGTCTTGACAAATACCGCTCGCTTTTTTTGGTGTATGTGCAGCTGGTTCAAGTACTCCCCACGATAACTACCGCTAACAGTAGTAATTGAAAGCAACTACTGTTTACTGGTGCATTTCTACACAATGTGTGTATTTTTTTATTTCTCCTTCACTGTATTTGCAGAGGTAAATACTGGACTTACTCCACCACAGTTAGTTGACTCCTACTAGGTGCATTTAAGATGAAAAACTCATCCAAACCCTTTGATGAGCTAATGCATCATTTAAACTACAGTCTATAAATAAGATAACTCCACCCCCACCAGCTACAGCATAAAAAACTGCCTAAACATTATGTTATGTCAGAAATGGTAATTTAATATAATATCAGAGATGGAAGAAATAATAACATGATTCACTTAAGTAAAAGTCCAAATACAACAATGTAAAAAAAGTCGTGCATTTAAAATCCTACCAAAATAAAAGCACAGACGTATTATCAGCAACATACCTTTAAAGTATGTAAAGTAAAAGTATTTATCCTGCAGACTAATGTCTTCTGTGACTGATTTATTATTATATATGACATTATTGGACTTTTGATCCTGATGCATCAGTGCTGAATATCACTTTAGTGTCAAAGCTGGTTGAAGTGAAACTACTTTTAATTACTTAATATGCAAGTGGACTTTAGGGTCCAGTGGTTCACTGGGTCACAAGATAAATCTGAGGGGTTTTTTTTGTTTGATTGTTTTTTCTTTTGACTATTCTAACTTGACTAATCTTAGATTTTGTTTGTATAATAAAGTAATAATTTTGCTGCTTTGGGCCTCAAACAGTTCAAATGAAACTGTCTGAGAGGTTTAGAGGGTAAACGTCTCTTTGGTGAAGCTGCTAACAACTAATAGACGTCTGAAACATGACAAGGGGCCCCAAGTATACGCTGCTTTTTTGTGAGGCATCACAAGCCAAAAAGCCAAAAAAAGGTTGGGAATTACTCCTTAATCTCATATTTTGTAGTTTTATGTTGTTATTTATTTATATTGTATTTATATTGTTATCAAGTGTGTTATCATCTTTTCTTGACCTAAAAAGGAACTTGCAACTACAGCTGTAAACTGAATGTACTGCAGTAAAAATGAACAGAACTGCGATGGAGTAGAAGGATAAAGTAGTATGGAAATACTTAGAGTGCTTCAAAATTATACTTAAGAACAGTACTTGAGTAAATGTAAATACTCTTCATTTCTGCATATTATACAATAACACTTTGAAGAGGGCCAATCTGCATAACTTTAAGTATTTTGTTATTGATACTTCTGTAACTTTACTTAAGTAAAATTTTCAGTGCAGCACCTTTTGTAATCAAGTCATTCTATATTGTTTTACTGGTACTTTAACTGAAGTAAAGGATCTAAGTAGAACAACTTCACTGCCGTAGGGAAACACCTGGTACAGCAATGGTCTGCAAAGTCTGGGAACTACAAACACGACATTGAAATAAGGTAAATTATGAATTAGGCAAACTAAATATACTGTTGCCCAGAACCATTCATGTCAAACAAAATGATGCATGAACAACACAAACCACATAATATAGACTAGATTAAAATAAGTTTACCCTCCACTACAGACCTCCTGTCCAGACCTGATCAGAGTCCATGTTATTCCTCCTCACCTGCCACCACTGGAAGAGAGGGAAAATGATCACTGCTGTATAGCACAGTACACTGCAGGACAAAATATATGTCTTAAGAGTAGGGAATTAGTTTCAACAACAATACAGGATAGTAGAAGAGAGGAGATAGGATGTGGCTAACACTACTGGAGATTATGTTTTTGGTAATACCCATAAATTAATTGCGGATGAGATAAGATAAGATAAGCCTCTATTGATCCCACACCAGGGAAATTCACTTGTTACAGCAGCATAGAAAAAATTAGATAGAAGAAAAACAAAAACAAATATATAATATACAATAGAATAAAGTAGAAAATAACAGCTCAACCATGAATAAGAGGGTATGTACAAGTATTTGCATTTGTCGAGATTTGCAGAGATATTTACAAAGATATTTACATAATGTGCAAAACAGAGAAATAAGTTAAATCAGCTTTTGACTCATGGGAATCTGAATTAAATATCAGACAAATAAAACAAACATGACTTGAACTGAAAAAGCACTGATAAAAACACAAAAGCAGCCTCCTGAAATTCTCACTAAAAGCCAAGTTTGCGCAAGAGAAGTGATGCATGTACTGTAGCTTTAGTATTTTAACTGGTCGTGCCAACCAATCCCTCTCAATACTGTTGAGTTGAGCTTTGGAGCCAATTTAAATGTTTCTCTTTGACAGACATAATTTGTTATATAAATGAGGGTAACACTGAATGCAGTGATTTCTGAAATTTTTACTTGGTGTGAAGTACATGTGTTATTTTTATCTGCACTGGGAAAAAAAATAAAAATTGAAATGTACCACTCCCATGGGTGCTCTTGCCCTGAGGGTGTACATGTGCCAGCTGGCAAACTGTGAATTTGGCATCTCCTCCCTGATGCCTTGTCATCTTTGTCTTGCAATTGCTGGTAAGGAATCAGTTAGGTGTTTAATTGTTGACAGGAACAGTTTGGACAGTTCACCTGTCAGATGTGCTTAGGTTGCCCTCTAGTGGTGAATGTGTGCACCTGGTGCGTATCACTAGGCCAGCCATGAGGGATAAAGAGCAAGAGAGCAAGGGAAAGGACAGGGCAACCTGAAGACCAGGAGAGGAAGCAGGAAATGGTTAACAGATGATGAAGGGAGTGAGAAAGGAGTGAAAAGCTAAAGTTAGGAGCAGAGAGAAGGAAAATATGTTATGAAAAACTGGGAGGAGAGGGTTGGAGAACGCGTGAGAAGAGGGCAGAAAAGAAAGTCTGGATTTAAAGAGTGAAGGAGAGAGTAGGAAGGGAGGAGTGAGAGAGAAAGAGAGGAAAGTATGTAGGAGAGAAAAGGAAATGACATGTGAAAACTTGTGGGAAAAGCAGGTGTGGAGGAAGAGGGACAGGTATGGAGGTAGATTTGCCTCAATATTATTTTTGTGAACAGATTGACCATCAGTGAGTAAATGTGTAATCTGTAAATATAAAACACCTTCCACAAATACAAATAATACATTTGCAAATTCACAAATTATCTTGCAAATATAAAACAGATGCAAATAGACAAACAAATAAATAATACATATATAATAAAATAAATAAAGTCTGTGGTTACATTCAATTAATTTACAAATAAATGAAAAGCATTTGTGAATATATACCTAACAGTTATTATTCATGCTTATTTGCATTTGAGGATATCAATTCTACACGTGTGGATTTGCATTTTACACACATTGACAAACTTTCCGCAGCTCTGAACGAAAACCGACTTATATCCCTCGGCCACTTATGGAAAACATGTGATCGTCTGCTGACGACGCCACTTCCGCTTTTGTTTACAATGTCAGGCTCCGCCCCTGCATCCCTGTTACAGATACAAACACCATTTATCTGAGCAAGTTGGATTTAATTTTATCATGGAAATATTTCCAATATATTATGAATATTGTATAAACATGAATGTAATTGTATAATTCAGGACACATACCACAAAATGTAATTTTCTATTTTCATATATTAATTTATTTTTTGGTATCTTAGTTTGCTTTGTAAATTTTATTATTCATTCAAATACAGTTGTTAAATATATGAACATTTGGGCAGAGGACCAAGTTTCCCTGCTGCACTCACACGTGACAAACTTCCACTTGTTGCAGCACAAATCAAACGCACTGTTCGCAGTGAGGCGGACTCTTTAAATTGCGGACCCCCGTCTACCTGCTGAGGCTCTTTAACATGTAACGGTGAGACTGACTCAGTAACAGCCCAGTCACGGTGTTTCAGTTCAGATTTGTGGATCAGTGGCTCCCCGCTGCTGCTGCTGCTGCTGCTGCTGCTGCTGCTCAGAGACTCACCGTGAGCTTCGAGCTGCAGATTCCTAATACCCCGGGTCCCTGCTGCTGCTGCCCCTGACAGACAGACTTCAACCACAGGATTTACTCCCCACTGAGATGCCAGGTATGGCTGCTCCTCCTCACCAGGCTACAGCAGGTATGTAGCCTAGCCTACTGTTTGTGCTAACCCGTGCTAGCTCTCCTGCTGCTGATGTATTGGCATCTGCTCGCTGCTGATTTCTGTTCACGTGCGGCTGTCCATGTTTGCATGTCCTTGTAGAGACTTGTTTTGTATACAGAGGTGAAATGAGGCTTCAGTTGTAACATCCATCTATTTTTGTGAAGACTGTGTTGATACAGTATGTTGCTATTTCAGCATTATTTGCAGTTTTTGAGTTATCTGACTTGGATTACATTTTGCATACATTATCCTGAAAGGCTTGTGGTTTGTGCTGCAGGACAAGCAATGCATAAAACTGCACTTAAGCATGTAATCAATGTCACAGCTGATTGATGAGTGTGAATGCAAAGCGGTCTCTCTTGCAACATAAAAAAAAAGAGTCTTCATTTACTGCTTTATTTCAGTAATAATGAAACAAAACTCACAGAAAATGTGAGTGTTACATGGAAAAGATACTGAATATGAAACGCCAAAAAAAGCGTGACCTTGTGAAGCATTAGTGTTTCTGTTTTGTGCTGTATTCGGCTCTTTGGACTGCAGGTGATGGTATTTGATGATTAAGGGCAGCTCTTTCATTCACTGGCTGGGGCCCTTTGCTGCATCAAACATCTTCTTGCGGCCCTCCATGCCCGACATGGCTTCCACATTCTTCCTCCAGTCGCTCACCTCCACAGTCTTCTCCTGCAGCACACACAGTACACAGTTTAGTTTAGTGTTCACCTTGGAGAGTCTCTGCTGTGCTGGTAGTCGTCTTCAGAGAAAAGGATCCTTTGCACACTTAAAAGCATCTAACTCAATCAGATGTTTGGTTTAACTACAGCTAAACACAATCTCATATTTTGACCCTTTGCACCAGTGGTTTCTTTTTTATTTTTGCAATTTAAGAAAGTTTTATTAATCTGTTTTACACCATGTCAGTCACCCTCAGTAAGAACATCAGCAAAAGCACACCCACCTTCTCTGTGTCCTCCTTCTTGACTGATTTGAGGTTGGCCCGCAGATCCAAAGAGACCTTGTGTTTTGAGCCCAGCAGTGAGCGCAGTATGGCGTCAGCTGAAACCCTCACTCTTCTAAGGCTGGGTCTCTTAAACTTCCCTCGCAGGTCAAGTACCTTGATGTTGAGGTCTTTGATCTGTGGAGAAAGTCGAGCGTGAAGTGACTCAGTTTAACACTCAGTGCTCTTGTGGAGTCAGTCTGAAGCTGAACTTTTTAGAGGTTACGACACACGGCACTTGTTGGACTGCATCATTGTACGGCTGCGGCTTCGCAATATGTTTGTCTGTGCTTTTTTTTCTATTACAGTCTTTCTTAACTGGCCTTCTGTTACCTCTCTGGTGTTGTGCAAGACTTTGGCCTCAATATCGTACCGCTCCTCATCCACCACATCTATCTTGGCGTGCAGCTCTTCACATAACGTCTGCATAGAAAACAGGAGGGGTTAGAAGTTAATTTGACTGAAGTAACAGAGCTCCATGGCAACATTATTTTGGTAAACATGAATCATTTACAGAGTTTTACTTTGCAAATAGTGGTACAGTAGGAGTAAAACCATACCCTCAGCTCTGCTAAGGACATGCTTCTGGTCTGTATCGGAGGAGATTTTTCTTCCAGGTACTTTGTCTTTTCTTCCTCTTTTTCTTCCATCTCCTGCTCCAGCTCCTCCTTAGCCTTGGCTACCATCAGGCTCTGAAACACCACGCACAACGTAAATTCAAACTGTTAGATTCAATCTTATTCTGACTCTGGATTCTGTCCGTGCACACGTGACCCGAAAAACTCACCTTCAGCATGAGCTTGCGAGAAGCTGAGATTTTAGATTTCCTCTGCAAAAAGACGGGTTTTATTTATTTATTTATTTATTTTGTGTGACATTTTATCAGCCTGGTGATAATGTTGCTATTAATGCCTGTATTAAATGAATAGATTATTAGAAATCTTACCTCCGGTCTGTGGGTGTAAAATAAAGAAAGAACATAATAGACACAGAAATTAAGCATTAGCATTCAGTCGTAGATAAAAACTTAATGAATTGTATCTGATAATTGATAATGGCCATGTTATCTTTAATTAATCAAGTGTTTCTGTGGATAAATCCCATTTGCTCTGTGAAACTGATACACTCATTTGGAAATGGAAAAAATAACAGAAACACAATACACTTACGCTTTCTCAGGCATCTTGGCTATTTCAATTCCCCCTGCAAGACAAAAATAAAACCTTTTGCCTCTGAAGTGCTCGACAGTGGGGACCACTTGGGTTCAGAGCCCCAGGGGTCTTTACTATGGTTTCCATTTTAGCTCCACTATACATACATTCCACCACACAGTCGACCGTATAGTGTTACCAGAATGGAAACGCACAGTATATATAGACATAGATTGATCTTGAAATGAATGGACGGGACTTTTCTCGTGTTTTGTTTTTGTTTAGTTTCGTTTATCAGTCATCGTTACGTCTTTACACACAGAGCCAGCCGGACAGAGTCAGCCGGTCACCTCCCAGTGCAGATAGCACTCTCGCCTGCCAGAGAGCAAAGTGATGGCAGACAGGGAGACACATGCAAGACCCCCCCTAACACGACAGCTATTCCAGATAGATAACATTTCCCACTTTCACCCCCACTTTTCCCCTGGATAAAGACACAGATACAGGCAGGGTCCCCAATTCTCGGAACAAAGCTGAACTAATATTTGTTTTTAAGGATGCAGAGCTGACTTCATCAAGAAACTGGCGCCTTGATAAATATCAGAAAGATGAAAAAGGAAAAATTACTGATCAATCTTCTGATTATTTTCTTGATTAATCATTTAGTCTACAAGATCAAACTGCTTGTTTAGTCTGGCCGACATTTTCCAACCGAATGATTCAGTTTATAACATTAGACATAGAAAAACAGCAAATCAAAACAGTGTCGAAGCTGGAACTGGATTTTATACTTGAAAAATTGTTGTTAATGATTAATCAATTTATCAAACTAGTGGCCAGTTATTTTTCTATTCATCATTTAATTGACTAATCCTTACAGCTCTAGATTTGAGCATGCCATGTCTCTGCGGGGATTTCTTCATTAGGCAAATCAACACTATTGTATTTTTATATACATATATTTTTCTGTCTGGTTATTTATTAGTTTTTCAGAAATGCAACTGTTTTCACAATGTTGCAATAGAAAAGTAGATGTACTGTGATAAGATTTGATCCATGTTGCCCATTCATTGCTCTGCAGTTAAATGACCTGATCATGTGACATTAAATCCAGGAAACTGATTTAGAGTCGTCATGGCTGTAAGAATCTTTAAACCTTTTATAATGTAATTAGAATCGCAAAGAATAATCAGTTAGTTAATTGACAGAAAATTAACTTGCAGCTATTATGATGATTATGATGATTAATAGGCTCATTTCCGCTATTTTAAGCAAAAGGTGTGAAATGCTGCAGAAATGTGACTATTTGCTGTTTCAGATGTTGTTTTCAAATCATCTAGAAAATAACATGAATATTTTATTTAAAGTCTAAACAAACTAATTAAATTACAAAAATAAAATCCAGTTCTTAGACCAGAGCAGCTGTAAGTACTAAAGCACACAGGAGACTTATTGTAACTTCATGTCTCAGAAGAAATAACCAGAGTTTTGTAGATGTAGAGCAGCAGATGTCTGGTCTTACCTGTCTGTGATGATGCTGTGGATGCAGACAGACACAAAGTGATGCAGAGAAGAACACAGCAGGATATTTATCTCCTGTTCCCCTTTGTCCCTCCTCTCTATCACAAGGAGACTTAAATAGACACACACACACACACACACACACACACACACATATACACACACACACGCACACGAGAGGGGGGTGGTCTTAGGATAGCAGTGATTGTGATGCTCGTGTTGTGTTGACAGATCGCTGCTCTCTGCTTCTTTTATAATAAAGTTAGTGAAGTCTGATGTGTGCCAGGACGGGATGAACATCATCCTTGTCAACTCTCACTTCACCAGTTTTCAGTCAGTTGTTAATCTGTTCTTCCTCTCTTGCGTGGCTGAATTATTTAAAACCCTTGGTAGGATCGCTTCTCCTTTCTCACGGACTGCTAAAGCCCCCTTTTGTTTTTCCCACAGCCAAATAGTTAGTCCTGTCACTGTGGATGATTTTCTGAGATTTTCTCTTGGCTACCGAGAGCTATGCTGGAAACCCCCCCACCCACCCCACACCGAGACTGCAGGGCCCCCTTGGTCTGATTAGGATAATAGCTGCAGACAATGTTAAGCCGTGGTTTTAAGGCAGGAATGCAGTTTCCAGTGTACATTTGTCTAAGGCCTCACAACTAAACTTAGACAAATTGCAGCAACATGTGATGCTGCCACTCTTTGATAGCGGCTTGGATGTGTGCGCGCTCCCTTCATATCGGGGTTTGTTTTCGCTTGTGTCTGTGGAATAAGATGTAAACACATGCATGCGCCGGTCTGTGTGAACACGCCTAAGTGCTCAGTTCACTCATGCAAAGACAATAAATCCTTAAATTAATCCATGAAGTCACTTGTGTGTCTGGCCTGTGTTTGTCTTACAGATTTAGTTTTTTGCAGCAGTGGCATGGACTTAGAAGCCGAGTTTGAAAGTCGCTCATATACATAGAAACACTTCTTAATGACACAGCAGCTTTGATCTCCAAGGTAACAAAAGCAGTTGCCCGACCGGGTGTTTTTGATAATGGTGGCTATCTGACAGAGACATCAGTCTAAAATCTCCCATAGATGTTTGATTGGGTTGAAACCCGGGGGGCAGAGAAAACCAACCTGCCACCACTGTGGCTCAGGAGACGGAGGGGGTCGTCCACTAACCGGAAAGTCTCTGGTTTGATTTCGAAGTGTCCTTGGACTGGACAAGATATTGAACCCCAAAATTGCCCCAATGATGTATCATGGCTGTGTGAATGTGCGTGTGTGGTTAAAAAAAAGCGCTATACTGCTGTGTAGGGGAAAAGTATGTGTGAAGGTGAAAGTGCTTTCAGTGGCTGATAAGACTAGAAAAGCGCTACGTGAGTCCAGTTTCATGGTTTTACTCTAAGCTGTCACTCCTCTGTATATTGCACACTAAGTGAAAATTACAATATCATTAACTCATATTAAACACATGCATTATATTGGTAACGTGTGTGGCTGCTGCAGCGTCTCCTGCTGTCAGTGGACAGTGGGATAACTAGCGAGCTATCAGCCTCATGAGAGCATAGTGACTCAGGGCCACCAACCCTGCTATTTATTACAGGTTCATATTTATCGAGAGTCACTATTCAGCTTTGCATCAAGAATGGGACTCTACCGTGGGAAATACTGCTGCTGAAGAATCAGTCTCTGTAGTGAAATCAATCTGTGGATGTCTAAGATAATCACTGCTGCACCGTTTGAGCAAAAGTGATTATTCTTTTTTTCTTGTTTCTTTTTTTTTATTAGTGGAGTTAGATTGTTAAATTTTGCAGGACTGTTCTTTTTGCTCTCGCTGAGTCAGGACTTTAAACTCTGTGCTGCTGATTCGATTTATGACTCTGAGATCCAGGCTGTTGGCTAACGGCAGCTGGTTATAATTCCACAGTATATATGGCAGCAGGATTAACAAAGTGCTGCGGGTGTTTGCTGGACTGTCTCTAGGAAACTGAGCGCTGACTCGTACATACAGATGCCAGGGGATTATATAGCAGTTTGCAGTACAGTAGTTTTCACATGTGAGACTTTGCTGTAAAGTGAATTATGGAAGTCACAAAAAAAGTAAATTGTGTACTTGTTCATATGTGACACCCGAAATACGTAGCAACATCAGAAGCGTCGTGTCCCTGATTTCAGACAAAAGCAGGCTTCTCGTAGATGTATAGCACCTGGTGTGTGGGACATGATGTCGTCTCGCTGCCGCCTGTGTCTCTGTAGACGCATTCAGGATACTTAAAGAACGCCACACAGCAGAAACTTCATACTTGCACCACAGATAGCCTGCTCCATATGGAGGAGGGAGGTCTGATCAGTTTGTCTGCATACATTTGCATATGAATCAGGAGACACTGATTTCCTCGACACTTTAAGGTAACAAGTTCGAATTCATGTCAGATATGTAGCATGTGAATACAAACATGGTAGTATTAAAAATATCTTTGCTAATTAATGAGCGAATTGGCTTAATTAGGAGGAACAGATTTGTCTTGTCAACATAAGAACAGTAGGCCTGCATAGTAGAAAACCTGATACTGACACCACAGATAAAACATATGCAGATGATCTGATTATTTTGTCTTGCTGCATCTATTTGCATATTAATGAGTTTTTATTTTAATAGAAACTACTTGTACTGTGAACATACATGTTGTTTTGTCATGGATATCATGGCAGGACATAATTGATTAAGTGCCTCTTGTATTAGCTGTAGCTATAGCGCTAATAAAGCTATTACAGCTAACAATCTTCAAAACCATTACTGGCAGGTCAGAGCTGCTTACATTACCATCGACCCTGACGCAGCAGCATCCAGGACATGTGTCCACACAGTGGGGTAATGCTACACAGTGGATGTTCATGATGTGGTAGTATGAAATGCTTATTGGAAGTAACGCTGGGTTGCGACTGTCGGGGAGTAAGACAGGGAGCCGGACATGTCAGCGTTTACAGCTTATGTTAGATAGGTCAAACACAATGTATTTTTTATTGTTTTGGAAAATCATCATGTCCTCAACAATCAGGCCTCTCTGCTGCCCTCTGGTGGGTAAAGAGCTTAAAAGACTTGCAGTAATCTGTGCTGGGTGTTTTCACATACTGTAAATAGCAGGACATAAAGAGTCAAACATTACGTCCAGTTGAGGATGTCTACAAGGTCAGAGATGAAACACATTAATCAGTCTAACCACTTGAAAGCTCTGGAACAAGATCCGAGGTCTTTAGTGTAGTAATACTTTCATCTTTTCATCCTGGATTTCAGACCTCGTTGTGCTGCTGATGTGACTCTCACATGTTTTAGTCAGCGCCAAAGCAAACAGCTGCCCCCCCCCACCCACCACACACACACACCACCCCCACCCCCACACCACCACCACCACCACAGCTGCCTGACACTCCGGTCAGTGTGCCAACTCCTGGGCTCAGGCGGAGACGGGGCCGAGCACTGCGACTCCGTTGTTCACCACAACAGCTGGCACTTTGCTCTGCGCGAGGATGATTAGAAGCAATAACAAACACACCCAAGACCACATGAACACACTCAAACTGATTTCATCAGATCAGAGGGACAAAAAAGGAACAATCACAGTTGTTTAAAGCGTGCCAAGTGTTGCATCACAGGGGCATAAGAAGAAAAATTCCACTGTTTTTTGTTGTTGTGATATTTATTGTGTGTCTCAGCGATAATGCATATTTTAAGACGGTATTTACAACATTTGGCATGTAAGGAGGTAAGGAGGGCTTCATAGCTGTCAGTCTTGAAACACGTTGATCTTATTTTGTTCCCACTCACCGACACGGACTGTTTCAGCACTTGCTCAGTTCTGTTATTACAATTTGAGTGTTTTATTCTTTACCCTTTTCCTCTAAAATGCTCGCTGTGAACTACTGGGTTTAAAGATACACAATATGCACATCCAAACAGAGTTAGCTTTCGGTATGTTTTAAATGTTTAGCATGAAATCTTTTTGAACCTAGAAAATTATACACTAGATTCTAATGCAACACATTAAAAAACAAAAAGCTGTGTGCTTCTGTCGTTCCTCGTCGCCTGTAGCTGAAGTGAGAGAGCAGAGTAAAATAAGATAGTGACTGAAGGATCCTGGAAGCGATGTTATCGGAGCGCACCAGATATCGGTCTCACGTGGGCCGAGGCTTCGGGCTTTACTGGGAGTGAGCCAGAGCTCCTGCACCCTGACCGAAGCCAAACCCCTTGGGACCAAAGTTCTTTGCGTAGCAACCTGTGCATGAAATGACAGCAAATGAGAAACACTGTGGATAAGTCAATCCTGAGAGAGAAAAAGAGTTTGTGCAGAGGTTAACCTTCAGTCGCAGATCCACAGAATCAGGAGAGTGACTGTTGCCAGTAGGCTCATTGAAACACGACTCGTACATAGAGAAGACTTTTGTGTTTACTTTGATGTGTGCTTCTACTCTGTGATGTTCAAATTCAAATAAAGGAATTGGCAGAAGGTCAGAGCGGCTTCTGAGCTGTTGGCCTCTGTCTTCAGTAATTTAGAGCTGGTTCTGCTCTGCCAACTGAGGTAATGCTCAACCAGCGACTTCTGAAATGTATCATGCAAGTAAATAAAGCTGCATGTGGCACAGCTACTGTGAGTACTGCACTGCTAAATATTGCATTATTGCAATAATTCAGTTTAATTCAACAGGATGCATGTGTTTTATGAGGAGGCTGTTTTGTCTAGTTTTGATATGAGGTTTGCAACTAATGATTTAATGCATGAGTGAACTTCGGACATATCACTAGTGAAAAATACTCATTACAGTTTCATAAAGCTCAAACTGCTGTTATTTACAGTCCAAAACCCAAAGATATTGAATTTACTGTCATATAAGACAAAAGAAAATGAACACATCCTCGAATGTTAGAAGTTGGATTTAGGGAAGGTTTGGCATTTTTGCAGGAAGAATGAATAACCGATTATCAAAATACTTCATTTTCTGTCCATCATCTAATCCGTTAATCGTATCAGCCCTGGTTGATTGACACAGACCTTTACAGTAGATCTCCCCGTCTCGATCAGCGACGGTCGTGGACTCAAGTCCTTTGCCACATTTGGCACAACGAAAGCATCCCTTATGCCAGGACTGAGGAGAGAGAGCAAAGAGTTAGGTTCAGTTCAAAAGTATACAAAGAACTGATAAATCACCCACGTTTATTCTTAATTTAGAGGAAAATGAGTTGGCCCTTTCTTACGTTGCCTCCTCCGATAACCTTCTCCGCTGCGTATACTGTTCTGCCACATCGAGGACACACATCGGAGCCCCCTGCTTGCTGGGCAAACTTGGAGGCGTTGGGATTGTTTGTGGGGCGATGAGGAGCTTGTCTGTACGCAAAAAAATCAGAGCTTTTTAATATGGCGGTAATAGAGATATGTGGATCCCCACGTTTCATCCTTCATTTAAAGCGGTTTTGTAAATGCAAACATTATAAAGAATGTACATTTGACCTGGATCAACAGTGTATGTCTTTATACTGTTCACAACAGTTAATTTAACAGGAGGAAGAGATGTGTTGCTCACATTTCAGGCTTGATTCCAAGGCCCTCTCCCGTATCCATACTCAGAGTGCCGGCTCCTCCTCCGAAGCCGTAGCCTTTTGGCCCGTATTTCTTGCCATAACACGATTTACAGTAGATCTCATCCACATGAACAGCCACTGTTGTGCTGTCTAAGTTCTTCTTGCAGACCACTTACAACAGAGAGAAGGGAGAAAAAAATGTACAAATATGGTTAATCCCTTTTCCTATTTAGGCCATCAGTATCTACAGTGCTGCAAAATAAACAAAACAGACACTCAGAAATAATCCTGGACATTTCCTCACAGATGTTTAGCTTTGACTTTACCACAAACTATGCATGACGGTTTAGGAAAACGGCTTGCTCACTGTGCGCTTAGCTGGTTCAGATAAGTACTTTTCTGTGCTGGGGGGGGGGTGTCTACCTTCCTCTGCCATATAAGGAAGACCAAGCCTTTGTCACGTTTCTGCTGGATCCAAATAAGGGCTAAGATGTCTGAGCGAAAACCTGCGGATGCTTACTTTCCTTCCCTGATGCCAAATACTCCGCATTCCTCGCTGGCACTTCTCGTGATTTTACGAGTTATTGCAGGAGTCAGTGGACAAATGAAGCAGATTACCTGAGAACTGAAATACTTACTGCACAGAAAACAGGATTTATGCCAGCTCTTCCCCTCGCACTGCACTTCCTCAGCGAAGTAGACGGTTTTCTGGCAGCAGCCGCACTTGTTTCCTCCTCCGAAAGGCATCCTGTGAGCATACAGGAGAGCGACTTGTGTATATAACGTTCAGTGTTGCTCCGTGGACAGAGACCATCTGCAGCACTTGAGGCTACGAACAACAAAACCTATAAAAGGAGAGGCACCAGTTTGCTGTGACACACTGCTATTCCTTTGCCTCCTCTTGTCCCAGTGCGCTGGCATCAGTGGATATCTGAAGGACCTGATTATAAAATGCAAAGTACCTGCTTAGATATGACTGAACCACCTCACACAGGGAAAATGACATCAGAATACACTCTGTATGGACACCACACTAGTGTCTGCGTTTCTAAAGTTAAATGACTTTTTATGGCAACAGCTCATGTAATGTTTGAGATACGTCAGCTGGTAGCTGTCATCCACACACACACACACACACAAAAACACACACACAAACACACACAGTTAGTAATCTACTAGATCGCTCTGGATAAACAGGAAATTCCCTGCATTTTATTTTGTAATCACATTTGAACAGTCCTGACCTCAGATAAACCAACAGGCTGTGGGGCAGATCCGAAAAAGTTTTATGACTGTGGGTCCTTAAACAGTCCTAAAATAAGCTTGTTTTCAGGACTGTGGTGACAGTGTGGAGCGTGGTGACAGAAAAGTTTACTTGAAGGTGTTTTTTTTAATTTTTTTTATACAAAACATATTCTTGGCAGAGCAGTGTTGTTTCCTATCTGACTCCTTTCCTGCGATCCAAGACAATAACAGGATATTTTCCAACTTTGAAGAAAAGGCCTCTTAACTGCATGTTAACCAGCAACACAGTTCAGGTAATAGACTGAAAGTAACTTTGTTTCTGACTGTCAAACCCAGAACTTCAGCACAAACTGCTGTTTTTTTTTTTTTTGTTTGTTTTTTTTTTTATGTTATTTCACTTTGGAAAAGACCAATGTGATCAATGTTTTACGTCATGGTTTCCTGTGTCCTCGCAAACTACAATTTAAACCCGTCTCTTACCTGAACTGAGATGAAGAGCTGCTCCTCTCTCTTTTGGCCGTTCAGTGATAACGGGGGAGACGAGTGAGTCGAGAGGAGACACTTGTCTGATGAAGAGAAGTGAGGGAGGCTGAGTGGAGAAGTGAGGGAGGAGTCGGGAGGAAAAGGAGGAAGATGGTGAGAGTGGGAGGGCAGGAGACTGAAAGAGACGGATATTATGAGCTATTATTTTGCCCTTCATGTATCTGAAACTGCCCTACTTGGTGAAATAACAAAACAACCTGCCAGAATTAAATGTGAGCAGCAGATGAACAGTAACTTGTCAGTGCTGTAGAGGAGCCCACACTGTTGAAGTTCTGCACGCCGGCGACCCTGAATGGTAACAAGAGGTAACTGTTTAGAGTTTTGAGGACGTTATAATGCCAAGAATAAGAGCAGTGAATCCTCGAATGATTAATCCATTTATAGTACAAGTACAAGTACTACCTCTATTCAATAAGTGCAAGGAGATCAGGCAAAGAAGTGCAGGGAAAGTGCATAGTAAATGTGAGGGTGTCAGGATTTTCTTTGTGCTGAGGAGTCTTCCATTATGTTTTAAAGTTTCATGTTTCATTTAAATTATGAATTAGTTCTGGAAACAACAATGCAACAGTCTTTCTCCTTTGCAGCAGTTTGGAAAATGAAGACTTCATCACCACATGCAGCTTCATGTTACAGTGAAATGAGAAAGTATTAGGAAAGCAGTACTTTTTTGTGTTGCCTCTGTAATCTAGTACACTGGATTTGAGATGTAACCATGATGATGTGGTTTAAGCATTGACTTTTATCTTTATTTGAAGGTGTATACATCCACATTACATGAACAGTGTAGGAACTATACCAAAAGTAGTCGTCTGATTTTAGGGAAAACAAATGAATTCTGCAAGTTAATAGAACTTGAAGCTGCTCTAATCAAAACTTTTATATTAACGAGATCACATGACTTAGTGTCACGTAAAGGGGTGTTGGTTGGTTAGCGACTACCTGGTGAACACAGTGGCACATTTAGCAGCTAAAGAGCCGGACAATTCCCTCAGGAGTTGGTGGAGATCAAATCAGAGCAAAGAGGAAAGTAAATATTGGATTTAAATTCATCAAATGGGTGAAAACACTACTCCACATGAATTCTATCAACCCAAAAGGTGTCATGTTGAAAGCTGTTTTTTTTTGTGCTGCCCCCATGTGGCCAAAAAAAAAAAAAATCAGTTAATGCCGGTTTGAATGCAAATCCTATGATCCACAGCTGTCAACAGGCGCCAGGTGTTGCTCTGGCAGACCTGTACTGCAGCCATCTTTCCTTTTGTTTTCGGGGAGTTTTCTTTTCTTTTCTCCACCTGTCTGGTCTTTAGCAAGTGAAACATGATCTGTTGGACTGAGGTCGGATGACTGATTTGACTGTTCAGGAGCGTTCCACGGTCTGCCATTAAAAACCCTCCTTTGCTGCTCTGTATGTTTGGTGATGGTATGTTTGTGAAATTGGGCATCTGTGAAGACAAATTGACTCCGACACAGTTCACCAAATATGGCTGCAAACACTCTTGAAGCTGAAATGTGGCACTCGAACTTCAAAGTTATTGTTTCATTTCAAACCTAGCGTTCTGGAGTCGTCCTTGTATTTATGGCTGTAGCTGAACGTGAGACTATAGAAACATTAATCACCATGTTTTGTTAAGCTAGACGCCAATGAGCCTGATAAGTGTTTGTGAGTGATGTCCGCTCTCAACCACATATGACATTTTCTCATGATATTTCCTGCAGTGTATTCTCTGTTTGTCTCCGGGGGTGGGGGTGGGGGGGGATAGGTACTTCATGTCCTCATGAAATGACTCCCTGACTTTGTGTGTATGGTGCATTCGCTCCCTGCTGATGCTCCTCTGTCTCCAGCAACCATAAATAAAGGAGAAAGTATGAGCATTGATATCTCGAATTTCCTGCTGATAAATCTGTCCAGCCTAAGGAGAACCTCTGTGGCCGCTGCCTTACAAGGTGTTTCTACTGAAAGACTTGGATGTCCTGTCTTGCTCTGGGAATTGCTGGTGCGTTTAATTGAGGTGTGTGACTCAGAGAGCAGCGGGTCAACCGGAAACTGTTTACCTGACACACATTTTGCATGTGCCTGACCTAGTGGTAATCAGGTAACAGATTCTGACAATACTAAAGTCAACATTTGAATAGTTGATAGATAATACGTTTTCATATACTGCACCAGAATATACTTCACATACACTACACACTACTATAATACATGACCTCTGATTGGGACATTTTGCATGGACACCTGGACTAGTGATTTTGAATGATTTTTATTTAATGTTTTTCAATACAGCTGTCAGTATAATGTCTGAGCACTTTTTTTTTTTTTTTTTTTTAGCAGAATTGAACAGAAAGGCAAAGTTATCCGTGCACACAGAGGCCTGTGAGGCCTCATAAGGTTCTACGTTCTATATGGAAACAGGTAGTTTTAACCTTCTCCCTAAATTGGAAAGACTTTGTGTTTATGCGATCTAGGAGGTTTTATTGCGCTCTCTGTATGATTTTTATGGGCTACAGCTTGTAGTTGGATGATTATAAAATGAGAATGTTATGTGAATGTGAATATGTGTGAATGTATGTGCATGGTATTTTATTGGTTCATTTTCACAATTTTGTTCTTCAGTGTGATGTTGTTATAGAAGTTAAGTTCTTTTTCCACTGTGACAGTATTTTTGTTGGCACTTTACTACGACAGCTACTTATACTACTGCTAACATTAAGGGCACAGTTGGCATTTTTCTGGTGATCTTGTGCCCTGTGACATTCAACAATAACGCAGGTCCGGGCTCCCTGTCTCTCACACTTTATTAGAGCACATCACACATGTGACCTTTCCATTACTGTAGACGGACGGATGGTCAGTGTAGCTATAAAGTCATCCTGCTGTTCACCAAAATAAGGCGCAATCTCATGTATTCCTTATTGTGTTTCACCATTCAGTGAAAAACACGGACGTTAGCACTCCCAGCATGGCTCACTTATCTCCCTACAGAAGAGGAGGATCAGGAAAGGTGAAACTGATACGGAGCCGGTAGTCGATACAAGGAGGGGAAGTAAAAGCCAGAAGAGAGTGATGCTGCTTGGTCTGCCTTCCTCCCTCTCTCCAAGCCCTCTAGGCTCTTCACCATCATAGGAAGAGACAATGATGAACTCAGGAAGCCTATTTATAGCCGGCGATTGGCCAACACTAGCCCTCTGTTTCTGCTCTGTGGACATCCGCCTTGGATGGGTGTGTAGTATGTGTACATGTGATTATGCTCATGACAGGGAGGGAGAAGAGAGGAAGAGGGGAGTGGAGTGACAGAGACTCAATGGATTTAATCCAGAGGCAGAGGAGAGGATAAGAGGCAAAGCAAGATAAGAGGCAGGGACTGGGCTGGGCTGTAGTCCATCCATCACTGTACGGAGGAGTGGTGATCGCTCACTGGAGTCTCATGGAGGAATTCAGCACAGTCTCTTTTTGCATTTGACCTGACTTGAAGCCAGGACTCCTCCCATGGTAATGGTCTCCTTTTGGCAGCGTTTTCCACAGAAGCTTTGCCAAGTTGTCAGGTGAGGAAGAAGAGCTGGAGGAGGTGAGACGACTGAGAATGTGTTTGCATAGCAACTAGCCGCCAGTGTGTTTAGTGTGTTTGGCTTTTGTGCGCGCTGGTGTTTAGTGTTGAATCCACTGTGGCGGTTGTCCATGCCTTGGTGCATGTTGTTGTTGTTGTGCAAAAAAATAAATCTCATGCAGCCTCATTCTTGCTGTTTCCAAGTGCATGTTTTTGTAAATGTGTTTTAACTTTACTGTGGAGCTGAAAGATCAGTCTATTAACTATTAATTACTTGGCAGCTATTTTAAATAACTGCTTAATCGTTCAAGGCAAAATTGCCAAGAATTTACAGGTTCCAGCTTCTGTGATGTGAATATTGGTTTGTTTTCTTGATCTACTCTGATATGAAATCATATATATTTGGGTTTTAGACTCATGGTCTGACAAAACAAGACGTTTAATGTGTGTATTTTACAGACTAAAGGATGAACCGATGAATTGAGAAAATAACCTACAGAAAGATCTGTAGATTATCTTGCACCTTTAAATGCAACACTACCGTTTTACTGATTTCATTATTGTATTATTTAGTCAACGGTGACCCAAATTAAACTTTAATTTAGTTTAATTTAACTAAATGCCTTTTTCTCCACAGTATTCAGGGACGTAAGTAATCAAGAGACTAATCCGCCTAAAATTAACTTTTTAGCTATAAACACTGGAGTCCTTTCCAAGCCTGTATGGGGAATCAAAAGCAAGCTGTTCAAACATGAGCAGCCAAAAGTGTTGGTAATTTTTCATATAATGTCATTAGTATGGTTAAGGATACAAAAATAAAGCCCTCATTCATTCAGTAAACATGATTCGGTACATTTGAGCCGGGGAAATGGAATAATTGTGTTTAGGTCGGTGGGGGTTTGGCTGGATGTCTGAGCTGGACGACCCTCAGTCTGATTCAACAAGCAGCAGTTAGGCTGAGTCTAATGTGCTCTCTGCTGACTCCTGCTCTGCGGCACGCACTGTGGCCATAATGAGAGGCGAAGAGATGCAGTTTCATAAATTAGTCAGCAGAGGTCACATATAGGCAAAGATTATATTCGAGTGAGGTTGAGAGACACACCCTGATTCCTCTCTCTTGCTGTCTTTTTTTGGTGTGGACCACTCGCCCGTCAGCCGAACTGAGGCAAAAAAAAAGAAAAAAAAAAAGAGGTGACACGGTTTATCATCTTAGCAGAATGTGAACGCAATGGAGTGTGAAGTGCACAATTAATAAGCTGTGAGAGTAGGGTGAGGGATGAAGGACTTTGCTATCAGTTCGTGTCACTCAGGCTGTTTGTACCTGCCTGTGAACCCTCTGCTTCTTTATCTAGGCACCTTTTAATTAAGCTGCGATTACGTTCAGCCTCGTGCAAGCGATCTAATAATGTAGATAGCAATTTGTATCTCTCAAGGTCAGCTGGTGTATGTGTACAGTGCCTCTCTGTGTGTATGCAGATTAATTACACATTTCTGAGCAGTCCCCCCCCCCCTCATCTTTGACTGTAATCCTCACTTATCTCCTGTCTGCGCCTCAACACAGAGGATGTAGGGCTCTAATTTCCAAACTGCCTCAAGTCTATAATCTCTCCTCGTGAACTTTAGTCTTCCTGCAGTGAGCTTTGACTTCATGAGGAGGCAGTTTTCTCAAATGTGCAAGAGGGAGGGAATATAACATAACCCACCATCCCGCCACCCGTTGCCTTGTGTCTTCACACCAGTATTCCTGTTGTTTCATTGCTCCGGGCGAACACTAAATTTGGTCAGGATCCGGCACATGTCCTTGGCCAGCACATATTCTGCCTCGTAAGATGATTGTGTGAGTCATTTTTCCGATATTTGGCCCCACATCACAAAGGGGGGTTGTCTTGGTCACAGTTTGTAAATGTTGGGGATTATATGAGAAAAAGTGTGCGTGAGCCCATGCTGTCACCATATCATCGCTGCTGTCATTCTTTTTCTCCTGAGCTGACACCTCTCGAGTTCCTTTGGCCCAGATTTCCCACTGAGGGTCGTGCTGAGGGAGCCTGTGCCCTGTAGGCAGCCAACTACAAACATGCAGTGACAATTCAAATCAGTCCAGTCCACTGGCTCTGGCTGTGACTCAGGACATTGAGCGCCAGGCGGAAAAGATGCATACGCAACCTGCCACGCTGGGCTGTGACAGATAAAGAGAGATAGAGACGAGGAAAGAGGCAGGTTATGAGTATTTCACCAGGTGTACGGCCTGGTTTTAGCTCAGCACTTTTGTTCAGAGAGACTCAGACTGGAACGGCGCCAGGTCCATTTGCAAGTCAGAGCGAGCGCCTGTCGGCTAAGTAGTCGGATCCACAGGCACCAACTGCAGCAGAGGATCTGTCTAGAGTATTGTTATGCAAGCAGGAACGGAGCATTCCCACTTTGATCCAGGCGTCGGACGGAGGCAGGGATGCTTCGGTCCTCAGTGCTGTTTGAGCTGGAGGCGGCTGTTTGCTGTCCCATCGGACAGTAGAGTAGCACAGGGCTCGGAGCAGCCGCTCTGCAGAGTTAGATCATAAGAGGGATGGAGTGATGGACACCTGAAGAAAAAGCTCATCACTCAGCTTGGCACTCATCTCTAAATGGTCTCAGCTTCCCTTGCGCCTGTAAGTTTCTTCTAGGTAAGTTTGAGTTCCCTACTGCAGTTTGTTTTCCAGTTGAACTGGATTTGAAATCATTTTATTGATCTTAACTTTCCATTCTCCCCGGTGACCTTGTTTTTTCGAAACAGCTCAGATAAACAACTATAGCACTATAAGCGCGTTACACTGTAGTATTTGTTGAGCATGTGAGCAGCTGGCAGACACTGTCCTGTACAACAACAACAACAACAGCAACAGTGTCTTGTGGTTGAGTGAGATATTTCTATCATGTGAACGTCTGCACAGAAAAGGCCTAAAGGGAACAGCACACAGTCAGGCTGCTGAACTAATTCCTGCAAAGACTTAGTGGTCCCGCGCTAGACTTTTATTATCCTGCCTGGGACGGGGAGTCATGTGCCCACTAATTGTCTGAGATGTGCTGCTGACTCATACCAGTGTGTGCTACAGGCTACCACTGCATCAGGCTCACACTCACACTACTCATGTACATTGAGACTGACACGCAGTAGTGCGGTCGTTCATGCACTGGTGTTTGATGTCCTGATCAAAGACTGAATCAACATGAGTTTTTCTATCAGCGCTCGGAGCAATGAAATCCTTTGAAATATGAAGTTTCAGTGACGTTTGTTCTTAAAAATGTTTGGATATCGTTTGAAATATTTCGATACTAATTCAAATATGATACCTGAGTTTCAGCGCTGATACAAAAAAATACTTTTCTTTTGATAACTAACTTTAAACCCATTTTTCTCTAAAACATTTTTCCCCCAATTTAAAGCTGCACTAATCATTATTTTTATATCAACCAGCTCTACAGAGCATTTTAGTGTCTTTCAGCTTAGTGTTTTAGTTTTATAGCACACGACTTTACTGTTTTAGTTCATTCTTACTCTTTTTTTGTGTTTGTCCTTTTAGATAAAAACCTGTGATAAACTGACTGTATGCTACCCGCCCTACGTAGCGACTACCTCACGGACACAGTTCATGAGCATTTAGCAGTTAAAGAGCCAAACGTTTCTCTTAGGAGTTGGTGGAGACCAAAAAAGCGAGCTAAAAGGAGAGATGAACATTCATAGCTAGACACATGGCTCCAGATCAGTGCTAATGCTGCTGCATGCATGACTAAACAAATGTCTGCTAACACAGTTTCCCCTTACAACTTTACTGCGGATTTCAGAAAATGTTTTCAAATGTTAAATTTTATCTAAACACATGCAGCCACACAAAAACATTGTCAGCTCAGACAAGACTAAGACACAGCCTTGCTAATGGCTCTATGTGGCCGTACTTAAACACCGCAGTGGATTGTGCTAAATGCTAACATCAACATGCAACATAGTCACAATGCCAATGTTCACATTAGCAGTACAGCTGAGTCCGGTGGGAATGTCATCAGTTTATGCAGTACTTAAAATACTAGAGGACGAGTGAGAGGATCATCAAAGTCAGTAGGGTGTATCCTCTGGGAACCGTGCATGTCTGCCAATCCGTGTAACAGATGTTGAGATATTCACTGGACATTTCACAGGATTAATACGTAAAGAAGAGTCGGAACCTGATCAGGCGTTCGCTGTCATTTACTCTGTGCGTCCTTACTGACACGTTCTGGTCAGTACCAAAAAAAAAAAAAAACGAGGCTCCATACCACCCTGAGCATGCACTAATGCACACAACACAGACCATGAAGTAATTCAATTCTACATAGGGAGTCCATGCATGGCCCTGGGAATACCACTAATGGTGGGTGATGTCACTGCCAATAAAACAGATCTATCATGTGTGTGCAACTTGCTGCACTTTTGAACTTTACTAATTTCAGTGTCACTCTGGATTATGGTATAACAACACAGAAATAGTGTCCTGTGGTAAGACAGCGTCTATTACGGTGGTGAAAAATGCTGCAAAGGGCATAATTTAGTCTCTTCCCAACAGCCGGCTTCATGTCCAAGACACTTTCAGAGCCGCTGCATTCGTAGCTACAGCAGCTTCTCTGTTGCGTCGTTTTCATCAGTGCACTGCAAGCATTGTGGTCACATTGAGCTACTGCACAGTAAACCCATAGCTGATTTCAAATTACACATATCATCAAAATAATTACCGTGATTATAATATTGCAGCGCATGCATGCACAGTGATGTTATGATAGGATGTTTCAAATACTGGAGAGCGTCATGTTCAAAGGGGGATTTTTGTTCCCCCGTAAATGCCACGTCTCAGTGTGTCCTGAATCCAACTGTGTGTGTGTGTGTGCGTGTGTGTGTGTGGTTTGGAAAGTCTTGTCTACAGACACGCTCCAGTGGCAGACATGTTCCACCTTAGCTAACCCAAAATGACACATGTGCCGGCCCCTGGAAAACCTGATACATATTTTAGTTGTTCCATATAGACCTGTTATACAATATCAGAGTGTTCAGATTAAAGCTTCGTCAGAGATCTGATACAAGATGCGACAAGAGGAGAAGATGTCTGACTTCTTCTATCTTTGATGCAGAGTCTGTGATGGCTGCCAGAGGCAAGGATGTCAAACATGAACAGTGTTGGGTGAGAATGTCGGGGGCTGGTCTTTACACTGTGGCTTGTCTCTGGTCCAGTTGTCCAGTTCAGACACAAATGAAATGTGGCGTAAGGTGTTGTGTGTCTTCTTTGATTTATATATAAAAATTAGTATTTGCTTGGAGTAGAGTCAGATAAAATTACATAAATCATTTGACTTGAACTTCAGAAACCTAATGAAGTGTGTTTCTTCAGTCTGCAGGTGACAGATTCTGTCACTGTGAACATCTTGTCAGTTGTTGAGTGACATGTCGCAACCACTGCGTCTCCCCGGAGAACTGACACTTCAGTGGAGCTTGCCCGCCAGTGAAGAGACGCTGAGCTGACACTGATGGAGGAGCACAGGAAGCTGTTGGTGATAATGCAGTGTAGATGAACTGTATTTGAATCCTTTTAGAGAAGCTGTTGAGCCCCACAGATTGACAATATGTTGTTTCAGAGATTTTTTTTTTTTTTATAGATCTCGCCCAGCAGATGGTGTGAGCTCTGCTGTCGGACATGTGGCTGAGACAGCTCACTGTGTTTTAAGTTAAACAGTCTCACCAGTTTCCAGGAGATGAACGTAAACTCTGAAACCCAGATGTGGACAGTAGCGCTCACACGAAACCTCCAACATTTAACTGACGCACCTATTTCCTTTTGTTGCGCTTAATGTGAAACGTTTAGTTGCCGGTGAAAACTCCAGTAAGTCTGGTCTTTTTGTAGTTTAAGCCATGATACCAACATTTCACTGGCTTTAATGGCTGTTTCACCAAGTTCCAAGTTTCCAGGCCATTTAGTCTGAACTGTGTCTTAGTCTTGACTTGTGCTCTGTTGAATTAAATCCAACTTTTTTTTTAGTGTAAACCCAGTGCACTCGCTCAAACCTCCAGGAGGCAGGGAAAATGCTGAGTGAGGGTTTATTTGAAGATTAAGATCACAGCAGGTGATTCTTATCCAGAGTTACATCCTGGCCTGGTCCATTACCGACCTGGTGGTTTATTCCTATTTATACACTATGACATGTTTTAATATACTCTCACACATTATCACACTGTGAAAAGATTGTTTATATCCAAAAATTTGTCCACATCCTATTGGTGCCACATTTTTCCTGAACTTTTCTTTTGTACCACCTCACACTTAAAAACTGCCTTTCAGCACCGTCGACTGTTTGAAATGGTAAAAATATATAAATATATTTTAGCAGACATGATAACAGCAAATATAAATATAACCTTAGCATAGTCCACATATAATACACTTTTCAAAACATACGTAAACTGTTATATAAACTTCAACATGAGAAAAGCGTAATGTGATCGCAGCAGAAACAAGTACCTAAATACAAATTTACAGGGTTACATTTGTGACAACTTTACTAACTGGAGTCCATTCAACCATATTATAGTAAGTAAAGAATAAGAGCATCAAAATAACTATTACCTAAAAAGGTAACTGTAATAGTTCCATCAGATTTTGCCCAGATTTTGATTTTCCAGCACTATAGTTTTTCTTGCTTGAACTGACCTCCCTTCTTCTTTCAGCGCTGATGGATCCTCTTGTGCAGGTGTCTCTGCATGTCCACAGGCCTCCGCTGACATTAATGATTGAATGGATAACAGAGCTGATAGGAATGATGACCAAAAGAGAAAAATACAGACCAAAATAAAAAAAAAACAAACAAAAAACCACATCCTACAATCTCTTGCTCCGGGGTAATTCATAAGTTAACGTTGGTTTATTTATTTAACCCACTTCATACACAGTGGCAGTTCAAATGGACGAACGTTTAATTACAGGCAGCAGCAGTTTTTATTTTAAAGGCTCGATTTAAATATGGTCAGATTTTTGGACAATGCGTCAGTGAGGTTTTTCCATGTGACTGAACTTTAAAGAAATACTGATTGAACATGACTCTTCCAGGATTAATGTGTTTCTTAAACAACAGCTCAGCTGTGTCTGTATTTAGTCTGATGTGGAGAACACTGACAGATGGAACGGGTCAACATTTCACTTGGTCAGTTTTGGTTCTCCAGTGTTAAAGACCGAGCTCAGTGGTGCCACTGTGAGCCATATGTACGAGGTTTTCACTCCAACCAATTTTCACTAATTAGTTCCTCCCCTTCTGGCTAAAGGTGTGTGGGTGTGTGTGTGTGTATATATTACAATCCACTACTGTAAAGTCTAATACAAATGAAAAACTGCAGACATGTCATAGCACACTGTTGTAGATCCCTTCAAATAGCACCCTGGCATACAAGGCTATTTTCCATTTTTGTACAAGGGGAAAAAAGGAGAAGTTCTGTGTCTGTTCTGTCACCCACCTCACTGCTGGCTCTGGAGACCAGCCGACAGTGGCGACAGCTTGCAGGAATAAGAAGAGCAGATGCTCAATAGGTCGTATAAGTTGTGACTTTGACTGTGGCAACTGAAATAAGGACTTCTGTCATTCTGGCTCTGACACCATGTTTTTGTGTGTTTGTACACAGATGTGTAGTATGCCTCAAGTGCCAACCTCCAGTTTTATACTCTTCAAAGATACAAAAAAATGATTGGAAAAGTGTACACACCCTGTTTTATAATGCCGCTTTAGAATAATAAAAATTGCAGTATGAACATTAAGAATGGCCTCATGATAAAATATACACTTTACAGCAGTTTAAAATACAAGAATCTTACGTTTATGTGAAGGTACGTACCGTTTATGTGGCACAATTAATTACATATATACATATAAAACTCAATACACATGCAGCACTTTTGAACTTTTTCAGGCCCTTCACTTACACAACCTGTGAATTTACACTGAAGTAATCATGGTTCACTGAATAATTTGCCTTAATGATTAAATCACGGAGTTTCGGTTATTTTACCTTCTCCCATATGTCATCATTCATATTTTTTGTGATTAGGATCTCGACAAAGAACAGAATGCTTTACACATTTCTACTCACTGCAGTCTTTTCTTCTAAGCCTCCAGGATGAAAGTGAAAAAGCGTGTTTTATTTGCTTATGCATGAACTGAATCACTTGTACTATTTTAGGTGTTGTTGCCGCAGTTTGGAGGGTTTTCAAGTGTGTTTCAAATGTACTTTTCCTTCTCCTACCTGTTCTAATGACCCAGTTCGCAGTCCACACAAAGACTGATGGTCCATCACAGACAGCTGCCCACGCTTTTTTTTGACTCATCACAGCGCCGCAGTGTGCTGTGTAAAATGCCTTCCTATTCCCACACGAGCTTCAGTTCACTTCGGAGAACTGTGTCAGTTGCATAACAGCAACATAACTGCAGCGGCAGGTTGTTTCAGTGCACATGTGGGATTTTACAACACAGCATCCTGTACCGCTTCTGATCCGTCAGGGGCGATGTCCACTTTTGTTTTAGGTTCAAATAGATTCGTGATATCAGAGCAACAACGTAACCTGGGATGGTAGATGTGAAGAGGCCTCACTCACCCAGTTTGGCTGTAAACCTGCAGACACCGCAAGTTTATATAGTTCAGTTTAATTGGACTGCGAACAGACGAGCAATCCGGCACTCCTATGCTTGTGTTTCTTTAAAAAGAAAATCAGGTCACTGCATGATTGAAGTGTTTTAGTGTATTAGCCTGAAGCAAACAGACACAAGTTCTCAGAAACAATCACATTGAATGGCTGTAAATAGCCATGTACAGTTGCCTGTTTATTCATTTAATGTTGCTGCTAAAAAGGAACACAGAGAGCTCATTGTATGTGCCTTGGACCCGGAGCTGCATGTTTGTATAGGCTGCGGTTTTCCAACCTGCTCCCTTGGCTGCAGTTGGTCCATTGCACTTGACTTTGTCTGTGGTGATCAGGTGTAAAATAATGGTCCCTGAAAGCATATTGGAATGAAAACCAGCAGGGGTCCGAGTCCAGAGGGTGGAAAATTGCTTCTAAAATGGTGAATCCACACCGAATGACAAACAAGATAAAAATGTTGTGTTACTCTTCTCTTCTGGCTCAGAAGTTTAAAGCATGTCGCACCTCATCAGGGCCACATGTCTGTATGTGACATAACTAATCCAGTATTATTATATTTATTATCAGCGAACTCACTTCTTCGATCAACAGAGGAGGATTTACTAATCTGTACTGAATTTGTTGGATTGCTTAAAGCGTGGATTACAGGTTAATGTTAATTGGTGACTCTAAATTTGCCTGTATAGGTGTGAGTGTGCATGTGAATAGTTTGTCTGTCTCTTTGTGTCAGCCCTGCGACTGACTGCTGACTGGCCCAGTGTCAGCAGGTGTAGTTTGTTCACCTAATGGATGGGTGGATATCATAAGTATTAAATGCCAAAACCTCCCATCACAGCTAAAATCACAACCAGTGTTTATTCATCAGAGGTGCCACCTAGATCTGGAAACATCTTGGCTTGAAATCTATTTAAGTAATCATGGCAGTCAGCACACGTATTAAATACAGTATATGCCATTTGCAATGGGAAATAGGAACTCCAGTGTTTTTCCATTCATTTCATCAAAGTGTTTAATGATTTCAGAGGGCGGTGGCCTACCTCCATTATAAAACACTGCACGGAAAGACTGGAACCAAATTAAATGCATAAGCCCAATTACAACTGCATCTAGTCAGATTACACCACATGCAACCCTGTCACACAGGAAGTGTGTTTATATATTACCAAATAGTTTTCCCCATCATGTTGTGCTGACAAATGTAATGGCTGGCTGGATCATTTTTTGCTATATTAATCAACCGCAGTGGATTTGCTGCAGTGGAAGGCGAGCGTACAAAGTGAAGGACTGTGACACACTCTGTGTTTAGGGCGACAAATGCAATCTGGTTAAGGTTTGGTAAAGATTGTGGGTTTGGTTAAATGTAATCAAACAAGTTGTATCTTAAACCAGAACATGATCTTTCCTGAACCTTAACCTAACCTTCAGCTCAGCTGTGAGTGCCTCAACATAATCATCAAAAAGTATAATAATGTTGTAGTCACTGCAGATGGATATTTTGGCCAGAAACAAATATTTTAATCGACAACATCTCTCATTATATTTACACAAAATGTTATATAGTCAAAATTATGTAAATAATTAAAGGTCCCATATTTTACACTTTTCCGGTTTTATTTGAAGTGTTGGTATCTATAACAAGATACTGTATATTTGTGCTGTTTAGTACCTAAAACCATCTCAATGTAGTTTTACGTCTCCTCTCTCAGGCCTCTCTCTGGAGCTCTAGTAACATCAGGTCAGAAAGGCCAATCAGAGGAGAGGTTCTGATAATCTCTTCTGATTGGCTGTTTTCTCAGTGATCTAATAAAAATATAGCAGATTTCAGGTAATCAATCAGCGAAACCAAATCTTGCAAGGTTTGGATGGTGGGTCCAGGTGGGCGGGGCTTGGGGCACGGCTGAGAGCGGTTACTACTTTGTTGTGACATCACAAAGTTACAGAAGTCCTGACGGCTCATTTTAAGGCACAGTGTCTGAATACAGGCTGTGTGCATTTCTCTGTGGACTGAGACCTTTGACACTTTCACAGTATTAATATAGAACCTAGACCTGATCTATAATCAAAAGAAACATGCAAATCTCACGTTATACAATGTGGGACTTTCAAGTTAATGAAGGCTGAATTTTGTTTAGCTGCTTCAGAGACCTGGTATTGTTCTTGCTGCCTCACTGTCACAGCGTCACGGCTCACTGGGACACGTGTAATGTATATAACGGCGACATTGTCATTGTTGTTAGTAACACCTGTGCTTTTCCTACTGTGACGAGTCAAAACAGCCACTGTACAAAAGGCCTGTTGAATCACAGCAGGACACAGGTGCCTGGAGCTGAAGCATTACTCAGGGTGTCTCCTGTCACAGCATTACTGACCATGGTTAATCACTTAAAATGACTTATAGGGGATAAATCCCTGTAATGGGCCGACAGATTAACTCACACTGCTAAATGCCCACCCTAATCTTGGGTGCAACAAAAAGTACAGTAGGCTTTAGTGAAAAACACAGTATGTCTTTTATTTAATGGTTTTATGGTAATCTCTTAGTGATTGTTGTTTAGCAAACATTACACAAATACACAGATGCATGAATGTACATATTTGTAGGGGATGCCAAGACAGATAAGCAATGTTAACTTAAAGAATGCACATGCCTTCATAAGTACACACACACACACACACACACACACACACACACACACACACACACACCCACTGTACAGCAGTGCTGCTGCAGAGTGCTGTAATTTCATTAAAATGTGATGGATTGAGCAGAGAACGCTTGACTATTATCGATGTTGGAGGGACGATATGATTAGGAAAAATTTAATTCTATACGAGGTAACACACCCTTAAAACACGTTGCTGTACAAACCTTATTGTCTGAGATTATGCAGCTCTAGAATATCTTATTAAAAAACAGATTTGGGTGTTTGTGTCTCAGGAAAACACAAGGCTGCAGCTCAGTTTGTGCGACACAGTGATTCACTTTAGTTTGGCCATAAGGTGGTCTGTTGCCACACTGACAGGAGGATAAAAACATTACAGTCATCAGATTACAAAAAACAGATGTTAATGCACAATACTACTTCACTACTTCAGGGGATTATCAAGGTCGTTAGGATTCATCCTCTGCGGAGCATGAATGTCTGTAGAGACTGGTCCACACTCCATCAAACAAACAGCAGTTAACATGGTCAAATGTATTTTTTGTAACTCTCAAAAACAAATATGCTGATTATCGTTTTCATGTTTTACTGAGCAAACAAACTGATTCATCTCATACTCTTCTGCTGTAGTTTGTTAATTTGCAGCTTTGTCTACAAATCCTGATGGTTACTGACTGGATCAATTGAAATAACAAAGTCCACACATTCTTTTATAAAATAACAGATGATAAAACAAAAATGAGTCGGATGTTCCAAAGAAACAGTGTCTTCGAAGTCAAGCTTCCCAAATCGCTGAGAAACAGTGGTGCTGGAGGGGAAAGTGAAACACAAAGTGCAGCTTTTAGCTGTGACAGACGATGGCAACACAAAGTCTGGGCTGGTATCACCTAACAATAAGTGTGCCTTCAGCCAAATGTAAGAAGAGCTACGCTTTAATTCTGTCCACTCGAGTGTTACTCTGTACACATGTGTGTGTCTTTGGTGCAGTGTAAAGGTGACCTCAGTTAATATCGGCCCTCGACAGAAATCCTCTCCAACAAAGCAACGACACACACACAGGAGGAAGCAATGAGAATCAGGAATCTGGGACTTGGTGCTATATATAAAAATTAGATCAGGCCTCTTGAAAAACTAGATAGTACGACAGTCTTGAGAAAATTGAATCATGTAGATAATGATGCACTCGTTCAACTCTATTATCTATTGGCGCTCAACACAAATGGAGAAAAACTGGAGCAGAGAGAGAGAGCGACTCTGTCTGTCTGTACTGCAGCAGCTTGGTGAGACATCTGCAAGTGAAATTTAACTTTTACCATTTTTCATAAAGGTGACACCACATAAGTTTACATTTGGCACAAAACAAAACATTTACAGAGGGCATCATAAGCCCTTGAACGATTGACTTAATGATGATGAGTTCCACACAAGACGGACATGTTTTTTTTTTTTTCTTCCGAAATGGTTTTATAGCATTTATGAAACAGATTTTTCTGATGTCTTATGAGTGAATTATCAGACCGTTTGGCTCTGCAGTGTGGAGACTTCTCCAGCGTAAAGTGATCCTGCGCTGACATGCCATTGGTCTGTACGAGTATCTTTAGTTGGGCCTGACTCTGGCTGATTATAGGTTCGGAGTGCTGGAGCAGTTTTAGCTGACTGGATGCTTTGATGATGGCATGTTGAAAGGCTGGCATGTTAAAAAGGAGCTGAAAGTCACATCAAAACTGCGACAGAGACATGAGCCCCAGGGGGACGACAAAGCCTGATGTCACCAGAGAAAGACTGAAACATGAGTCACTAATAAGTCTGTTTATAATAGGTGAAATGTGTGTGTGTGTGTGAGAGAGAGAGAGAGAGAGAGAGAGACCTTAGGAAAGAAAAAAAACAAAACAAAACAAAAATGGGAGTGTGGAGCTGCAGGAGATGTGGAGACTTCCTCATTGGCTTGGTGTCATCCAGCATCGATTTTCCCCTGACTCACTTTAAAGCAGCACGTGGGTCTAAATTGTATTACTGTAAACTGCATCATACTGTTAAGTGGAGCATCTCTGTGGGGGAGCAAGTTAGTCTGCACCGCACCACACTGTTGTCTGCTCATTTCCCTTCTGTGTTGACGATTGACTAATGTCGGACATTTATTCCTTAAGGTAAGACAAAAGAAAAAGACATCTTAACTCATTTCACATTGTCAGTTTAAAATCACAGAAACATGTGTTTTTGATTTGATATTACTTATTTGAGGTTGTCACAAATGTAAGTGGGGAAGTCAGTAATGCTTTTTGCTTTCCTCTTTTATCGTTTTTTTCCTGTTCACTTAGATGCATTGTGTTGTGTTTATTTACATCTATTAATCTGCATCCTTGTGTGTGTGTGTGTGTGTTGTGTGTGTGTGTGTGTTGTGTGTCTGTATGAAGCAGTATTTTCCATGTGTTTCAGGTTGTTTAAGTTAAGTGGCCTTTTAAATCTAAGTTGCTCTTCACAGATGAGGCATGTGGAGGAGAGATACTGAGGAACACGCAGGGACATAAATTCAATTATTGTAAATTTCAGTTCCGCTAACCACAAACATTTTTACAACTGTTATTAAGACTGCTACTAAAAATAAATAGTCAAGTCAAGATTGTTTATTTAAAATCCTAAAATCACAAGTTTGTTCCAGAAGGATTTACAACTTTCTATACTTGGATTCTCGGTTTGGATGTGGGGAAAAAAAAAACATTGAGGAAAAAGAAAATGGGAGAAACAGGAAAAATAACAGAGGAGGGTTTCAACTTTCAGCACAAACAGACAAAATAAAGGTCACATGAACAGAGTAGACAGAGGGAGCAAAAACATTATTGTTATATCGAGGGCTCATGCTGTAATATTCATTTTTGCAAACAAGAAATATGTAACTGCTGGCTGAAGTAAAGTTTTTTTTGGCATTCAGAGATATACTGATTTTGTTTATTTTTTTACATGTCTCACATGAGGGGAATTCCCACAACAACTTCAAATGAGCTCACTCACAGTGTTTCATGGTTAAATGAACTGATTTTCTCCTAAAAGACGATAATTAAGCGATAACTTTGTTAGTGTTCCTCAGAATGTGGAACAAGGAGAGAGAGAGAGATTAAACACAGTTAATCGCTGTCTTTGAAATGAACCTTATCCTGCAGATTATTTTCTTCACTCACTGTTATGTGTACAGAGAGTCAGAAAACTGTGAAAAATGGCCACCAGAGCTTCCCAGAGTGAGGTCTTCAGATGTCCAATCAGCAGGTGGAAATCCAAAGATCTTCAGTTTACAGTCAAAACAGACTCAGATGATTCATGAATTATCAGATTAGCTGCAGATGAATTCTTTGTTGACTAAATGATTTTTAACCGACTATTTATTTCTGCTTTTGGTTTGACATGGACACTTACTCAGACATGTGACTGACATGTAAAATATACATCATGTTTTTCCAAGAAGTTGCATGTCTGAAAAAAACACGGAATTAAATTATATAGTTGAGAAGTAGCAGAGTTTAAAAGGTACAAAATTACAATGTTAAACTGAGGACTTCATACATAGACTATAGAGTGTAAGGAAAACAGGATAAAGAGCGAAGAATCTGTTTGTTTTATAGGATATTGATATTTTTTTAATTGGTGGTTTCGCCTGATCTTAAAGCATTGCCCTGAACCACCTCTGAAAACTTGAGTAGATAACATCGTGGTCAGCTTGTTGTGCTTATCATATGAGATGGGATGAAGGGATGGAGTTGTGGTGGTGTAGCTGTGGGACTGTTGAAGCCCCCACCGTTATATCTTAGGAGACGGGGTGCTGTCTGCAGGGCCGTGGTGGGGACAGCCGGTGCTGGCATGGCCTGAAAGGAGCCATTCTCCTGCTGCACGTGCCAAGTGGTGTCAGTCTGCCACTGGCTTTCACAGCATGTTTCACACTGGAGGTTGTGGGTAAAGGACCAGGAATACATTAGGCAAAGCTGTTGGAACATATGTTATGTTTTTTAGATGCTACTGAGGCATTGATTGATTTTGTGCAATGCTGTTTGATTTCTAATCTTACTTTAAACACATCAAGATTTAAATTCCTTGCTCTTGGGAAACATTTTTGTTTCTTTTAATCCTCATTAAACTGTGGGAACGTTTTTGTTTCTTATTGCCTTGGATCAGCTGCTTCACTGCCTCACTTAAGAGTGGAACCAGAGGTTGCTGAAATAACATTAAACACTAAAGTTTCACTCACGTTCTTGATCTCAATTTTTCTACCAGTTGAGGAATTTGAACCGGTGACTAGTCTGGTTCTCAGACTTAAAGGCTACTTTGATGTTGTAATTGATACACAGTGGTATAATGGTCTTCCCTCAAACCATCCTCTCCTCTTTCTTCTTTCCCACTCAGTCATGCTCACATTCAGTCAGTAGGTCATGTGGTTAGAAACCTTCTCTCTGTGAGGCAGACACCCTGGCGTGCACAGCTGTTTTACAGTATTTTGTACATTATGAATCTTAAATTAAAGCTTATAATCCATCATACATGTGTACAGCATGGATATATGCCCACAGCCTCCCAACAAGTGCTTTATATTTAAACCTGTGTACCACAGTATGTGAAGTTGCAAAACCTTTCCTGTTTTTTAATCAAGCTTTTTTTTTATGCCAGTCGGGTAAATTAGATTTTTTTTTTGAATTGGCAGTAACTAAAAGGTCCACTTATATTTAAAAGGGCTATTTGTAAGTTTTGCTATTACTACATAGCAAAACTTTGTGCTTTCTTGACGAAAGTTAAATGAGGGGATGGATGTGGTCTAAATATGAAGCTACCACCACCAAGCAAGGCTAGTGTAGCTTCATACAAACCGGGGGAGACTAGAGGAAGTTACTGTTTGCGACCAAGAAATAGTCCAATATATAACTTCTTGAGCAGCAGTTTGAAAGCTTCTGATTAACTAAAGTTGTTTGCATAATGCTGTGAATGTTACAGTAAGTGTACATGCACACACCTCATATCCTTAATGATTGAACTGATTGATATTGAAACATATGCAATATTGTTTTATTACTTGTATTCCCTATTTTATTTGTTCACATATTTATTTGTGATTTCTACAATAGCTGTTTTGGCAACCATTTATTTTCCTGTCCTGTTGGAAGTGTTTGTCTAAATTGTTTTGCTTGATTGGTTTATTGCTGTCTTGGCCATAAAGTCCTCAGCACTTACAGTACATATTGTACCTTGTCATTTGTCATGTTAGTCATCTGCCTGATGAAGAGGGCTGAAATGTTGCACGAGTTTTATCCAGTGTGCAAATACTCTCTGCTTCTTCTGTTCTGATGATTTTCTTTCAGTAAAACCAAAACCTTGAAACAGTAAACACATCTCGCACATCTCTGTCAATAACTCGGCAGGACATTGTCACATTTGCAACATAAAATCTTGGCTAATATTACAGCTGTAGTTTTTTTTGTGCTAAATTTACTTTTATGTTGTTACACTTTCCTCTGGATCTTCCTGCTGTTATGGTTATACTTATGCTATACTTATATACTATATTTGCAGAATGACACGTGTATTTGAAACAGTTGCACCATCTTTGATGTTGCTGCTTTCTTTTCCAGACCTCAGCCTTGTGACACTCACCAACCATGAGCGGTGGAGTGAATATCAAAGTCATATCTCAGAGCCACAGTGACGCAGGTGTCGGCTCTAGTCTTCCTTTACCTCGAAGCATGTTGCCGCTCTCAAAGATGGATCACAAACAGCAATACACCGGCCTCCCCAATCCTACAGTGCACTATCAGCATGCCGCCAAAAGACGACCTTCCTACTCTTCATCTTCGGTATCCTCAGGTTCTGCGGAGCTGCTGAGAGGTGCAGCTTTAAAGAATCACCTGCTGCAGCAAAAGAGCAGCTTGCATTCTCATAGAAGCCCCGCAGCGACAGCGCGCACTGATGGAACGTGCTCGGCATACAGCAGCCCTCAGATACCAAAGAGGGAAGTCCCGCGCTCTAAAGATACCCTGGACCTCCGCACCAGCACGCTGACCCAGAAGGCTTTGCGGGACCTCCAGTTAAGACGAAACGCCAACAAGAACTGGACCTTTGGGAAATATCGTCTGAGGGGTGTGGACAACGCAGATGAAGACGATGCCTTGTGCCGGCTCTCGGCTAACGTCCAGCAAGGCCAGGGAAGAGGACGTCAGCTTTTTACTAAAGGTGCAAATGGGAATGAGATACCAGCGGTGTCTCTGTGTGGAATGGGGAACTTCCAGAAAGAGATGAGAAACATTTCCAACCGGCAGCTGGGAGCTTCTGAGGGAGAAGTGTTCAGTGACAAATCAAAGTCTTCATATCAGGCAGTCAACATGCCACGCAGAGGGAGTGAGCCGGGGAGAGTCAACATGGCCGCTGTTGCTCCCTTCCGATTCAGGTGAGGGCAGTGTTTCACCTTTTTAGATGGGAAGATAAGCTGTGCTGCACAGAGTGCAGTTTATTTTTTAGGACACATTAGAAGTGATGCATCCTCAGCTCATCTGCTTTGAGGAGTATTTACTTAATCAACGTTTTGTCTGTTTTCTATCTGTTTCTTTGACCATTAAAATGTTTGTGTTTGTCTCTTTTCCTGTAGGTTTCAGGTCCACGAGGACACAGATGCCTCCCTGGATGACCTGAGTGACTGCTCCTCTGACTCCATGGAGGTCTGCTGTGATGATCTAGGTGAGTCCGTTTGAATTTCCTACCACTGATAATTTTTTCACAGGCACACCAGATGCTGTACACCACTGGTTCCCAACCTAAGAGGTTACAAAATGATTGATTATAGGAAAGAAAAAACGTGTTATAGTTGAGACTTTTCTGTGGTCTTTGCCCATTCCTTTGGGAAATACTGAAAATGATTATTTTTTAGCTGCTAGAAATGATTCAAAGGAATCAATATGAGAGGCAAAAATGGTTGAAGTGCTCACAGGTCAGGGGGTTAAAAGGCACACTATAGATTTCTTTTAAAGGATTTCTTTAACTGATGTTAGTTATGGAAAAATACTGAAGACTTAAACCCCCCCTAGTTACTTGTCATCTCTCTAATGTCAGCTATCCAACAAAGTCATAAAATCCCCCCAAAAATTAAAGGAAGTGCTCAAAGCTCAGACATATGCGACCTGTGATGAGGGTCATGCATATACATGGCTCCATTCTAAGGGGTCACAAGCCATAAAAGCTGAGAACTACTGCTATAAACCTTGCAACGAGCTGACACTCAGTTATGAAACAGGGTGAAACCTGAAGGTGATCGTCCAGGATCTTAAAATTAAAGACCATGCAGTCCATAAAGTTTAATCACTTTGTCGACTTACAATTTATTTTACCCTCTCTAGTCCTTGTCCACCTTCTGTTGTGTCATCATGCCAGAACAAGTTACTTGGAATCACACAGTTCACAGAGTTCGACCAGTTGGTTATGCAAAACACTGCTTTTCCTATTATATTATATTGCATCCTGTAACACCCAAACTGTAATATGCCTGAATGTTGACACTGGACGTCTTTCAGCGTGGCAGTTGTTCTCACCATGGCTGCTGCCAGTTCACAACAAGCGCTTCATACTGTATGCACCACCTGTTATGTACATCAGGATTTCCTGAAGAACTTCGCTTCTTTCTCTCTGGGCATGTGGGAAAACACAGATTCTTGGCACAGAGCACTTCCCTCAAATCACACGGCACCGCTTCTTAAATGTTTTTGTGTCTCTGGTGCGCCATCGTGATTAGATTTACGTCATTTGTGTCAGTGCTGTGCAAATCATTAAAAAGTTGAAAGCTGTGTTTGCTCTGATGCCTTCAACGATCCTGTTCCTCATACATCTTGTTGCTCGGAGACTGTAATACAAACATGATGTGTGCACACAAACAGTTTTTCATTACTTTAAGGAACTTGGAATATCTTACTAAGAGAAGGTAATTCACAATTAGCTCGTGCAACCAACGCATCTCAATCAATTAAATCCAATTAGAGAGACATTACATAATTAAAGGTCTACAGTAGATAATTGATATTGATTGAAGTAAGTGAGCAGACACTATAGACTCAGTGGTAATAGCTGTGACCACAAAACCCAATTAATACTTAAACATGTTTGTTGTGCAAGGTCACGTCAAGATGTTTATCCGGACGCTTCATCATTTTGAGCGTTGTTTGATGTTTAAATTTGCTGTTCCTCGCTGTTGGAGAAAGAACAAGTTGTTTCCGAACCTCAAACCCAAACAACTGAAACTCATCAAGCACACTAATGTTAATTTCTTTTCATTGTTGTTGTTGACGAGGTGTTTCAGACGGACATACCTAGAGCTGCCAGCATACGAGGAGTATATTTAAAAACAAATGAGAGTGCGGTGTGACCAGAAATGCCAGACATTGACTGACATTATACTGGACTGCAATGAGTCCGTCAGCAGCACTAAAATACTACCTCTTATAAATTAGCCTTTTCCTCTTCAAATTGATAAATAATCCATCACTTAATTAGTTGGTCCATTTCTCTTTTTAGCTGCTGTTAGAACTAATTAAACAGCAGCCTTATGTTCAAAGCTGAGATTTCTTGCCCGAATTACTTTACAACATAAGTTATTTTGGCAAACATGTCTGATGTATTTATTGTTCCTAATCACCCAACTTGCACTGAATTTAGAAAGTGACCTCATGTAATTGCACTAGGCTATTATAAAACCCTCTAACTGGCTTCTTAATTATCTTAATGACTTTGAGGGGGGAGAGCCTCCAGCCAGCCTCCTAAGGGAGAGACGACACCAGAGACTGAGCGGTCCTCAGCTGAGGGTGGACAGATGCAGGGCCCAGAGATTGTGAGAGATTGAGTGGTTTGATGGGAGGATCGGCTTTCACCTCCTGTCTGGGAGTTCCCCTCGTTCCCTCTGGAAGGACCTGAGGGGCGCTTAAAATCAGTTTTTGACCGTAGAGCAGAGAGATGTGTCTTTGTAAGCTGTCATCCTGCCTCAACAACAAGTTAGCTGGAAAATGAAATATAGATTTTTTTTTTTTTTTTTTTTTTTTTTTAACGACAGTTCCATCCAGTAGAAACATCTGCAGAAACAACAGCTCAGTTAGGATCTCTGGTGAGAAATCGTACTTCAAAATGACTCAAGTTTCGGAAACAGGGAAAATCTTTGCTCCAGGATTAATACAAGGCAGCAAATTAATCATCACAGGAAGCGTTTAAACTCAGAGAAGATGGTTTTTACCTTTGCTGTAGTCTCCTGCAGCTTGAGTTCATCAAGAACAGACTGTTGTTCAGCACATGAAGGGGATTTGGGTGAAAAAAAACTGTCATAACTGTTCAGCCTTCATCCCTCAAGCTGCTCACATTCCAGTCCGCACAATGATCCCATTAGATCTGGATTCAGAGGCTTTTGTATAGCATAAATTACCACACCACTTGAACAGCATGCACAAACACAATCTTCACGTTTGCCTTTAACACCATACTTTGCCCTCTTGTACATGTGGCTGTGTGCACATTTACATTGTTGTCCTCTGCGGTTCCACGTGGAGGTCTCCCCGATGGTCTCGAGTCCATTGCATCATCGCAGCTGAGCAGCCCCAAAATGATTTCATCTACTGTCCAGGGAAAATGCTTTACAGGCAGCTGTGTAACTGTCATGTCATACCACGCACACACAAAGACACGCACGCACGTTGGTCTTTCTATAGTTGTGAGAACACTCATTGACATTCTGCAGTTCCTAGCCCCTTACCCTAACCATAACCATCACAACTGAATGCCTAACCCCTACATCTTGACTCTCAAGCAGCCCTTTGAAGTTGTGAGGACTGGCCAAAATGTCTTCACAGCGATGGTTTCAACTAAAAATTGTCCACACAACCATAGAAAGACATCCACACACACAAACTCACACACACATACACATACACATACACACACACATACAATTACTCAGATGACCAGTTGAAGAGTGGGAATCAAACCCAGATGTGAAAAAAACCAAATGAAAGATGCAGCTCCACCCTCGTCTCTCCTGAGAACTGGTTGCGATTGAATGTTTTTACATTTTACAGAGGGAACATTAGACTTTAAAAACCTCAGTATTAACAGTAAAAGACACGTTAGGATCATGGGGACAAGAGCTAAATGCTAACTTCGGCAAGCTTTTATGCTAGCGATGGCAATGTCAACGTGGTGATCTTTAGTATGTTTACCATGTTCGCCATCTTAGTTGGAGGCGTCAGCATGCTCCCACTTGCTAATGCATAATCTGATTGGAATTAGCTTTGCGGGTATTTTGTCATAAACCAAAGTATTTGGAAAAAAAAATTATTACCATATGATGGTGCTGGATGAAAAGTCGTAGGATCACATTAGTTATTACAATTCAAAAGTATTGAGGGGGCATGAATGTCTGTACCACAGTTAATGGCAATCCAATAGGTGTTGAGACATTTTACTAAAATAACAAGAATAGCATAGCATAACCTGCTGGTAAAAAGGAAAAGTCAGGGATCATCCTCTGGGGCTCATGAATGTCTGTACAAAATCCATCCAGTAGTTATGTTAGACATTTCAGTCTGGACCAAAGTGATTGACCAATTGGACAGACTGACAGACAGAGAAAAGTTACCCCTAAAATCCAGACATTATAACATGAATTTAACTCCTGATGGGTGGTGTTCATTTTGTTTGGGTGTATGACGCAGACTTTATGCATAGATGTCCTCATAGAAATATCTGAGGCTTGCAGGAAATTTGGCATGTCAGAATTTGTTACCCTATGACTCATTAAGAAATTCCCCACTCTCCAAAACAAATGAGCTTTTCACTGCATCATGGGAGTAAGGTCAGTGATCTGGAGTCAGCAGGGGAGCCTGAGACCTCATGATGAGGAGGAACAAGACATGACATTGTTACCAGAACATAACTGCCAGATCAAACAACCTCACTGGTCCATGGGCCACCCCAGGTGTCTTGAAACCCAAATAAAAAAGGCAGTGGAGTGTGTTGCAAATCCACTGTGGGAGTTAGAGTGGTACCCTCTGGGCATTGTGGCAAACAGGTCAATCATATCCAGTGGATATGCACCGTCTAGCATGCTCTTGTTCAGTCATGCTGTTTAATGAAAAAGAGCAGCGAAAAAGAAAATGAAGAAATATATTCAGAAGATTTGGTATATTGAAGAAAAAAAGTAAATCCTTTAAAATGAATACATGATAACATGTGGGCCGTATCACAGTAGTTTACGGAAAATGTTCATGTTTCTTTGGCAGCTGTGTTTGCGCAGAGCGCTGAGGTCTGGTGCAGATGACATGCAGGCGATGAGAGAGGGTGGTTTCCATGGAGCAGCGCTGCATGTGAGCGATGCAGACCCTCCTCAATCCTCCTGAGACACGGCTGTGTGGAATATCTTAAAAAGATGATTACGCTCGTATGTCAGCAAAAGACCCTGCGCAAAAACGTTGCGACTGGATTCTCAATTTAACGCAGTCACGTGTGTGTGTGTGTGTGTGTATGTGCATGTGTATATGTCTTACACTGACTTGAAGATATATTTCCAAAGTGTGGTTTTGGGTGTGTTACTTGCTTACACTGGCACATCTTGTCGCTCGCTCAGTCTGCTGGAGAGTGAAGTCACCCATTTGGCCCGTGCACTTTTTTGTATCTTTAGCCAAGTTTTCTCTCTGTTTTTTTAAAGCAGTGGACAAGAAACTTCCCAATCATTTTCATTATTTCATCACTTTTCATTAACATCATTATATACATAACCCTACATGGAATCATAGTTGATATTATATGACAAAAATACAGTTATCCGTTTATAGCAGGACAACACACTGCTGATGTTGTAGCGTATGATTTATCCAGCTGTAAATCTGGAATTGATATCGTAAGGAAGCTCAGACAGGATCAAGAGATAATCTGGATGCTCCAGTGGTTGCAGTGACAGTGACAATAATTCATGCTATGGTCTGTAATTACATATCTAAATGTATATCCATTCACACATTAATAACCCTTCCACTAACATCACAAATCATGCATCATGTTGAGTGTATTGAACAGGGAACACTGGAGGTGAGGGAGGGGGAGGGGAAGAACAAAGGAATCAGAGGAGATGGTGGGAAAACATGGTGTGTTAGAGGAGAATGGTGCCTGGTTTTAAAAAGCCACAGATGATCGTCTCTCATCGCCCTCTTGCATTTCACATATTCTGCTGAGACACAGCAGAGCATCTCTAAAAGAAGGTAAAATGAGGGAAGGAGGAGGGAGGATGGGAGGGAAGTCGGAGGCGAGGGAGAGGCAGCAGAAAGCAGGGGGAGGAGGGAGCGTTGTTGCGTCTGCCGCCGCTGTCATTCTGCTGCTGCGCGGTTCAGCGGCAGGAGGGTGTGCGGAAGGGAGGAGAGTGGAAAAAACGGAGGAAAGGAGGACGGGAGGGAAGGAGAGAAAGGGAGCGCCTGGGCAGCACTGCAACAGCTGCAGCTGCAGCAGCCTGTTAGGACGAAAGAGGGAAGAAAGAGAAGGCTGCAGGATTGCCTTAAAGGAAGCATTTTATATGGGCTATTTTTTTTTTTTGCTCACAGGGAGAAGGGTTTGAGTAAGGAAGCCTGATTTCTCCCTGCTGATGTTTTTCTATATGGTCTCATGCAGGGGGCATGCTTGGAAATAGTGTGAGAGGCAGAGGAGATTTGAAAATGGAAAGGACGGATAGCACAAAGGCATACGGCCAAGCAGATGGCAAAGGAGTTGGTATGGCAGCTAAGAGGGCAAAGTCTGGAGTGCCCCAGAGCACGCAGCGGGGTGAACTGAAGGTTTACCGGGCGGGTAGCTCGGAGGGCAGGCTACCAGTGCCCTCCAATCTCCGCAAGCAGAGGTCTATGACAAACCTGGCTGTACTCACTGATGCTGAGAAGAAGTTGCATCTTTATGAGCCAAAGTGGTGTGATGACATGGCCAAGCCCGGGGCAGGGCAGACCAAGATGGGCAAGCCAAAGACGGCAGGAGGCGGCACCGGTGCCGGAGGAGGTGCCCCTCTCTCTCGAAACCTGTCCAAATCTGAGCATTCGCTGTTCCAGGGCAAACCCAAGCCCTTCAGCCCTCTGGCTGCTCCTTCTGCCCTGAGCAAGCAGAGCCGTATACCCCGTGGTCCTTACGCTGAGGTGAAGCCCCTGAGCAAAGCACCTGAGGATGGAAAGTCCGATGACGAGATCCTCTCCAGCAAAGCAAAGGCCAACGCTAAGAAACAGGGAGCTGGGGCTGGAGGGGAGTCCGGTTCCAAGGGCCAGGTGGAGGAAGGGGGAGACAAGCCCTTCCTGAAGGTGGATCCGGAGCTGGTGGTGACAGTGCTGGGCGACCTGGAGCAGCTACTCTTCAGTCAGATGTTAGGTGAGTACAGCACAGCAGTCTTGATACCTCTACCACCCCAGGGCCCTCTACAGTACGTTTGGCCACCATGTGCTACAAACCAAATGCCCCGCTTGTACGATTTCTCAGTGCCTCTCAAAGTCAGCATCACGCCCCCTTTGATACAGCCACTACACGGCACCTGCTCGCTGCTGCAGACCCACATTTCCCTGGAATGGATTTTATGCAGCTCGCTGACTGAGGGAGGGAAAAAAAAAAAAAAAAAACAGGAAGACGTCCTCATGGTGCTTGCAAAGCATGCTTTTCCTCTCATTATTTCATTGAATGCTATCCCAGCTTGGCGTTTCCACAGAAAGCTCAATAGTTAGTTGAATACCAAAGCTATAACGATGCTCTATTGTTCTTATTCCTCCAGCATGTCACTCAGGTGTCTGAGGCTTGGTGGCATTGATTATGTTAAACGTGCTCGCTTCCTATCATAACATAACCATCTAATTGCATGAAAAAGGCCTGAGGGGATGGAGATTATTACCAGCAGACTGATCTCCTTTCTAAAGCTCTCGTTTGCTGCAACATGTGCCGATGCACTCGAGGGGTCCGTCCGCTGCCTCCGTGCATGCTTCTAAAAACAAGAGATGGGGAAGACGGCATGCCATATTGAATTCATTTCAGGCAGACACACATTTAGCCACCTCCCAGCTCCATTCATCTGTAGAGCTCTGACAGATGGTTTACACCCTGTGTACTACAACGGTGCAAATGGCAGAGAAAATGGCTTTCCCTCTGGAGGTGGTAGGTCAGGTTTATCAGTAGGAAGGACTTCTATGAATAAACAGGGTGTTGATCAATAATGATATGATCCTGATGACTGCATCCTTTTTTGTATGTTTTGTTATTTTCTTTGTGCCTCTGTGTTAATTACAGGTGCAGCGTGTATCTAATTATGATCTGTGTTTTGTCTTTGGCAACTTTTAAATTCAGTGCTACCCACAGGATGCATTAAGCCTCAAGCCCAGCTTTCTTCTCAGATTTACCTGCAAAGTGCAACCTGCTGTTATTTTATATGTTCAATCTTAGTTTAAAAAAGAAAGGAAAAAAAAAAAGAATCTTTCAGGCTATTTAGATAACAACTGGGTTGGAGACTTATTCTTTGTAATACTAAAAACGAAGGGGTTAAATTGCAGACATCTTGCCCCTGGTCTCTGATGACACCCTCACAGAAGGTTTATAAATTAAAAAAACTGCAATATTAGAGTGCAAAATAAAAGCTAATTTACTGACACTTTGCGTTCATTCGCATTCCTAATATCCCGCTACTAGTTAACAAACATGGTGCAAGCATGTCATATACCAACAAGCATTTCATGTACAAATTCAATAATTCATTATTCCATTATTCATCAGGAGAGCATGTTCCCTGTTGCATCTTAACGAACACGTCTGTGGTGATTTGATCTGTTATCCATGCCTCATTAGCCTGTATGGATGTCTATCACTCATGTTCGTCACACTTAAAGCCTAGTATGAACTGTAAGCAATGCAGCATGCTGTGGATAGCAGCATGGCATCACAGGGTATATTTTGTGTGACTGAGTGTGGAACCACAACCAAACATTTCTAAGAACCCTGCAGATTTCTGCACCACACCCACCTTTGCTTTATCAACCTAATTGCATAAAATTTGCAGCAGAATGCCTCGGGCTGATACATCCTTTCTGCTCAATACATCGCATTGTCCTCCATGATGTTTCCAAATCAATTCAAAGTCATTATTTCTCAAAAAGGGGGTTTATCATCTTAATGAATAATGTATCATCATTTAAGATGATAATCCCATGTGGGCCTGTGACGCAAGTCAAGTGCTTTGTGCCCATGAAAGGAAGAACAGCCACCAAAAATGGAAAGATGGGAAACAATCGCAGCACTGATTATTGATATTCATATAGATGGAGGAAAATATCTTTAATTATTGTAATATTGATGTTATGTATTCAGGACAGCAGTATCTGAATACTCCTTTCTGCATGTTAGACTGGACCTTTTACCCCATGTCCTTACTGTACATGTACAGTACAGAGGACATGATTGTTACTTTAAATAGCTCTTTTCATTCATAGTCTGCAGTATATTTAAGGCCTGATTAATGCTTAATGCTGTGCTCTACTTCTGCAGTATATCTCATTATGAGCTCACTGAAAGGATGCTTTTATTTCTGAACATAGGTCTCTTTGTTTACCATTATGACATCAAGAATGGTCAACTTTGTTAAAAGACTCATTTATTAAACTCTCCATGTAAGTTTGTGCACCATGGCTTTCATACAACACGAGACTGTTGGATATACTGCAATAGCACTAAATGAAAGGAGACATAAATCTCAAATCACTTGCCTTTTTTTTTTTTTTTTAAATGATGAATTTACTATGACGAATATATCCCAGGTCATTAGGACGATAGATTCATATCCACAGAGAAAGCAGAAGATCAGAGTAGTACAGACAGCAGTAGCTACTCATGGAAGAGCTCTTCTCTAAACAACAACGAAATGAGAAAACCTCATTTCATCCTAATTGTGTATGATCTGTCATGCAAGATGTCCACAAGCGTAGCAATGGTCTACAGCTATGTAGACTCACACTGGAGAAGGTACAGGGTACCTTTTCAAGCCCAAAATATCAGTCAAGTCATTTTTGATGATGTATTATTTAAATATCAGAGATAAAATGGCAGACAGCCTGTGTTTTGAATTGTTAATTTCTCTCTGTCTGCCTCTTACACAATTTAGAAGTTGTGGGGATGATTGAATGGGAGTGTGTATTTTTGAAAACAACTGGGGGTGGTATCTGAAGCAAATCTACAGCAAAGCTGCTACATAACCCTGCTGTGATTCTTGGGCCAGAGAGCTGTTGGTTTTCTCTTCATTAAGAGCTAAAACTTTCAAATTTATTTAAAGGCTGATCATGTTAAATAATGAGTGATGGCTATTCACGGTGAGGGTTGTATGAGAAGTGCTGAATGTGCCCTTTTTTTTTATTCAAGCCAACAAGTTATTTTCCCATCGGCATTCACTCACAGTGACCACTCACCTGGCATTGTGAGAAACTCTGAAAAGCTCTTGGTCCATTTGAACTACAAGAAAAGCACCCTCTTCTTGTTTGGTGCCAAAGTAACAAGTTTTTTTTTTTCAGAAAAGTGACTCAGTGAAACGAACTTCAAAATGAACTGCTTATAAGGACTATTGGTTTTCCCATGATCATCATGTTTGTTTATAGGAAATTAGGCTAATGTCTCGATTTAACTGGTGCAGCATCAAGGACCTTTAATGTGGATTTAGTAGTGTTTCTAGGGTTAATTACTGAGGGCCTCTAACAATGTTTTAGAATCCCTTTTGCCACACTGTAATCTGCCTCTGCTCCATTTCAATATAGAGCACTTCCTGTGGTGTTGCATCATTCATAAGACTTTAGTGATTCAGATCTGCTTCAGTATTCTGTCCGAGTTTTCCCTCTCTGTACTGTAGGCATCACTGCAATGCAGGGTGCCAGAGGACCATCATTCACTGCATGGGAACACAGTGAATTTTGAATACAGTATATACTCAGAACAGATGTGATTCACGTGTGGGCTCTGTGTCCAGGATTCCTGATTGAGGATATTCCCAGAAATGAGCATTAAATTAGCAGCATCACAGGATGCTGCAAGAATGTGATGATGTGATGAAAGATTTATTCTTAGACCCACTCTTCTTTACTCTTCGCCAAATATCCAGTCTTGGAATACAAATGATGGTCGTGGGGACTATAGCATTATTAAACTTTTTTATGGTGATGTTAAGGTTAGCGAAAGAGTTTTGGTTTACTCTTTTTAAAAAAAAAAAGAAAAAGAAGTCCATGGTGACTTGAAACATGAGACAGAATGAGTGTACTTTATTAACATTTAACTGAAACCACAATCTTTTACTTTTCTGTGAACATGACTCATGCAGCGATTGTGTTCACCACCATAACAGAACTGGAAAAGAAATGTGGACTGTATAAACGTCATTTCTAGGAGACGGGGGGAGGTCACCAGTCTATAAACCAACTGTACAGACTCAGAATTCAAGAAAAGGAAGGATATTGATAATCTAACATTAGAACCAGATTCACGTCACATGTTGCATATTTATTGTTGTGTCCAAAACCATCATGTACTATCTATGTTCTGCTAATAATCCCACAATGCAATACTTAACATTTTATAGATGCAAACAGTCACGTGACATTTGTCAGTTATGATGCAAAATGATAGTGTGATCTTTAATCTTCCTGCTGGTATGGTTTTAAATGTGTAAATTGTGTATGTATGTTGTGTGTGAAAATTCACACCTTATAGACACCTGGCTGAATCAGTTCAACATCCAGTTATGATAACGCCACATTGTTTGACGTATGGTCCCCTGATGTCCTCGCCTCTTCTCCAGACTTTCCAGTCATTTCTCTCCCCACGGGATTTTGTCTAAACACGCCACAGTGGAAAACATCATCGCCTCTCCTTGTGTTTTTGAAACATTGAGGCTTCTGTCACTTGCTACAGCTAACACAACAACACTCTTAATTGTTCTGCGCTATTGATTTGACATGGTCATGACCCACTGTCTCGACACTTTACATTGCACGCAGCTTGATCTAAATAAGCTGATCTGAGGTGAAGTGCTTTTGGCTGCAGTTCAGCATATTGTTGGCTTCACGACTTCCGCTGAATGACTCTGAGAAAACACTCTACAGATCAGAAAACAGAAACTCTGGATAGAAAAAAAAACTCAGTGCCTTGAAAGAGATCCTGGTGTGGCACAAATGTCAGAATACATCCCCCTGGTGGGCGCTCTAAGTAACAGGCAACCTATCACATTTTCAGGATGTACCATGTCACTCCAGAGGGGGTACAGCTGGCGTTACCATGGTGAAGCAGCTCATGGAGTGAAATTTGTCTGCCTAATGATGTGAACATGCTTTGGCTGCGTGTTTACTAGGAAGACACCTGTCACATAAGTCCAGGAACAAATAATACGATTAAGGACATGCGTTAGTGTGTGTGACCTCTCTTAAAACACACTCACACACAGGCGCAACAGTGAAACAGCAGCTTGTATCTGAGTTTTACTTTGACTCTGTGAATGTTTTATAAACTTTTTTCTGCATGACTGACCCACAGACCCCGAGTCTCAGAGGAAACGGACTGTGCAGAATGTCCTTGACCTCCGCCAGAATTTGGAGGACACCATGTCAAGTCTGCGGGGCTCCCAGCTCAGCCATAGGTAAGTGTCCTCTATTAGCATTTTAGAATTTTGTATTGTTTCATAATGATGTCTCCTTTTCCACTGGCTAATGTCTTATATGAACAGAAGACAGCGCATTGTAAAATCATAGGATAAAATCATAAGACAAATTCTGTCCATGGTTTAATCTGAAAGGAAACACACTGTTATGTGAACTAGCTTGCTGGATCGATACATAACACAATCATGTATAAACAGTTGTGCTGTGGCCACTTGGAGAGTTGCCACCTGGTGAACATCTGGCTTCCATCCTTCTTAAATAGCCCGTCTCTTTTTCTTGGTCATGACTTCATTCTAGGCATCTCTCTGTTTGGCTCTCACAGGCAAAAGGCCCAGGCAATAATTTGTTGCAACAACCACAACATAACAAGACACTGGGGGAGAACAGCTCTTTATTTCATTTGGACATTATAGTTGGAATGTAATATCCTGTGTAACAAAAACCCAAAGATAAGGAACAACGACCTGCTTATATCTCTTCTATATTCTCTTATAAACTTCTATTAATGAGTATTTCTATATTAAAACCAAATCAATTATCTCTGTAATTTGAAATAGGCACTCATTGTGATGTTGCATAGGAGCCATATCTGAATCTCTGAAGCTTTTCAACCTCATTTAGCTCACATTTGCAGAATGGTTGTGCATAAGCTCCTCTCATCTGCCCGTAAGGGCAAACAAACATCAGCAAGCAATTTTTCCTAAACTGTAGCTGAAACACCAATAAAATACTTAACTATCAGATGCCCAGAAACACAGCCTCAAATAAATGCTAATATTGTTGTATAATTATGCAGTTGTTTGCTAAAATGTGAATAATAAAACCTTTATAAGCTAGTGATATGGTGGTGGTTATGTGTCTGCCAGCTTGTTTTGTTGTTTTTCTGCCACCTAGTGGCCAGAAATGAATTAAAGCAGCTTTAAATTCTTCTGTTTTACTATGTCTACTAGAGACAATTTTACCATCACATATATTTTGGCATCAGTGTATGTCAAAAATAGTTAGCAAAACATTACAATACAGACATGCCTAAGATATGTTTAAGTTCATTTAGAGAGAGTGTCACCAGAGAGCACTGTCAGTTTAGTTTTTAACTGCTATGTCCTGCTATCCTGCATTATTGGTCACTATAACCAAATGTAAGGGATTCTCACCAAAACTATTTAAATCTTGTCTTGATAATAATAATAATAATAATAATAATAATAATATTCCTTTTTAACTCTCAAATATCGATATGGGTACCAGCCTCAAAAATCCAGCATCTACAAAACAAGTTGTTATATGGACTTCAAGTCACATCATTTTAAGTGATACATGATAGGAGCTGTGAGTAAGTTTTGCTATGGCTACATAGCCACCGTTAGCATTAACAGCTGTTTACTTACTAGTCTTGTTAAGAGCTTCAGTCATTGTTGCATTTACAAGACAAGAGGTTATAATACGCCTACGAGCAGCGCTATTTCTTCAGGGCAGCCTGGACACTGTATCAGAACGTGACAAGATAGTCCGAACCGGGTCGGGACTTGCTGGTTAGTAAAACAAGGCATTGCTTTCCACCACTGGAGAGCTCTTAGTGAGGAAAGGAATGAAGTTTGATGCTGAACTTGTGAAGTTTCTTCTAGACTAGTAAATAAACAGCTGTAAATGCTAACACTGGCTATGTAGCGATAGCAAAATGAACAAATAGCTCCTTTAAATAACTTATATATTGAGGAATAACCAAAAAACAAAAGCGCTTTCAAATTAATTTATAATATCAGTAACAATATGCTTTTCATCCATCAGTCAGCTATCCATTATCTTAACTGTGAAATCTTGTGATTATACATACTTGACATTGACTAGCAATATTAATGAATGGTTGAGAAGAATTCTCACAGTAGTTATCTTGATAGACATTATTTGATCTCTGTTGTCAATGATTCAAATGTCTGTTAAACAACATACAATATCAGTCATTGTCAAAAGTAAAAATTCTCATTTTCAGTACTGGCATATGGCACCACTTAGCCTCCATATTGATAAATTATCCATCAACAATGGATAAAAATATCCCCATGGTCGTAGCCATTGCAATATTTATTTGGGTGAGCTGGTTCATCTAGTTATGTAATCAGCAGACACAGACGCTCGCAGCCATTTGGAGGACATTTCTAACACTGACCCACTTACAGCGGGTGAATAGGAATAGGAGTGAATAGGAAAACTATGATATACACTATAACGAGTAATGGTAAGAGGTGTATTGCCATTTGCGGCATTTCTTGGGTGTGGTCATGTGAAGCAAAGCTCCTTGGCAGGAGAATGATATTGTCTGCTGGTGAGTGTAAATATATATTACTCCAAGAGATAGATGCCATGTTAAGACAGAGATATCGGGTCATTCTCCTCTTTGCCTTTGGGTTGGGATGCCACATTTCTAGCTTTAGTCCCTGAAGACAATACAGTGCCACAGTGTATATGGCTCAGTAGTAACTCAATGCCACTGTAGGTTTCTTTTAAGGACTTCTGACAGAGAAAGAAAGATGTTTTGCTTCCTTCTTTGGTCTCATCCTTTGCAATATTGTTGATATAATGATTTTGTGAGTAATTCTAGACTGTAAATGGCTCAAATATATAAAGGTAACACACACTGACCCTTTCCCCATGTGTCTCTCCAGCTGTCTGGAAAGCAGTAATGTGGGCTATGACAGTGATGAGACCAACGCTCGCAGCATTTCTAGCCTCTCCAACCGCTCTTCACCTCTGTCCTGGCGCCACGGCCAGTCCAGCCCCCGTCTTCAGGCAGGTGACGCCCCATCTGCAACAGGCGGAGGATACCAGGGGAGTAAGACTGGCTCCCAGTATACCGCCCATACGATGCCAGCTCGCTGCTCCAGCCGCATCAGCAGCACGTCTCGCATTGAGCTCATCGAAGGGTTGGATGTGGATGACACCGATCTCAAGTCTGGTTACCTGAGTGACAGTGACCTTCTAGGAAAGAGCCTGCCGGATGACGATGACGACAACCTGGCTAACGGGTAAGAGTATCTGAAGACGTGCATTGCTTTGAACCTCTTGTTACCATGACAACATGAACCAATTAGTGACTGCAGCGACTGGATGCTGGTTTGTCCTTTGGGCCTCTACCTTATGACTTTGAAAAGGTCAGCTAGGAGATGTTGTCGAATTGCATTTGACTCCCAGGAATCAGGAAGCTGGTAGGCCTTCAGCTGTAATTGCTAGACATTGTTCCACGCCACATTTCACTATCTAATTGGGTTGCATAGACCATATACATTTTATCTTTCAACTGCAGTGCCAAAAACTTCTATGAGGGAAACTTTAAATGCCGACACGGTGGGTTTTTGCTGTGTGTTGATATCTGATGTTTTGCACTTGGCAGACCTATCAAAGAGCTTTCATCAGCAGCCTGTGCAGACACACTGTCTTTCTTTCTCAAAGTGCTCATGACATTGTCAGAGGCTGTTTTTGCTGACTCTGAGAGAGCGCTTTCTCAAGTTTTTTTACTGAGGACAAAACTCATCAGATATCGCTTTGGTTACACAATAAATGCTCTGGAATAAATTGCGCATGGTCTAAATGTTGTGAAGACTCAACAGGTACAGAGGCAACAAATAGTTTAAATCACACAATGTGACAATGCTTTCCTTGTTAACAGGAATGCCACATCTTACAATTACTCTACCTTTCTGTTTTTTTCTTCCTACTCTTTGCCTTCACCCTTGCTGTCCTCCTCTTACATCCTTTGTGTGTCTTTATCTAATTTCTTCTCTCAAGTTGACAACTGACAGTTAGAGTCAGAGAGAGACGGAGAGAGAGGGAGAAAGAATCCAGGACAGTTCTCTTGTGTGGTTGAGCAGCTTTATCGCTGTTGCACATGCAGTGGGATTTAAGCTCAATCTCTGGAGCGCTCGCTAGGCCCTGCATGCCAGGTCACGTTCTTACTACAGAGTGCAATGAGGAGAAGAAAGACATGACACATTTTAGATGAGTAGAAATTAGAGCAAAGAAGGAAAAGTGTAAAATTAACTGGGTCCGTTTAAATGAAGGGCTGTAAAATTTGGAGCTGAGGTGAATCAGGATGGCATGATACGACTGATAGTGAGAATGATAAAAACAAAACAAACAAAAAAACCAAGACGAGACATTCTATTAAATAAAAATGGATGACTAGCTCCATGTGAAAAGGTTTAGCATTTTGGGAGGAGAGAGGTGAAAAAGATCAGACAGCAGAATCCTGATAAGGTCAGGATTAAAAGGAGATTATGTCATATGGGTCCATTCCTCAGTAACATCCATGCACTCAAAATCCACTTAAATCTGACGTGTATTTTGCCCTGTCCTTTGCTGAACCGGCTCTGCTGTGGTGATTCAAATTTATGCGAGAGGTGAACTTGGGGGACTCGCCCCTGCTTATAACACCACGGGCACCAAAAATGCTAACTGTTTTTACATAACTGCTGTTTAGAAATGCCTCATCATGCTCAGTGTTTGGGCCCCCAATGTCAGCAGTCCCCAGAGATGCTTTCAAGGTGACTGTGAAAACAGCCTGATGAGTCCAACTGATCCCAACAGTAGATTATTACCATTTACACCAAGAGGATTATGGGCTTGTTTGCATACATGCTATGGAAATGTCTCTTTCTGTGGGTTATCTCGAGAGTCATAATAGGCTGGATGCCAAAATGCACCAAGATATGTATTCGCTTTGACCTTGAATAGGTTGCGTGCTTGTACTTGGAGGATATAACTGATTTCTTTGCTTTGCTGGTCTGTAGTTGCATTAGTCTCAGTGGAAACTATCCCTGATTCTCCTGCAGGAATACTGTATATCAAGAGTTAATCCTGCCCCCCTCATAAAGATACCAGCAGCCTTTGGTGTAGTTGACTAGCTAATCTAATTTTTGAAGCAGGCTCCACAGCACATGCTCTGATTTTCTTCTTATAGTATCCTCTTGCAAATTCTGTGATACATTTGTATTTGTACTGTACACCCCCTGTCACACACTCACAGTTCACCTCATTGAGAACCATGAGCTACCAGCTCTTGAAAATAGATCAGGCTCCTCCTGCGTAACCATGGAAACCATCTTGAAATAGACTGTAAGGAGAGGTGCAATTTGTGCTCGCTTTTACTAAAGCCAGTTTAACATTGCCGTACATTTGACTGATTTTGAATTAGCCTTAATATAATTTACTTTATCTGAATTGTAGAGTTTAAATTATAATGCTTGGATAATGTATAACCAATGTACATAATGCTTCAAACAATCCGGAAAGAGACATGTGAAATAATAAGACAAAAGACATGTTGTTGCTCAACCCTTTTTATATGAGACTGTATAATAAGGGAGCAAAATGGAACTGCAGCACATCACTGGATATCTAATGGATATTGATTAACCCACACCAGACAGCACTGGCTAGCTAAGGCTAAATGTATACACGCTGACAGTAATCACTGCTTCTGGGTGTCCGCCTCATCAATAATCTGGTACCAAATACATGCCAATCTCCTCATGGACTCCCATCTTTCAACCAGAGAGGAATAGTGACATCGCAAACAGTGACACACAGCTTCATGTTAATCTGCTTTGTCCCAGTTAAAGAAAAAATTATTCTGATGCTGTTTTATTAATCATTAATATATCCTTCCTGTTTGTTCCGAGGAAATAGGGAGTATTCATCTGTTGGCAGTTGCTATCATTGCAAATATTACTGTATGTCATCTCACAATAAACCATAAAGACCGACAATACCTGCTTAAACCTGCATTATCTGTTTTTGACCACCAGAGGATAGAAGAACTCAGAAAAAAAAAAAGCTGACATACACACAGCCCTGACATACTGAATAATGCCTTCTAAAGTTGTTGTTGCCTTCGCCATGGACGTTATGTTTTCACCCGTGTCTGTTTATTTGTCAGCAGGATTACGCAAAAAGTACCAATTTGCACCGAACATGGTGAAGGGACGAGCCGTTGACCAGGGAAGAACCCATAGAATTTTGGGGCAGATCCGGATCGTTTACTATGAATTTGAATTTTTCTCTCCTAAGTCTGGTGTATGTTGTTTGACTTTAGCCTGGTGGAGGTCTGCGCTCTCTGAGTGCCCTTCTATTTGACATTGGGTCACAGAGGCAGTGATTTAACTTTGTGGTAATGAGTGAGAGTGAGACTGTACTTTGTGATGTTGTTGTACTGGATCGCATTATTAGATCTCGTAACGGCTGATGTTTTTACAGTGGCTGCTATTTTTATGGTCAATCAGTGCATTGTCCAACTTGCAGTTGCTGATGTGGAAATATAGAGGAACTATTTACTTTTAGTCACAACTGAAATTGCCATACTTACGTCCAGTGTAATATTACAATTATTCATAATTTCCCATCTCCCTCAGTAGACTCTGTGTCTGCTTGAAATATTAGTTGCATTTAATAAAACAAGCTCATGCTCATTTCACTGAATATTTTTGAGACCACCGTACAGTGAGTGAGTGTTTCATGTCTCAGAGGAATGTTGAGACGGCTTCTTATTTAACCTTGACCACTTCTCACCACGTCCAAAGTCATAACTGTTTCCTGTGGTTACATTCTTCACACCATACTGGCAAAGTTTAACTATCACTCATATGATATCACCCCACTGCGAGCCATATTTAAAACACTGGTTTATGAGTAGAGCAGTAATCACATTATATTATTGGTGGTATGGCTGTGTTTTCCATGTCTGGCATATATATTATGACTCCTAATCAGCATTCAGTGTCATTTCAGCGGTGTTCAGTCAATTATGGCTGATGTTTTACAGGCACTCAAATATAGTATATGTAAGCAGTTTGGTTTAGGTTCACTTTTCATGTCTAATGCAGATGTTCACCGGGAGAATGACTTGTTTTTTCCATAATGTCATTTAGTTGATGGGACGAACCCAAGCCTAATGTTTGTAACAGAACACAAGAATTTCACAGGAAGCCTGAACATGATTATTGACAGATTTATGTATTGTCTTGGCAGATTAACAGTTTTGAAAACCTTAAATTGGAAGGTCTCAATGAAAAAAGGCAAATGTCTTTCAGCATTTGGTTTGTATCCAAACTCTTTGGCTGACTGAGGAGGGAAGCAGCGAAAGGCACTTGGCTACAATAATGAGCTATTGATGAGTACAATGCTTCATAGAAAGCTGAAGCCCTGCCTTACTTTCAGGCTAGCTCTTGTTGCACGAAATGTTTTCTTTTTTTCTTTCATGAATCTCTCTTAAAACACGAAACATAGAATACTAAGTTAGTTTTACACCGCACCTGAGCATCAGAATAATTCATCGTGTGTCAGCTTTTAATAAATCCACATTGGCAGTTAGGTTTGACTGATATTGTTTTTGAAGTTCACTTGTAATTTAAAGCACGAGATTTATAGAATTGCTCAGTTTACTTAATTCCCCTTCAGTCCCAGTCATGGTCTGTTGCTCTAGCCCAGCTTAGACCTACTGCTGCTGATACAGTTATACCTCGACTTAAACCTGGATTAAGTGATTGTTTTTTGTTTTTTTTACCCTTTGGGGCAGCACAACAAGCTGTTAGGTTTGGTTTCCACTAACTCTTTCACTAATATCTTGCTCATTTAACAGTTAAAAGCTCCACTATTTTTACCAACTAGTCACTAACTTAGAGCATAGAGTGGCTTCATCAGAGCTTTTTTTCCACTGACAACAGCTGCTTCACATTACACATAATGGTTTGATCCATCTTTAATAAAATAATATTGATTAGAGCAGCTTTAATTTTATGCCAAATGAAGAGGGTCGATATCACTGTCAAGCCTAATAATAATATAACACGTGAGCTGTAGAGAACAGGAATTTTAGACAAGAATGGACAGGGAAGTACATTTACCTAATTTGGCGTGTCATGCAAGATTTAAATATAGACTATACTATAGATATGATATAGAATATATTTTACCAGACACAGATCTGTTTTGGATAAATATCACAGAAGAATTAGATAGTTTTATTGTTCACATGTTACTTGTCTGGAAAATTTATTAGATCTCATAATGGCACCATATGCTGTTCATAGCCTCACACGTTACACAGAACAAAGCACAGTTTCATCATAGCCCATGCATACAGATTACACATTGTGGAAAAAGACATGGTGCAGGTTGAGACAAAATGACTGGATTATTATCCTACACTGTTGTCCTGTACTCCTGTGTATGCGAGCATGTGGACATCTGGGGATCTGGACTGCACTAGCTTGTGTTTCTGTGTAGCAGCATGCAGGCAGCAATGCAGAGCAGAGAAAGGAGACTGGTTCAGCAGCATCACACCTCTGATCATGCGGCAACATGGCTCGGGATGTGCTACCATGGCAACCGTCTTCCACTGACCCACTGATGGGCTGCCTTGTGTGTCAGTGTGATAGCTTCTGAACGGATGTACGTGTGGAGGATGTGCATCTCTTGCTGCTGGTTTGTTTGAGATGAAGAGAAGAAAGAAAAAAAAAAAAAAGAGAGAGAAACATAGACAGAGAAATGAGAGTCGGACAGAGGGACAAAGATGGGGTAGACAGACTGACAGTGAGAGAGGCTGGTGTGAAGACGTCATGCTAACCACTTAATTAGATTGTTTTGTAATTGATACTGTGGGGGGAATGTGTCTGCATACAAAGCTATTGTTTTTATTTCCATTTATATATTGATATTTCCAGGACTTACAGTAGCACTGGTTTCTGGTTTTATTTAATTCAAGCAGTCTGGTATGGAAAACTGTATGATTGACCCAAAAAGAAAAGGAATGTTTAATTCCTTTGATAGTGAAAACATACAGATGCATATTACAGAGGAAATTATATATCATTTTCCACTCACACATGCACCGAATGCATTTCATTGCTCTCTTTTCCTACATCACTGTATACTGTAGCTAAGCTGTTGGCTTAGTTTGCTCCTCTGGCAATGTCATTTCCATGGTAACCATAATAAAGCTTTGCCCATGTAGTGAGTGGATCTGTTAAAGGCTTGGCATGTACAGTATGAAAGTGAGTGTAATTTTCTAAATATTGGAATACTTTACAGCCTCACTCGTGGAAACTATGTGTATCGACAAACACATTCTGTAATGCACAAAGGGTTTGCTGCAGTCATCTGATCCTGGATCTGTGCCCCTGGCAGTCTGCATTCAATTTCCCTTTCCTGCCCATGTTAGACCTCTCTATAGTCACTGAGTGCTTCCCTGACTATTGAAGCCTCACACGTTTTCTGACCTACTTAAACCCATCTGCACAAAAATTGGGCTTTGGCCTCTCTGGTCTGGTCTTCCACAGGCGCTGCTGGGATTACAGTTTCGTGAGACCACCTCTTGGGGTCAGTCCTTTATGGGCTACGGCTCAGTAAGAAGGGATGTGGTTTTCCTGCCTCTGAATACTACACACACCCACAAGACGGAGACCCACAAATCATCCTCAAATATTTCTTTCAAGCTGAGTTAATTTGTCATTTGCATATGTTTCAAAGTGGTTGAAGAAGGAACAACAATATAAAGCTTTTCCAGCAGACCCAGTCATGAGTTACTGTTACACAGACACACAGTGCACATAGACCTCCAAAGTCAGCAGTTCAAACACATCTGGGGTCAATATGGAGCTCTCATTCCCCAACAAGGGTCAGTAAAGTACTGGATCTAGAGGGCCCTCACCACTGCTCACCCCCTCAACACCAAACCCGCCTCCACCTTCACCAGCATCCTCAGCCACGTGAATAATGGACCATTACAGCAGCACCCCAGGGTGTATGAATCATCCCTGTATCATGTCTGCGTGTGGTCGTCTGGGTGTGCAGTTTGGATTCCACCAGTATAATACTCAGCCCCAGGTGGAAAATATGATACATCACAGTTTTTTCACAATATTATGTTTAAAAATGTAAATCATATGGTACCTGTTAACACATATGTTAACTAGTAACAACATGTCACGATGTTTATCAGAGTTGGTACAGAAATATCAGATTATCTGCTTAAAGTATGGCTAAAGAGGTCTGTTTTTTCAGTTTAGTTCATAATATATTGCTTTATGTTAAATTTGGCTCTACGTCACCTCTGTGTTGATACTGAAGCTGCATTACTCAGATAGCAAGGAGTTTAAGTTCAATTTTTAAGTGCTGTATCAATCAAGTTGGTATGAATTTGTCTTAGTGGAGCTGAGATAAAAACAGAGCACAGGAAAGTGTCATGAAACAACACAACATATTAATTCAAGACCAGCACTATGTTCCAGACTATCAGGCTGTAAATGTGGCACCGCTTGAGACTGTTGGTTTCAGGATGAAGTGTGCATAAGCTGTATCGTGGGCTACATCTGTGGAGAGGGAAGGGGGGGGAGTTTCCTGTATGAGGTCGATGGAGACTGTACATTCATTTTTCCAGTCCAATAATCTGACGACAGGACCCTTTTCCGGGGCTTTGCGGAGATGGGGTGGCCGGCTACTGTCCCAGACACAGGCACTGATGCATCTCAGACCCATTTACTACCCTGATTTAACACTGCTCTGTGATGACGGCAGCCCAATCCAATTTGCCTAGCTATGGTCAAGGTCTGTACAGTAAAATTAGGCACCGGGAAGATCAGAGATGTGCTGATGCAAAGCTCCGCTGGATTTTTCATCTGTAGTCCTTTTGAATGAATGAAATTGAAACAGACATAAATCACTGAACACTGTTTTTCTTGTGATGCTGGCTTTCAGAAATGATTTCCCGCACTGTGCCACTGAATCAAATGAAGACTGACTGTTCTTACTGAGCATCCAAGGGTTGAAAATCCAGTGAAGTCCTATTTTTTTCCCCTAAATGCCAAGTGGTGCCTCCCTTAATACAGTTGCATGCACACTGAACTGTAGCCATAGGAGGCCCAGCTTTAACACAGTGTGCCTCCTGCTGGAAATCTAATGTCATGACACCACATAGAAACAGCAACGTAGTTCAGATCCAGATTCACTGTATAATTTTAATTTCCTTTAAGATTTATAGAGGTTTTATATTTGAATACAGTTTTACCTGCTGAGAATACTTGTTTTATGACTTATCATGAAGCCATCTAAAAACTATTGTGGCTGGAAGATGCATTACTTAGCCCAAAGTATGCAGACCCTTATCCATATACTTTTGCATACTTCTGATATTTGGCTGTTTTAGTCTAGCCCCCTCAGATCCAATCAAGGGGAATTTTTATGCCACAGTACATTTTAGAAAATACTGCGCCCACACGTTGGTGGCAGCAATTTGGGGAAGGCTCTTTTCTTTTTCAACACGACAATGCCCCCCATACATGCACAAAGCCATATCCCAGTTTGGTGTTGAAGACTTGACTGGCATGAATTGCAGAAATGACATTTGAAAGAGCCAGAGCTTATTGTCCAACATCAGAGTCTGACCTCACTAATGATCTTGTGGCTGAATGGGAGCAAATCCCTGCAGCCGGGTTCCAAAATCCACTGGAAAGCTTTTCTGAAAGGAGTGGAGGTTTTTATGAAGCTGCATATAAATATCCGTCATTCTGAAGGAGATTTTCAACAATCAAACATGGGCCTCATGGTTTGTGTGTCCACATTAATTTGGCTTGATGGTATATTTGATAGTTTTTAAAAATTTTCATCCTAGCTTTTTGCTCAGTGTAGAAAAATGACTCCCGTCATGGCCACTTGTTGGTGTTTCAGCTGTAATGTAATTTACTACCAAGTAGCTGCCAATTTGCACTAAATATTTATAATATATTAACAAAGATCTTTGGAGAACTTGAGATTTCTTGTCTCTGTCCTTTATTCCCTTCAGTATATTTTTAAATAAATCTTTGGACTTGCTTATTGTAGGACAATTTACTGCAGCAGAGGGAGACAGCAGCATCGATGTATCAAAGGCCACAACAGTAAAGGTCAAATCATGAAAATGGTTTCCTGTCTGGTAACCTCAGTAAAAACAAGTGAAGGTCCTCGTGGTGCAATAACTTCTCACAGATGGGCTGAATCTCTGTTTTTACAGTTTGTAAATACCCAAGCCCGGTGGTGGCAACATCACTGAATGACCTAAGCAGACGTTTAAAGGATGTTTCTGACACAAACCATTTGGTTATCAGTGTAGGACAGCTGTTACTATACAGCGCAAACATGACTTCAAGCCCTTTTCGATGACAGTGTGTTTAGCAGCTCTGTGGCCTGGCTGAGATAAACAGGAGACATGAGCAACACAGTTCCTTTTTTTTTTTTTTTTTTTTTTTACTGTAAACAATTTATTTCAGTCGCCATTCTAGAAGACATGAGCATCCAAGTTTATGTTGTGCTATTAGAAAATGAAGCTTTAAAGTAACCAACAGGTATTTAAACAGAATGTTTTATGTGGTTTGTGAGCAAAACAGGCAGAGAGGTGAAGCTCCTTTTCAGATGCTGATCAGAGTGAGGATTTTAAAAAATAGAGGCAGACACAACAAGCTGCTATCAACTAGCATCTCACTCTGTGAAAGAGATTGTCTGCGTGTCTGGTACACACACTGACAGCAAAACAGTTGTTTAATTTTTACAAAAAGTAAAACCGCAGTCACCAAAAATTCCAGTTAAGCTGACTCTGTATTTATATTACAAAATGTGGCTGGATGTGGAAAAACAGAGAGCCTCAAAACTGTAATACATCATAGGGGTCAATAAGTTCTTTTTGTTTGAAATATTAGCTGTCGAAAACACTACAGTGTGTTTGGTTTTTTTTTAGCATCTTTACTTTTTCTGCTTTGCAATGGATCTCCTCTAACATGAAAGGTGGATAGGTTCATGCTGTTTTATGTACAGTCCCTTGTTACTACATTTTGAATCAAAGTAATTCCAGCTAGACTCAAAGTGAACTGATTTTAACTGAAGAAGCGGACTGGGTGTGGGACCTCTGTGGCTTTACCTCCTGGAGTGGTTAGTTTACAGAACGGGGGATCTGGTGAGATCATCACCGTGAGACTGTTCCACGGCTAATGAGAAGGGGAGGGAGGTTTTCCAAGGCTGTTCATGCCTCACTGGAGGTGCTCGTGTCATCTGTGGGTTTGTGGTTGCACTCGCAGTGATTCAGCCTTTACCTTAAACTGAGTTTTTCCAGCTTGGCCGCAGAAGGTAATGAATGAAGATGGAACACAATTTATTTTTAGGGACATCAATCATGTCATCATCTCCTAAATGTAAAGGGAAGTCTGATGATAGAAAGGTCTATTTATATGGGCTAAAAATTCTTTGTCCTGTTGTATGTAAGTTTAAAACCGTGACAATGACAAAAAAGTGCTCATTCTTAACGCTCACTTGAGAAATGGCTAAAAACTAATTTAATTGCTTAACAGCATTTGTTCAGTTTAAGGTGGACCTAACAATGTTTACACTAGATTCAGTGAATATTGAGTCTGATACAAGACTTTGAAACAAATTCCTAGCAAGATGGCCCTAATACCCTTTAATATCTGCCAAGTTCTTATGGCTAAACTGGAAACTACTCAGCAGACATGGAGCAACATTGGCTTCCCATTGGAATATTGCATTGTAAATTAGGCTAATTAATTTATAAGCAGTTGTCATTCATCATTTTTACACAATTATGGAACTTAATATTTTTCTTAAATTGCTTCATCTAGTGTGGAAAAGTCATAGGAGCCCATCTCACTAAATCCAGCCTCACGCCGATCCTCCACCGTACCAGGTCAAGTGACAGCTACTGCTAAGTAGCTGCCACTATACAGTGTATACTGTAGTATAAAATACACTACACTGGCCTACTATATGTAATACATATTTAAAACATAGTGCTCCTTCTCTTACATGTAGCTTAAAGGAGTACTCCAACAATTTAGTATTCATCTTCCATAAAGTTGGGAGATTCACAAGAGACATTATGAAGAGAACATCGGAGTCAAATTGGAAGCAGCAGAAGCCTATGTATTGACTTGGGTTCCAAAAATGTTGGATCCTACAATTCTCAATATCCAACTCAAAATAGCATCTTTCATTAGACCCTCCCTACCTCTTGAATGCATGCGTGTTTACCTATGGTCTTTACACCACACCTTCAGTTTGTAATGCAGGCTTTCAGATAAATTTTGTACACCAAGGCAAGTTAACCCTTATGACAACATCAGAGACATTTTTTTGTTAAAACTGGAAAGCTTCCCCCAGATCCACAAAACACATTATAGCCTACCCATTTTTACACAGGCTGAGTAGTACTTCTCTTGAGAAGTAAAAAAATGGTAGAGTGCCCCTTTAATTGGCCATCTTGCCTTCCGTTTTATTGAAATCCAACTCACTAGGTAACTAGGGGGGGAAACTGTGTTAGCCTCATTTTTTTTTTCCTCGTGTATTAGCAGAATCCCCTACTCTTCTATTAAAAAAATATTTCGTCTGTTGTAAGATAAAAACTAAAACCTAAAACCACCTTCTTGGTTTTCCTAACATAACCCGTTAATTATCTTTAAAAGAAACTCATGGTTACCTCTGTGGTCCCTATGCTAATACATAAGGGGCTAATGCTTGTGTAGAAAGTTCTTTAGCTAACATTGATAAGTAAACAGTTCGATAAAAGAAAATATTACTTAATACTTTTTTTTTTTACTCAGTATTTATAACTTATTTTTGTACTTTTTTGTAGGCTAATTATCTATGCAAAGTCAACTGAAACAAAAATCTGTTTCATTAACCGCTGCCGAGTAATGAGATTACTTTGAGGTTACCATGGATACCTTCGGTTCGACAGCCGTTGGCCCCATCTCACAGAGGAATATGGGGGTCTCTCTCCGGTCTCGTCATCCCTCTTCTTTTTTTTTCTCTCTCTTTTTTTGGGAGAGGGGGGGGTGTTGCCTGTCCAGTGACCGACTGCTTCTTTCTGCTCGCTGAATGGGAGAAAAAGGGGTCTTTGCTTGCGGAAGATATGAATTTAAATCTCAGCACACAGAGAATTAAAGGAAGTTGTGCTTACCGAAAACTGTAAAACGGTCACAGATGAGCGGTCGTGTTCTAATCGGGAAGGTGCCTTCTCTGCAGTCGGCGCCAAGAGCTAAAAGGACTTTACTTTTTACGCCAAGGTAATAATGACATTTCACCACTGCTTTCTCTTAAACACACCGGACAACGTTTTCGACATCTTTATAGCTGTGTTGAATTCTGTTGATACGCTACAGCGGCTTTCTTTATTTGCCCTCTAACTATAATTTATCCAACGATAATGGCTGTTCCTTTTATGGGGACTGTGGACTAATAGATTTATTCGCAGGCTTTAAATCATTGTTAAGATGACTTGGCTTTTGACTAACGTTACAGTATGGTAACATTAGCCGATAAACTACTCGTGTAGAAGATTAATTAAGGCTGTTTTGACTACATTTTCGGTGCTTAGATATTGACATTATACTGTAGTACTACCATGATACAGTTGTCCAGTAAATACATATGTTTAGTAGATATATGTTTTTTGAGCTACAGCAATTTTACACGTGTGAATTATGTTGACATGAGGTTGAATATAGTCATGAAGAAATGTGCTGGAGATTTATATGTTGACATTGATTTGGCTCTATAAATTATAACATCTGTGGTAACACTTTTTATTCTTGGAGGACACTGCAGTGCTGCTACCACAGCTATCTGTATAATAGAGGGTGTCTTCACCGCTCACTCAGCCATAGGCATGCAGTTCCAGGAGCCTTGTCTTTTCTGTCCTTGATGCAGAAAATATTGACAGTGCCAGATCTGAACTGCAAGATGCATTCGTCTTGTGGGCACAGTGCATTATTTCATGTGATTTTATAAAGGATAAAGCCAACTCTTTTTTTTTTTTTTTTTTAAAAAGAGCATGTGTGAGAAACTTAAACTTCTCCTCTTTCTATGTAAAATGTTATGTGTGCTTGCTTTTCTTGCTTTGCCTGTCTTTGCAGTGGCTTCCACCAATGTTGCAGATCTTGCCATAGTGGCAGCCAGCATTTGTGTTTGTCCACATGTGTGTGTGTGTGTGTGTGTGTGTGTGTTTGATTTTAGTGATGCTGTTAGATCCCAGTCCAAGTCTGGACAGTGATTGCAATGTCCCCAACCTGCTCCACCCCACCAATCATCCTTGATTCTTCTTAAATCAAAACATTTTCACTGCAACCCAACTCAAATAATAGCATGGACACACAAATCAGAGAGATGTTGGAGCTGTGCCACAGAAAACAAAAAGTTAATTGCCACCCTATGGTTGAAGTATGCACTTTGCTGGTGTACAACTCCCACCCTCTCCCTGTCTGGATTTCATCCCTGAGAGCAGACAGTTTGGCTTGTAATATTAACAGCCCACAGGCCCTCCTGCCTCTTCTTAGGCTGACATCCCTTTGGGGTTATTCATGGCCCCTCTGTTGCTCCTGACAGAGGTGGTATTGTTCAAACACACCACGAACATCTGCGCTCAATGTAAATCAAAATTATTCTCATTATTGATGGTATGTGAAAAGGTAAAAAAAAACAAAAAAACATTTAAAATTCTCAAATCAAACATTTATCTCAGGTTTTTCCTTTCTCGTGTCAAACTTTGCCTCTGAGGTCACGTCTCTGTGGCCACAAATCCTCACTAAAATGTTGAATTTTATGTGTCAGAATGCTCAAAACCAGTACAAAGTGTCAGGGAAAGCTTCATCTCTGTTTTACAACTGCAACTACAACTCAACTTCAGCCATGTGATTAAATCCAATTCTGAATGTGTATGGGCCATTTTTGTCTCCCTGTATTTTTCTATGCAATTCCATGTTCCCTGCCTCTGCTAATTGCAGACTGCAGACCCACAAAGAGCATTTTCAGCTCAGTGGGGAAAGCAAAAGAAAGGGAAAAGAACTGATTCAGCTCAGGCAGTGACTCAGCTTTTAAAAGGTCTTATTAATTTACCTTTTCCACTGTGCCACATTTTCGTGCGCCAACACAAATTTGATTACCACCTGTGGTTGCCAGAAGAAATGACGGGGAACGTAATTGTACAAAATCCGAGCTGGACTTGCATTTAGCTCTCTGGAGATATAATTTTTAAGTTCAACAAGGCATTATTGCTCTTCGAAAGCACATAAAAATATTTCACTCTTCAATTTTAAACTCCCCTTGGACTCTGAACTGTTTTATCCTTCGGTGATGTTTTGGTTGACTGAGAGGCTACACTTCTGTTGAACTCCACACAGTGATCTGCATTTTAAATGTATTCAAATATGAATGCATCCAGAGATCTGATGTCCAGTGAGTAGTTTCCATCCCTGCCTTCCTTGCGTAAGGGGCCACTCTGGCAGCATCTGTTTCAGGGCGATGCAGGACGTCATTGTCGGGCGGAGGGAAGGGTCAGGAAGGGTTTAGGAGCCTGTCACTCTGATTTCACTGCTTCTTTAGAGTTTAGAGCATATGAGACTGCATTCTAAACCCTGAGCAGTCACTTGACATACTTTTTTATTCAGCATGATTTATCAGCATATTCTGTAAAGTTCCTCTTGAAGCTACAGTTAAAGATTGCAGTATGTTGGCCTTTGTTTAAAAGCTGCTAGCTTTGCCATCATAGGGATTTATTAAATTGCAATTAAGCTTATATCTTTATATCTTAAAATTAAAATTGAGGAAGAATGTTCCAAACAAACGTTGATTATATGAAAAGTCAAGAACATTTTGATGACGTCTTGCTCTTATAATGCAGCACGTTATAGGTTGAAACAGGATATTAGACAAATGGTCATAAGTTCAAAAATACTTTTTTTTTTTTTTTCAATCTTGAGCTTTGGAACTGTTATGATGCAGGCAATTGACTAATACTTGAAAAACTCATACTTTATTTCACTAAAACAGAAATATCCACTTCTTAGGGTTTGTTCACCATATGGCCTGGAGCTCTGATGTATTAGTTGAATCGAATCAAAGCAGCTGTAGCCATGTTGGAATTACCTGCTTGTTTGAGCATGTGGCCACCTCCAGAGAGAACTTACTGCAGACAGATGGGTATATCACTGTTGCAACCAGCTTTTTCTTCCTTCCTAGATTTCTGCAGCTTTACCTACTGTACATTCATATTGTTTTCATTTATTTGCACGTTTGCTAAATCGTCATCCATGTATCGTTTCAGTTGGGATGAGAGCAGCTCCATTAGCAGTGGGCTCAGCGACGGTGACGGCGATGGCTCGGATAACCTCAGCTCAGAGGAGTTCAACGTCAGCTCCTCTCTGAACTCCCTCCCGAGCACACCCCTGGGATCCAGACGCAACTCTTCGGTAATGGTGAGCTGACAGTCTGTGATACAGCGTGTGATAATGTTTTGCTTTCCTTTGGTCTTGTTTTGTTTGTAAAAGCAGTGCTAAAGATCACAGATGAGGCCTTCACTTGAAGCACTTTCAGTGCTTCATCCTATGATTTACATTGTATTGTGTCTAAAATGTGAGCCCTTCTGCTTTGAGAAGGGCCACAAAAAGACACCACAGACCTCGCCTCTGTCATTAAACTGAGACTAAAGAGAAGAGTGCAAACCCTCCACTGCAAATACACTGAAAATCGACTTTTCATTGAAGCAGGAGACATCTTGTGTCCAATAGTAAAAGAAAAACATGTTCATATATTATGGATTTTTCAATTAGGGAGATGAAGTAGATGTAATTATAGAATTTTTTACTAGGTGATTGAACTTTCTTTGTGGAAAAACTATATCAGACACAATTTGTTATTCCAAGCAGAGTATGTATTAACACGTCTGGAGGGGATCGTTAAATTTGATCAAACTTGTTTTGTGTTCACTTTTGGAGATGTGGTGGTGGTGGGTCCTACTGTTCTCCCAGGTTAACGTTTTTTACTTAATCATAGAGATAGTGCTTACTTGCAGAATGCTCACCAGGAAGAAATGAACATTAGAGGTACTCAATGAGCCATCTGTCGCTCTGTATCACATTCATAGCCTGCCAAGAAGCAGCATGTCCAGTTTTGTCCTCAGTCCTACCTCCTCAATGCACCACATGATTTTTCTATTATAGTGGAGCTGTCTTTTTTATCCACTGCACAGTGAAACATTCAAAAATATAAGCTCAAGTTTAACTCTATTGTTTTCTTTTTCATTCTTTTAACATATTGATTTACCTCTGAAAGTGTTAAACCCATTAACAGTTTTATTTTCCCATTTTATGTTTTCCTTTCTTGCTCTTCCTCTGTGGTTTTCTTTAATCAGCTCAGGGTATATCATTCTATCTCTCACTCCTTCCCACTGGAATGCAGCTTAGATGAAACAAAGATTACAGAGAACAGTCAATTCCACAGATAACACAGACCATGTCTGATGGTTCCCCACACTGCGCCCCTTCCCTTCCTCTCTCTGCAGCTCCGCACTGATGCAGAGAAGCGCTCCCTGGTGGAAAGCGGACTGTCTTGGTATAGCGAGGATGGCAAAGCCAGCCACAAGCTCGACAGCAGCAGCTATGACACAGGGAGTCTCAAGACAGAGGCCCCAAGCAAGTGGAGAAAGAAGCCTCCGAGCCTCAGTGAAGATCCAGCGGGTAAAGGTGAACTAAGGAAGCCACAAAGTTTGGGTCAACCAGGGAGTTTCAAGAAGGGCCGTAATCCTCCTGTCGGTGTGACCTCTCCCATCACCCATACCTCCCAGAGCGTGCTCAAAGTTGCAGGTGGGATCTGATAGCAAATATTCCCTTTCCGTCTATATGTCTTTCCCTTTGTTTGTCTTTTTCTCTGCTATTCCTCTCCTATAGGAATTTGGTGGATCACTGCCATTGTCAACTAAGAAATCTATGTCATCCATTATCTCTTTGTATACTGAATCCAAATGTAAAAACAGAGTCTGTTTATAGAGCAGCCAAGGCGGATATCTGCTTGGTGTCAAGATGAATACAGACACGTACCCCTCAGCGTAAGCCAGGTTTTGATTTGTAGCACAGCACAGTATACTTATGAAAAAATGCACCATGAAATCCATTTCATTGAAAAAAAAAAAAAATCTCAGTTTAAAGCCCAAAGCCATGTTTCTTCTATTATCTCAGGAAAAAGCCTGTTACTGTACATGTCTGCAGAGACGCTGTGTCTGCCATCTGCAGCAACCAAATTTATTTCTATGTCCTTTAAGCCCCAACAAAACATGCCATGATTAAATAATAGGTTAAAATTGAGTTCCAATACCAACATTTCTTGGACTTTCATTTTCAACTTCATTTCAGCTTTAAAAATAATTGATTAAAATTACTTCTGATTATATGTAGGTTGGCTGCAGTTTAAAGGGAAAAGCATTCACCTAACTGATGCAGAATAACTTAAGAGTCAGATGTGTTGTATTTGCTTTTATGAATGTACTATAATTATAATTTTACTTTTAGCCTTGAAAAGAAATCATAATTTACCCTTTTACCCTTATCTTTTAATGTATCCTTCAATCTTCACATAGTTGCATCACTTTAATGATCCATTCAGATAAGAGTTTGATTTTATCACTTGGATATTTCTTATGGTATAGTAAATTTAATTTTGCATAAAGCCCTTTAAAGTCAGTCTGTTGGTGAGTCACACTTGATGTCATGAGCACATAAAAACTCTAAGCAAATACAGATGTTTCTTGCTTATATTTTTAGCTCAGCTGTAAAGGCTGGAATGATATGTATGTTTTCCTTTATGTGATGCTGTCTAGTTAGAGAGAAATGATGGGGTTGGTGTCAGTTTTGTGAGCCCAGATTTACTGGGTTTACTGGTTCACCAACTCATCCAACTCATCCATCCATTCAATGTTTTTTTTGAGTAGCTTACTCAACAGGGTGATAGTAACTACTGGCCAAACCAAGCAGCCCAAACATTGCTGCTCCTCATCATTACTTTCAATTGTGAATAGAATTGCCTTAATGTTATTATATAACTATACAGTATTGTTCTTTCCTTGTTTATGCAGCACCTAAAAGCGAGAGGCCATTGGACAAATCCAAGATTTCCATTAAAACTGCTGGTCTACAACGGTCTCGTTCTGACGCCGGCAGGGATCATCATGGAGAACACCGCAAGCCCCCATCAGGTTTAGTTAAACCCACTGCTGGAGCCTCCTTTGGGTACAAGAAACCACCAACAGCCACTGGTACCGCCACCGTTATGACAGCAGGGGGCGCCACCATCTCCAGTGGCTCTGCTACTGTGGGGAAAACCCCCAAGTCATCTGGCATCCCAGTGAAGCCTGTGGGAGGAGGAACACCCTCGGGTCGAAAGAACAGTTTTGATGCCAGCAGTGAGCAGAGCTTCCTGGGGCCAAATGCCCGAAACAGCATTCAGTACCGCAGCCTGCCTCGACCCGCCAAATCAAGCACGCTCAGTGTGATTGGTCGCCCTGCAACTCGGCCTGTCAGCGGTACCATTGACCCCGGTCTGTTGAGTTTGAAACCTGTGCCCATGGCCTCCGCAGGCCCCAGGGTTAAAGAGCCTAGTAGCTGCGGCAGTAAAATGGCTTCTCGAACCAGCACAGGCCCAGTTAATCAGACAGACAGGGAGAAGGAGAAGGAGAGAGCCAAGGCCAAGGCTGTGGGTGCTGACATAGACTGTGGCTCTTTGAAAGGAGACGAGACTCAATCTGAGTCAACAGGAGAGTCTGTTGTGAAACTTCACGGCCTGAGACGGACCAGCAGCAGCAAATACCCTGAACTGTCATCACCCACCACACCAAGGTCTCTCATTTAAACAGCACTTTTGAGAGGTGTTTCACCTAAATCACAAAAAGCACATTTTCTCACTGAGGTCTCCTGGTATCTTGCCACGTGGGTAGTTTTATTGTATATTCCCAGAATTTCTTCTGCCATGCCAGGGCAAGGGATTGGAATGCAATTTTAGTTGTGGTGCCCACAGGATTGAAAAATTACATCTAAAAAATTCAACAGCAATATCTTTTCCCTGAAACAGTGTCCCAGTTACTCTAAATAATCCAGAGCGCTCACTGTCAGTAGTTTCTCCTGGAACAATTTTCTACCAAAGAAATGGCAACACTGTTTAAATTGATGTTGCTGTTGAATTTTAGAGGCAGACATCTTAGAGACATCTTAGGGACAGCTGTTTCAAACCTTGTCAAATACAACCACAGCTCTCTGTCTGGGTATACAGCAGCAGAAGAAAGTTAGAAAATGTGTTTTTTTTTTTTAAAGTTTGGGTGAAAGACTCTTTGTTTGATTACTTTGTTTTGCACATCATTTCTCTGTTTTTGACCTCTTATTTCCTCTGCCTGATTCCTAGGATGCTGAACACTAAGTCTCTGGGTCGTCCACCCAGCCTGGCTCACCTGGACAAGGTCAACTCGAACAGCCTTGACTCCTGTGTGACCATCCAGGACCTCCCGCCCAAAGTCCCCCCATACTCCAAGCTTCAGGACTTGGCCGGTTCTCACACAGCTACACGCCTCACCCCCAGCCCAGCGCCCGTCCTCCACATCGATTCCCCCAGCTCCTACACCAGTGAAAGCTTGAGCCTGAGCAGCTCACCACTGCTCTATCCCAAACTGTCCGGCATGCACCGCAGCATGGAGTCCCTGCCCCTCCAGATGAGCATACCCTCCAGTGCGAGGTTTGTCACAACTGAGACGCATGACAAAGAGGAGAGGGGTACGGGAACCTGGGGGGCCGGTAGCAGAACATCCCTCAACCTTGCAGATAGGCAAGTCTCAGAAGTACTTAACGTCCATTGTGTCAAACGTGTTTTCATTTTCCTTGTCATTAGTGTATGATGTTGTTTGCCTCTGAAAAGAAAAATTATTGTGAGGAAATTACAGTTTTGGCGGATGCTTGTCATATGAGGTGAGATCACAAATAAGCACATCATTTCTTAATTACAAAGCAAATAATTAGGCCACTTTCATTGTGGTAGTTTCATCTGATTTGTTATAATCAACTCTTTATCTCCCCAATCCTTCACTGGACAGAAAAGAGAAACTAAATTAAAAGAAAGAAAGAAAAAAGAAAAGCACACACGTTGGATTCTTCATCCACATAACAATGAATCAAAAGTTTAAATAGAAAGAAAAAAATAGTTATTTCAAAACTGCTCTTCTATCGTCTCATGAACCAACCAATATTGGTTGAAGCAGCTGCATTTATCTTAGCAGCGGACAGTGTGTGAAATATTATGTCCAGTTGAGTCAGTATTTCAACACTGGGCTATAAGTTTTCTTGGCAGCTGCCTGTCCTGCAAATGGAAAGCCTGAGCTGTCATTTAGAAGATGAAGGGTTGGATCCACTGGAAAATTTCTGTTTGTAAAAGTGGAGATGGACCGAAATATTTCCTGCCAAAGGAATGTACTTTTAGGCAAACCCACGCCATGTGTATGAATGTGGCCAGTTTGCCATATGGGCTGCATGTACAAAAAGCACTGCAAGATAAATCCATTAGATGTCTTACCAGTTATGCAGGTCTTATGTCAAAACCTAAAATGCGTAAAACTTTGAGAAACATACTATTTTTATTAAAATGATCAACAATGACAGTTTGTTTCTGTTAATAATGTTTTTATTCTCTTCTTTACAGCTTGCAAACAGACAGAAATACCTTGCCGAAGAAAGGCTTAGAGTATGTCAAAACAATTATCCCCCAAGCATCTATTTAAAATCTCACTCTGTCATGTATCGTCTTTGTTCAAAGTTAAAATGACCTCTCTTCTCTCAGACGCTATGGCTCAAGCCTGTCAGAGAGTGAAGGAAGCAAACCGGGAAGACGCCACTCCCACACCATAGTCAGCATGACAGAGAGCGACAGCCCCCCTCAGCTGCCTTCTCCCACCCGCCTGCTTCACCCCTCCTCTGGCAAGGCTCCTCTCACCAACGTGGGTGAGTCTGCCTGTTCAGTTTGGCTGCCAAGTTCTAAAAACACTCTCTGTTTGAACTCTGAATTAATGAGACTTGAGTTGCTTGATAAGCCGTCCATCTTATCGTAGATTATTATTGAGGACAGGGATACTGAGTTGACACTGAGAGGAAAGTCCAGCTAAGTTTTTACAGTTAAGAAATATTGACACAACTTGTCAATAAGAGATTCTGTCATATCTAAGTGGTCGAGTGGTGGCCAAATAGTAGAGTATTAGACAGATTTAACCATATGAATATGATTATCCTATATCTGCGCTCATATGGACTTGAGTTCAAGTCTGAAATATGCAGGAGATGGAGGCAATAGGGGGTCAAGTCAGACTATATTTATCTCTTTGACTGTTGTGGAACCACAGTGTTGCCTTTCACTGAGTCATCAGAATAAGGGTGCTATACCTAGGTGTAGGCCTACGCTGTGTGTGTATGTGTGTGTGTGTGCGCGTGTGTGTGTTTTTCTGCAGCTCTGCATCCTACAGTTTTATCTGTGCCACTCAATAGATTACCGAACGTCTCTCTTTTGTGATAGTTGCCCCAATTTCCAGTGGCACTCCGAGGATATCACGCTCTAACAGCATAGGTCCCCCTAGTGACTCAGCCTGCGATCTCTATGGATCCTCCCCCCTGGGCAGCAGTATGTCCCTGGCTGATCGGCCAAAAAGCATGATGCGGTCTGGGTCTTTCCGTGAACCCGGGGACGATGGTGAGCCTACTCAATTGGCCTCCCTGCAGGGGAGTCGCCCAATTGAAACAAAGCTGTGTGCTCATACTGTTAAACAAAATGTCAGAATGAATGGAGTATTTGTGCATCCATTTTAGATTAATAGGGAGTTACTCAAAGATTTAAAAAGCACTATCTGTGATCCAAATGTAAACAAAACAAGAAACCACCCACCAATAACTTAAACCTGCTTTCACTGTCAGAGAATGGGTAGGCTATATAAACTATAAAATATAATTACATGGCTGAGTCAGAGATATCCTGTTGTCTTGGAGGTTGTCAGTCATGAAAACTATTTAAAGTTTGCACCACTTCAGTCATTTATTTGTGACAGAAGATCAGAGAATAGCAGGAACTGCAGGCAAAGCTAAATTACTTATAAACATATCATTTTTCACTCTTTCAAGATACTGATGTCCACCTTGCCTTTCTTGCAGTGCATGGCTCTGTACTGTCTTTGGCGTCCAACGCTTCATCCAACTATTCCTCGGTAAGTGGATACAACCATTTTATATTAAGTAAATACTTAATGTTACTTTTGATGGAGTTTAGTGCTTTGTGTCTTCAATTTAAATACGCTGTCGTCTTCAAAAAGTGATCATGTAGACTTTCACTGCATAGAATAATATTAAATTTCTCCATTACAGCCAATGCAGGCAAATTGCCTTAATAATAATGATTGATGTATATTTTTTATTAAATGAAATTAACTTCTCCAGTTTCTCTCAATGATCTGGTAATGCACTGAATAGGTTTTTGGTAGCTATTTCAGACTTTTTTTTTTATTTCACAGTTGTCATCAAACTTCAGTAATGTCCCTTTTACTGTGGATACGTAATTTTGGTGACTAAAGTTAATCCTCTGCCCCATCCCTCTGTATTGTTTATTTGCTTTTTACCATGCCTTCAATAGAATGAGGAGAGGATACAAGGAGAGGTAAGGCCAACGAGCCGTAACTCTTCAGCTCACACTGTGCTTTCAGTCTGCGTCATCTGTCAGTCATTTCCTGTCAAAACGGGTCCATTCATCAGATGGTGTTATCAGCGCTCAATAAGTCTGCGATCTCAGGAGCTCATAACTCAGTTCATTCTGTTTTATCTCTAATATTCTTTGTCCTTTAGCACCACCTGCTAACATTTAATGAAAACATTTTCAGACCTCATAAAATTCTCAGTGCATGAAAAGAGTGGAGAAAATCCACTGTCATCCCACGGTTATAACATTTCCTATTGGTTTGGAATGTATTCACCTTGTTTGTGAATAATATCAGTTTCTGTTGTGGAGCAGTACCTTTCATATTTTGTTGTGTGCATATTTGTTTTTTGTTATTTTTTTCATCTATCAAACACAACGACATATTCAACTGTTGCAATATCATTTTAAAAAACTGTATTCATGTATCGATCACTTCTGTATGTATCTGTATATTATGATGCCTCATACTGCTCAGACTTACGTTGCAATTTGTTCGCAGCAAATCCGCAAGTTGAGGCGTGAACTGGAAAACTCCCAGGAAAAGGTTGCCAACTTGACTATGCAACTTTCTGCTAATGTATGTATGATTTTTTTTGTTTTTTTTTCTTTTCATAAACTAATTTGTTAATGACTTGGATGCATGACAGATCTTTTATCAGAATGTTCAATCAATCCAAAATGTAAATTATATCCTTTTAAGTGAGTGTTTAACGGGTGTATCTTGTATCTGCCCTGCATTTTTGTGAGAGTGAGATATGGGGGAAAATTGCAAAATGAAGATCACATGAGTTGACTTTAGATACTGATGCTATTAGCTACTGATACCTCTTGCTTATGCCCAATATACAGTGAGTAAGGGCAACCCATAACAAAACATTCAGGATTCACCACCTTACCCAACACTCGGGTGTCACAGCAAACATGACATGTCTCCAGTTCGCTTGCTGCTACTCACATCCATCCACTTTTACTAAAATCTTTCAGCCTTGTTATCTTGGTGATGATAATGACATTATTTAACCTTAAACCTTAATACTCACTTTTAACTCTTTACCTAACAAATTTCCCACCTCTGCTTTTTCTAACTTTCTCACTGTGCGGCACATTTTACTCACTTGCCTTGCTAAACCATCAACTAACCTGGATGTTTTGCACATATGAAGTGACTGTATGACTGTATGTTTTTATGAGACGTTTTTTTATCACACCCCTAATGCTCCTGTCCCTTTCTCTTACACTCGTGGCTGTATTGACCGCTGGACTCGCTGCTGCCACCTGCTTGCCTCCCGCTGACCCGCACCTCTGGATGCTGGGTGTAGCAGCTAGGCCAGGTTTGTTGGACTGTTGCTTCCAGAGCGCTCTCTGTCGCTTCCTCATGATTCTGAGTGGACGTCAAGCTGACGACTTGCTGTCTCACATCTCTGTTGGGCTTTTTGTGTGGCACAGTCGACCCTCAACACCTACCTTGTAGCATGTGACTAGGGCTACAGCTAATGATTATTTTTATCCAAAAATCTATCGACTGTTTTGTAATTTATTTATTCACCTTGTAAAATGTCAGAACGCAGTCAAAATACTTTCTAATCATTTCTCAGATCCCAATGTGACGTCTTCAAATTTTTTGTTTTGTTCGATCAGCAATCAGTAACAATGACTATTCCTGATCATTTCCTTAAATTTGAAGGGTTAGTTTTGGAAGTAAGTTAATAGAGACAAGAGAGAAATGCAGTCTTGATACAAGCAAACTGTAAGATAAGGACTTACCGGTGATGTAACACGCTTTAAAGGAGCCAAAATGCAGGTCTGCTGCTCTTAGGAAAAACTGAACAGGTGACTGAATTTTAATTAAGTATTTATGACTGTTACAACCCCCACAAAGGGTCGTTTTTTGTGTGACCCCAAAGAAATACCAAAGCAAAGTATCAACGTAAAGGATTGAAGAACAGAATGACAGGCTGTCTGGATTTCTCAAAAAGAAGGGAAGACAGTCAGGCCAACCACGCAACAGGCATGTATGTTGGACCCGAGTGCTTTCTCTATACTACCAAACCAAAGGAAAACGCTGAAGAGAAATAAAGCCACAAAAACAGGGCTAAACATAATTCCTTGACGAATACAATATGATGCGCCGGCGATGGATTTTAGAAGACACTGTAACACTCCGTCATCAGCAGGATTGGTGTAAGCCTAAAGGTCAAACATGCAACATGAGGTTGACGAGGTTTGTCGCCCAGTGCCACGCCGCTGCCCTCCTTCATCACCATTACCCTAACGTCCTCTTTCATCTCTGACATCATCCACAGCTGTCCGCCACTCCATCCCCTCCCTCTTTTCCCAGCAGACGGAGAAAGCCATTTGCTTGATGTGCTGTGAGCGTGTGAGACTGCAGACCAATTTGATTCAGCTGGTGACTCATACCTGTCTGCTGTCCCCTCCCCCCCCCCTCCCCCCACTGTCTGTCTTTCTCTCTCTCTGCCTCCTTCTACCACTGTGTCCGTCTCTTAAAGGCTAATCTGGTAGCAGCATTTGAGCAGAGCCTGGCACTGATGACTGCACGCCTGCAGACCCTGTCCGTCTCCTCGGACCAAAAGGTATCTTGGTGATATATGATGCTAATAAATGTTGTACCACCTGTGACAGTTTCCTCGTAGGTATGTGAGGAAAAATGAGGAAAAAAAGTTCATCACATCTGAAGACATACTTGAATGAATACTTGATGATGATGACAAACTATTAGTCTGATCATTATTCAGCTCCTTTACTGCATATTAGATCCTGTCAGTGAAAGAAGTTACCAGGTGACATAGCTGCTCTGGAAATGAGATGTGGGTCAAAGGTTTGCATGATGGGATTTCCATGTTGTCATCAGCCACTCAACGCAACCTGTCATCCTCATTGAAAGCAGATAGACATTCCACAATCCTCGGATCAGAAGAATCTTGGTTCAGTTACCAGTCTGCAAGCTAACATGAATACCTGTTAATGTTTCACCTCTTCAGGACTCTGAGCTCACTGAGCTGAAGGAGACCATCGAGGTTCTGAAATCCAAAAACACAGAGGCCCAAGAAATCATTCAGGGGGCTCTCAGTAATCCAGACATCACACCCAAAGGTACATGATATGCTAAGGATGAAGAGTATGACTGTTGAACAAAACAAACAGATGGAAAGTTTCAATTTGCTCTCTTCTCTCCTGGTTGTCAGAGCTGCTGATCAACCGGCAGAACTCCTCAGAAAGCATCTCCAGCCTCACCAGCACTACCAGCCACTCAAGCATGGGTAGTCTTAAAGAGCAAGAGGCCAAGAAGAAGAAGAAAAAGAGCTGGGTGAGGACTCACAGGCAGACATACACTGATTAGTGGTGGTCAGCAATACTGTTAGGCGTATCAGATTTTTATCAGACATTTTGCAAATTTGTTTGAAGTTATTTTGGAGCACCAGAGGATTGAGGTTTACCACATCAGGAGTCAGCAAACCGATCCACAAAAAATCCACACATATGCTAGCCCAAATAAATTGAAAGAACAATTTGCAGTGGTTCATGAATCAGATTTTTCCTCCAGATCAGCAGAGAAAGTGATGAAAGTTACAAAACCACTTTTGTATAACTCTGCTTGTTAGGTTGGATATGTTTTAGATGTTTTATCAACAGCAAATGAACCAAACTGAAATCAAATCTAGTGACTGTCTTGATTAGCACTAGATTATTATAAGATTCAAAGTTTGTATGTGTCACATGGTCGCACAATACATACAGTGAAATGCATGGTGACATATTAGGCTGGGATTTAATAACTGATGAAGAAAAAGAAATATAAAGGATAAAAATAAGAAATGGAAAATCATAAATTAATATAAGTTAAGTATTAAAAGGATTCCTTTCTATTGGCCTAGCATGTGGGTGGCATTGAGCTATCATCAGTTTTTGTTGCAAGTTGTATTCAGTCAACTGCTGTCCTAGTTTGTGCCCCTGCATGTGTACATGCATGATTCTCCTCCTATCTCGTTCCACATCTGTTATTAAGTATGACTCTGGTCTCTCCCTCATGCTGCCCTGCTTTTTATTTTAGGTCTTTGAGGTGAGTGACGTTGCTACAGTAAATAAACCCCCTCCCCTTCTCCAGCCTGCATGCACTTTATGAGTCATACTTGTGAAACGCTTGGAAACTTTCTGTCATCCGTGTCTTTTTAAACTTGATTCACCGAATTACTTAGTACCATGTACTGATCATATTAAAATGTAAAATGAAATTATGGAATCATGGTTTTATGTATTGATATAATCTGCAAGCCATTTAACTGTAGACATCAAATGGCTCAATGAAGAAACTCTACACTGAGACAGTTTCTCATTTTATTCACGCATTTCATGTATGTATGCTGTGAGCATTATTGACTGATATGTTTTTAAATAATTATATCAATTTTAATTCCTGAAAGTTCAATATCACACCAAGTTATAGTTGGACATTTAGGCCCAGTGTGTTGCCACTAAAATATATAAAGTTAACAGGAAACAACTGTTGTAGTAGTTGTTGTTTTCACATATGTCCTTCTTGTCCGTCTCATATTTCTTCTCTAAACAGTTACGCAGCTCCTTCAACAAGGCTTTTAGTAAGAAGGGCTCCAAGTCAGGCCCATACGCTGACATCGAGGAGATTTCCACCCCAGAATCCTCTGCACCTTCCTCCCCCAAGGTCCACCATGACGGTGATAATCCTCCATCAACGATGAAATCCTCAACCTCTGCATCATCATCCGGGTAAACCTCTACCTACAATGATCTTTTAAACTGACACAACAGTTAAATACCAAAGTAAGTACTTAGAATTTCACTTCAACAGATAAATAAATTAGATGTTACTGTCAGTTATAGATGTAAAAGTAGATAGGTACTTTATGCTTTCTGTAAACATATGTTACTGCCTCTGTTTATTTGTTGAACGTGAACAAGGAAGAAAAGACTTGAAAATGAGGTTTTTTGCCGTCAGTCTGCTGATCCTTGCTACCTTCAGTTCTAAGATGTAATCTTATTTGAACTGAATGTGTCCAGACTCTGTGAAGGAGGTGATGGGGGGGATGAGAAGGTTGTAACAGAGCTGCGCTCAGAGCTGTGGGAGAAGGAAAGAAAACTGACAGACATCCGCCTGGAAGCTCTAAGCTCCGCCCATCAGCTGGAGCAGCTGCAGGAGGCCATGAACAGCATGCAGGTATGTGTGATATGTTCCTTTTCATTATTTCTAGTTTATTACTTTTCTCATAAAAAAAAGAAAAGTTATGGTGATATCTGTGTACAGATATTTGGAGAAGCTATTTTTTTTTCTTTTTTATAAAAATGCAACTGCATCTCTAAATTTTCTCACTTTAATGTGTGAAAAGCCACTTTAGTTGCACGCCAAGGTTCACCAAACAATTTATTAGTAGTATTAGTATTAGTAATGTGGGTTGTCCTTTTTTTATTGTTTCCAAAAATGTGATCTTATGATAGTTAATGTGTAAAACTCTATATTTCCTTCATTGCTAATATTCTTTTCAGTCGACAGAAAATTATTGCTATGTTACTATGTTTTGTGTAGAGGACAGTGGAAAACCTGAAGGCTGAGAACGACCAGCTGAAGACAGGTGGTCTGTCCCCCTGTCCATCTCCTGGGCCCTCCAGCTCTGCCTCCCAGTCCTCAGGTCTCACGGCTCTGGGAAGTTCATCACCTCGACAGTCAGTAGCCATGCAAATGCCCAAGAGCTACAGCAGAGGGATGAGTGAGGGGGGCACCTCAGGTACAGTTCAGTGCCTGAAAATGCAACGTTTTTACCATTGATAGACATGGGGCACAGCACTTAGATTAAATGGTATTTACAAACACAGGACAAAAGGAAAATGTGTGTAATGTCGATATTTAGAGTTTCTATCTTCTGCATGTGCTCATATTACAGCAAAAAAAAAAGTCATAGTGTTGTATTTTCACCATTTTTCTAATAACAATTATTAATCTTCATTTAGGCTATGAAAATCAAAAAAGGATTTTTTATTTTCTTTATTTTCTTTTCTTCCTTTTCTATCCTCTCTGTTGTTGACTCCTCGGTAGATGTCCACTCTGCAGATTCTCTCAGCCTTTCCTCACAGAGAGATGATCACCGTGTCAGGGTGGTGATTTGTGTCGCAGATTTACACGTCTTCAAAGATGTAAGTAGGTTGTTTGTCTTCAGACTAATTACTTACAGACCAATTACGAGCATCGTAGTAAATCTCTGTGTTGCACTTCTTATCAACAGGAGGTTAAACAGCAGGATTTCTTTGTGGGCACTGTCAGGGTGAATGGCAGGATGGACTGGACTATGCTGGACTCAGCGGTCAGCCAGGCTTTCAAGGTGAGATGCCTTCATCTGACAGCTTGGTTCAGTGTGGTCTGAACTGAATGTACAGTTTGTATTAAGCATGTTCACGTTTGTGATTCAGCTGTCACATTAAATTTAGCATGTTGTTACTTCTGAGGGTTTGAACTATTGCACAGTGGTGAAGGCTGAGATACAGGAATAGCATACTTCCACTGAAGTAATGTTTTGATTTGAAATAGACAAACATAGTAAAAGAGGTATTTAAATTTACAGTCTGAAAGGTAATTTAACAAGGTTGTCCAGGTCTTTCTAGAAGGGAATTGCTGGGTTCTTTTTTTTTGTTACGGTATCAAATAAAGACGAAAGGGCCCATGAGCAGGAGCTTGTAACAGATCATATTTACTTTCAACTTTGACATGTATCTAAGTCAGTTCTGAAACATCACAAGGGGCAGCTGGGATCATTTTGTGTCATTTTGTATGCTTTCTGTCCTCAAACACAAATTCGATCCTTTTCCTTCCAGGTGTACATAGCCAAAGTGGATCCCACCTCCAGTCTGGGCCTGTCTACAGACTCCATCTACAGTTACAGTATGGGCCACATAAAGAGAGTGCTGGGAGGAGAGGCTCCTGAGACCCAGCCCTCCCGCTGCATGTCCCGAGGCCCCAGCAGCATCACTGTGTCTCTGAAAGGTGTGTGAAGACACGCAACATGTACAATGATACTTCCAAAGTACATTTATCCTTTAGAAAATGTATTTATGATCTCATTGGATTAAACTGAACATATGTTTTAAACAGACAGTTGAATTCAGCACTGTTAACATAATTTTAAAAAAAGGCTTTTTATACTCAATCAGAAATTTGGGCTAGTGAGGAAAACTTATTTATGCAAGCACTCAAATGTTTGTCGTCTTTCTGCGGCAGAGCCTAGCGGAGTCAGTCCAGCTTACATTTTCAGTGTCAGCTCTCAATTATGAAATCATTAATCTTTCGATAAAAAGCTGCATCCACACAGATCAATTTTGATGGTTTCTTTTGTCAGTCAGAACTTTTGCATCAGCTGTGTTGTGCAGTGTTTATTTGAAGATCCATGTCAGCTGAGTGCAAATCCTCATGTCTGTCTGCTTATCAGGGCGACTGCATGTGGCCCTGTCTGTCTGTATGTCAGAGAGACATACAGCAGACTTTTTTTTCCCTTAACAACTCCTCCTTACGTCCCACATGTGTTCAGTTACATTGAGCTGTGAACTGTCCTCAAATGACCCTGTGGCAGCTGATGAACTCACTAATTCAACAACATTAAAATATGGTTTTCTGAAAATAGATTTTTCTTAGTTATTTTACATGAATTTGGTTATATTATGCATTCACTCCAAACATTAACACTACAAGTGCAAGTATATATGTGGATAATATACAATATATTTCAATAACAGCAGTGTTTTGGTTTGCGAGTAGCACATATGTGAAGCCCATTAATGACTCTCAAGCAGAGCTGTGATCAGTGAGGAGCGTTGAGATTCTGGTTTGGTAGTCGACACTGCGCCTTTGCATGCAGGAATGCAAGGAGTGACGTGCTAGGAGAGCTGGGAAAGCAGCGGCAGTCCAGACAGAGTTCTAGGTAACATGAGCCCAGCGTAGCCAGGCCCAGCTGGTCGACCAGCCTCAGACACATGGGCCCCATAGATGTTAAGGTGGAACATTACACTCCTGCAGGCCGGTGGAGGGTGCTCAGACTCACTACAGTTGACGCAAAGTTATTTTCAGACCAAAATGCTTGAGCTCCATGTTGCTTACGAAGGACATGGGAGGTGATATAAAACCATTTTTTTCCACAACATCTTCTTGCCCCAGTCCTTCCTGTTTGTAATGAATATTCTTTCTGGGATACATATTAACATAATTCTTAACAAGTATTTGAATATCAAGTATCAAAACTGCACTTCATTACCAATTCAAATATGTCCTGTGAATTTGCAGGTAGTCATCAACTTCGCTGTTTATTGATTCTCACTTTTCCCTCACTATGTCCAGGTTTGAAGGAGAAGTGTGTGGACAGCCTGGTATTTGAAACTCTCATTCCCAAACCCATGATGCAACACTACATCAGTCTGCTACTCAAACACCGCCGTCTCATCCAGTCTGGACCGAGCGGGACGGGTAAGACCTACCTCGCTTCCCGGCTGGCTGAGTACCTGGTGGACCGCAGCGCCCGCGAGGTCACTGAAGGCATCGTGGTCACTTTCAACATGCACCGCCAGTCGTGCAAGGTGACAGAAACTGATGAACCCGAACAACAGTGGCTTATTTGGTGTAATGTTGTCAGCTTCCTGTTGTCATCCTCTGTCCCCCTCTCTCTTTCTCTCCCCAGGATCTGCAGCTTTATCTTTCCAACTTGGCCAATCAAATAGATCGAGAAACCAGCACATCAGAAATACCACTGGTAGTCATTCTGGACGATATTCACGATCCTGCTTCCATCAGTGAACTCGTCAATGGTGCTCTCACCTGCAAATATCACAAATGGTAATCTCCACATATGGAAAATGGCTGGAAAAATATTCATATAAATATTAATATAACATTATTGTTATATTAATAGTAATTATTGATATAATCAAACAAACGTATATGTGTATAAGATGTGTACAATTCTTCATTTCAGTCCTTACATTATTGGAACAAGCAATCAGCCAGTGAAGATGACTGCGAACAACGGCCTGCACCTCAGCTTTAGGTTGGTTGGAGAAACACTCCTCTACTTTTGTACTTGCGTGTTATGGTCTGTGGATGAATTCCTTCTGAGTATGTTGAGATTAGGTTTGAAGCTCGCTGTAGAATAAACCAGTCAATACAATAAAAGCGTCTGTTAGCAAGTCAATGATAAAGTGTGAGTTAATGTGTTGCTAGTGTTTGATTTAATAAAGTTCGATTTCAGTCAGTGCTGTGAGGACTAATAATGACTTTACTTTGTTATGTTTGAGACTCGGTGAACAAAAATATTTAATAATGTAACTACAATAACAACAGAAATAAACTTTTCACTGTAACTCATACCTTTTGAAAAGAGAAATCTTCTATGTTGTGCTACTAAAGGATTTGACAAGATTTTGTTAAGTTATACAGAACGTCACAGATTGCATTGGAAATATTTGGTTGAATGCTACTGTCTCACTGATGAAGGGAGAGGATACAGCTATGTGAAATGGAACAAGATTTAAATAAAAACCTGTTTTGATAATAAATGAATATTTCTGATATTGATCATCTCATTTGGTTTTCACTGTCAAAATATGGCAGGTGCTATATATAGAGCACAGTCCAGTTTTCCACCAGTCCCTCCCTACGGCTACAGCTTGAATCTAATGTTGATGTAGATAAGAGGGATAAAGGACTAGCCGGCTGATGTACACATCCATTTGTCTGTATTGTGATGTGATTTTTTGCTTGTGCCTTTCATTTTCTTAGGATGGTGACCTTCTCCAACAATGTGGAACCAGCCAATGGCTTCCTGGTGCGTTATTTGCACAGGAAGCTGATGGAGTCGGAGGACGAGAAGAACCTGACCAACGAAGACCTGATCAAGGTGTTAGACTGGGTGCCCAAACTCTGGTATCACCTTCACACCTTCCTGGAGAAGCATAGCACATCAGACTTCCTCATTGGTATGAAACTCTCTAGACAGGTCAAAACCCTAGGGCTGCGGAAAGCTTTTTTTATTTTGTGGGGAGTATTGACTCTGTGTGTCCTCATGGTACTTTCTTCCTCCCTTGTGTCCTCAGGCCCATGCTTTTTCCTGTCATGTCCAGTCACAGTAGACGAGTTTCGATCATGGTTCATTGATCTTTGGAACCACTCTATTATTCCATACCTGCAAGAGGGAGCCAAGGATGGCATCAAGGTGAGAAACGACACGTAGCAAATCGGGAAAGCTATCTCCAGCTTGCAGTAGATTCCTCCTCAGGAAGTGTTGTTGGCTTCGCTTTCACAGGAGATGTTACGCTCTAATTTTACTGTTGTGGTATGTTGTGACACTTAAGGTCCACGGCCAGAAGGCGGTATGGGAGGACCCAGTAGAGTGGGTGAGGGGCACCCTGCCTTGGCCGTCTGCCCAGCAGGACCAGGCAAAGCTCTTCCACCTTCCTCCCCCCAGTATTGGCTCCAGCAGCCCCAGTCAGCCCTGTGAGGAGAGGCCTCACAAGGAGACTCCACCCAGCTCTATGGAATCTGATCCACTGGTTAGTATTTTACACATTTCATGATATTTTTTGTGTTTTCTCAGAATTATAAGCTTTGTTGTTTAATTAAAACCGGAATGGGTCTTTAGGATTTCTGATTTTTGGCTTCTTCTCTTCTTTGTTGTAGATGGCAATGCTTTTGAAACTTCAAGAGGCTGCCAATTACATTGAATCCCCAGACAAAGAAGACCCTAGCCTGCCTAAACTTTGAACACAAAGCCTACACTTTAACACTTAGCACTTCAAATTTTATTTTTCCCTCCACTGTACTGAGACAGTGCACGTTCAGGAACAAATGAACCCTCAGAAATGGTTGTAAGGTGATTTAAACCGTCATTTCCACCGTAAGTTAAAAGTGTAACTGGGTCATTACAAATCATTTTAATACATACAGTATTTTCAAAAACTGTTCACAAGTATTGGATGAAAAGCTATATTCCATTACATTCCTATGTATTTGACTGGATGACATTCATTTGAGTTCAGATCCCTTTACCCCCATGTTGTCCCTCAGTGCTCTTAGATCGGTGCTAATAGATCTATGGAGCTCATTTTCTCAGCACTTAGACTTCAGGTGATTCCTGCAACAGCACATACAGTCCATCCCGTGTTGTGCTGAAGTGCTTCATGGGATATGGGGTGCTTGTCAGCAGGAGCTATTCTCAATTAATGGTGACTCATTTTGGAAAAGAGTATGACAGCATGACAGATGCTACTGTTTTTTGCAAAGTTCTTTGGTACATATCGACTGTATAAGTCTCTGAAGGCCAAATCTTATACATATGCAATCCTGAACTTTACAACCCGAGCAGGTGAAACAGATAAAAATGCCTTAAGAACAAAGACGTCAAAATCACCTCAACTTCAACAGAGTGCACTGGTGCTTTCATCAACATCATCCCAGCTAAGACAGTCAGAAATCAGTCATTTTTTCAGCTTTATAAATAATTTATTTCAATTAATCATCTTTATTTTTCAGAACAATAATTATACAACAGTGTAGGATCAAATTGCAGTGCTAATTTTCACATATTTGTACATCTACTTTTATGGTTTATAAGTTTGAAAATGAAACTTGCTGTCATACTCTTTTTTGCATACAACAAAACGTATTTATTAGGGATGTGAGTTCATTAATTTGTCGTACCATTTTTCCCAAGCACTTAATTTAGTTTTATTAACTGCTTAATGTAAAACAAGCAGTATCACCAATGTTGCTATATATAAATATATATAAATATATATATCTATATATATATCTATATATAGATATATATATAGATATATATATATCAGGTATTAGATACTTAATACACAGGGATAATATAACATAACAAACACCCTCTGACTAAACAGATTGAGATGATGCTATTTGAATCCAATTCAGATTTCTTTGTCGATACAGTTTATCCAGGAAAGATTATGTGTCAAATCTTTCCCCCCATGTTTAGAATAGTTACTGTATATATTATGTACATACAATCAGGCTACATCACAGTTATTTTATCTACATTAGTTGGTGCAAATATCTAATATACTGAACCAAATACTGTACTTTAGTCATGCATATTGACTGTCAAGTAAAGGGTTTAAGTTTAAACAATGAACATATAGAAAACACTTATAAAACAACCATATAACAGTATCAATCATCTAGTAGGTGCTTTTTAAGGAAGCCTTATCACAAAGCTCCACTGCAAAACACTTCTAACAATGGCTGAGTAGAGTGACTTTAAAGCTACCTATGCCCATTTCATTTGCAACAGTTCCTGCACTCCACAAACTGAGTTACAAATCTGCTTGTCATCCTCATTTAGGTGCGTATAGTGCTCTTTAACAGTGTCCCAAACTTGTAGTGTTGAATAAAGATTATGTAGACGTTCGGGATAGGTTAGCAAAGAGTTTTGTGTCATAGATCAGTCGAACGCTAAAGAAATGTGAAATTGATCTGGGAGATGATTTCTGGTATATTTAAGACGTGTTGTTGACCAAGTGTTGAAGACATTACGTAGAGGCAGTGAAGTCATGTGACACATTGTGTGGTGTACGCCCATGTTGATGTCGTACGGTATTCATATTTGAGAACATTTTGGGTACACGACAAAGAAACCAACAAATTATGAAGAGTAAAAAATGGGAGATTAAAAGACTTTATAAGGTACTTTGTGTAGATTTTTGTAAAGAGCCCTAATGGAGTAAAAGACAGATAAAGCTTATGGTTGTGCAAGTGGTGTCGAAATAATTCATCTGTTCATCCCACACTGTGTCATTGTTTAGGAGCTCAGACTAAACCTCACATGTACGTAAACCCTGTAAATGAATGTCAGACCACTTTTATGACAGCTTAACGCGAAAGTTGAACATTTTAAATGGTGTCTGAGCTGCCCATTGCTTCATTATTGCACTGTTTGCATAAGGCTGATAACGAAACTTCAAGCTTATCCGTAGCTCTGATTGGTCGCCTGCAAACAAAAAAAAAAAAGAATGAATTAAATACATTACAGAGGAAAAGATGCCAAATGGTTGGTGAGTCTCACCCTGGCCATATGCCGTTTGAGAATCGTTTCCGTTATTGTAAATATTTCAGATATTAGACAGTATTACCGAATCCCACCATGATCTGTTTCTGCAGGTTAACAAAAGCCATCAGCTCGAGCTTCTCATCTCATTCACTGGTTGTTGTGCCTGTTGCTCTGTAGTACTGTAGCTGTGATTTGTGTTTGCTTACTAGTGTATCAGGACTATGCAGCAACTTCTACTGGTGTTGGCGATCAGCAAATGTCTGAACTTCACGAGCAAACGCGGTGTGTTTTCATCTGGTCTGTCTTTGAGTTCTTAATTCGGACCAAACTGCACCACAGGATAAAAGTGGAAGTTTGCCTGAGCAGGTGATACTGAGCCTTAAAGAGAGGAGGATTTGTTTGGCGTTGCATTGAAGACAGGGTTCATGGTTGTAGTTCAAGAAATTCAGCTATTTGGAAGCTGTTTCATGTGTTTTGTCCTTATGAATGGCAAGAAAAGTAACGCAACTGGATTTGTGAATGGTCAAATGACGATAAACAATTAAAGATGATTAAGAATCAAATTATGAGACTGAAATAGTTGGCAAGAATCAGCTCTTCACTGTTTGCATAGTTGATTTTAAGTAGAAATAAAGCAGATAATAGGATAAATCGGAATATCTTAGGCCAATACAGGTTGCTGAATAGTCATATTTTTGCAAAGCTTGTTGTGGACTAAACTAAGATTTCAAAAAAAAAAATGTTATGCGATATCTAATGTCACTGACGTGCAAATGTTAAGGGTTTCTAAGTGTTGTAAATGCATGTAAACTTGCTGTGTGATGAGGAAAAAATGTTAACATTGATGTATTGTTTAGGAAAATCATTCTAGATAATGTTTTCCTTTTTAATACTCAGATATTTGATATTTCTTTTTTTTCTAAAGAATCCTTTGTAAAACTTAATTTCTCTATTTTGTACAGGACATCATTGTAAAGATTGTAAATAGGTCAGCATTCTGGATGCGGCAACAATCATTGAGGAGGGAAAAAAATGATTGAGGGAAAGGTATATTTCTTCAGAGTTGGGTCCAATACATGGATAAGGCATGCTTCTGAAAGCTTTCATCCACCTATCACTGTTTGTTGGAATCAATAAAATACATGTTATATTTATTCTGGCTCCTTGTGTGTCAATTTGACAGTGTTGACCCTATTAATAGAACTGCATCAGTCCTCTAGTAGTGCATAGGCCTTAAATAATCATGAATCATATCAATTTTATATTGAATTTGCCACATTTACAGTACTCAGTGCTTAATGGAAACTTCACTAAAAAAGAACAGCTAAGAAAATAATCCTTGTATTAGCCTGAATTAATATTATAATTATAACATAGTTATTAAATGTGTTTAAAATCCAGCAATGTTTGAGTAAAGCAGTAAAGACCAATTGAAAGCAAACTTACTATTGTATTTTATATATATGTTCTCATCTTTATATATTTCTATTTATTCAGGCCATATTTTATATAATAAAAGAGGTAATGATGTGCAATGAATGTTGATGAGTGAGACACATAGACATAGCGGTCTGAGTCATACATGGTGCCCAGTATCTGTTACATGTAATTCACGGTGGGCGGTGCTTGAACCTGCCCAGCTCTATATAACCCTTCCGCCCCCACAGGAACGATGGCATTGGATACAGTGTTAAGGACTTAACCGCGTTGGGAATTAGCTGCAACCTCCATCATGCCGTCCAAGCCTGCCCCAATCAAGAAGGCGGCTAAGAAAGAACCAGCCAAGAAGGAGGAGGAGAAGGCCCCTGAGCCCGCTCCCGAACCGGCCCCAGAGGTGGCTCCCGAACCCGCTCCTGCCGAGGCTGCCCCCGCCGAGGCCGCTCCTGCCGAGGGCGCCCCAGCCCCCGCTGAGGGCGAGGCTGCACCTGCCGAGGATGCCGCTGCTGCCCCGCCAGCTGAGGAGCCCAAAGCCCCCACCCCTCCACCCCCAGATGGTAGGCGCAGCGGCGTGTGAGCCTTGAGTTGCCGTCGGTCATACAAGCGTACACCCCACCTCTATTTTCTTAGTCTAGTCGCGGTGGGTGAACGCTGGATACTTTGTTCAACACTTTCCGAAGCCTAAGTAGTCGGTTCAGTTCATGTTAAGCACGCGGTAACCTTTACGCACGTGCGCTTGTGCGCGCTCATTGTGAAGGTGCTGTGGGTAAGAAGATCTAGCCATGTAGACAAAACGGAAACTGCATGGTCACTTACTGCACACTCCACCTGCTTGGACTCTTACAGCTTTTAACTGCCTCATTTCTAAAAGTCACTTAAAGTCACTGACGCGGTTCAAGGACGCTCTGCCTTCATTGTGCTACTTCAGTGAAAGATCCACGCCTCACAAGCAAACATTAACAAACCCAAATATCTAAATGAGTTGAGAAAAAACGTCACTGATTTGCTGTGCTCACATTACAGAATAATGTATAGCTCATATGAACGACACTTGTTCAACTTTCTTTACAATTCCTAATATTTAACACCATCTTCAGTGAATAGGATTCATTCATTTATGATCTAACATCCTCATCAGCTGCTCCAGTTGATGAAGCTGCTGCTCAGCCACTGTCTCTCTTTTTACCACCTAACTCACTCATTTCTGTTCATTTTAACTTTTGCTTTTTTTGTTGTTGATAGATTTAACCCCCTGTTTTGAAAATAATATGAAATATTTTCAAAATGTTGTATGTATATATATACTCATATCTTCTAACCTCTAATATCAGCGGCTGCACCTGCTGCAGAAGAATCACCAGGTGCCGCCGCTGCTGCCGAGGCCCCAGCTGGTGGTAGGACTCATGAGCCGTGTCAGATCTTATATGAACCAACAAACTCTTAAAAACACTAACTGACTCCTTTATAACACTTTGAACATAGCGTGCAGTCTCAGCACACACATTATCATCTGTTAGAACACGTCTCATCTGCTTAATGCACTAATTATTCATACCTCATATTTAGTAATAGCTGCAGCCACAGAGGAAACTGCTGCTGCTGCTGCTGACTCTGAAGCAACTGCAAAAACAGAACATGTTCCTGTTCTCTTCTCTCTCTTAACTGTGAATATTTGGATTTATCATTGGAAACGAATTGGATGAACAGCCTGTGATCATTGTAAATCATTTGACCTCCCAGTAAAGGAGACAGAGAGCTGTGAAGTAAACATGTAGATTATATTTAATGCTGCTGTATCGCTCTGCTCATCACATGCTGCCAATAATAATGCAAATGCTTATTTAACATTAGCTGAAGCTGGTGAGGCGCCTGCACCAGAAGAGCCTAAAGCACCCACACCTCCACCACCTCCACCCAAAGGTAACCCTTCATTTAAAGGAAAACTTCACTTCAGTGTGACGTGATTCTCCTTTCATCATTTGTTCTTTCGTTATTACAGCGTTACGTTAAAGAACTGCACCATCTTGTGACCTCCAGCTTTGAACCGATTTCTGTATGATTTGGGTGCGTTTCTACCACCTGTCATTGCCAGTTCAATAATTTTATGTTGTCACGGCATCTGCAGAGCCCACAAGCGCTCCTCTGGATATGTTCGTTGAGGACAAGAACGACACCTCAGTTACCATCATCTGGAGCCAGCCAGAGACCGTCGGCCTGTCCGGTCTGGATGGATACACCATTGAAGTCTGCAAGGATGGAAGTAAGCCCTGCTCTGCTTTGGACCAGGTGCACCGCACACTGGCTCGTGCACGGATGGGGTTAGATTATTAATACACTGTGACAAAAATGCCAGCTGACCTTTTTAATTATTTTTCAAAACTTTTATTTCAAAAGCCTATTTTAGGTTTTGATATTAACTATCCTTATACAGTACGACTGCTACGTGTTGAGGTGAATTTTAAATACACCCATATAACATGTTAAATTGCTGTTTTAATGTGGGTCAGCCATATCAGTTGCAGCTGTCCCTGAAGTGTCACTCGCAGAGTTATATCATGAGCTACCTTACTTCTCCCTACAAGGAAAGAGGCATTTCAGGAGCTGCTGTGGTCTCGCTGGAGGTCCTGCTTTTAGACTTACAGCCCTAAGCTAATATCAGCAGCAGTTCAATGTGGGCTTGATTTAGCAGCCAGGGCACGCCGTTTACCCACAGAACAGCAATTTCATCTCTAATACAAGAAATTTATGTCAAATATAGTCATTATTTTCATCACAAAGCTGAAAAGCGAGCAGCGCTTAGTCTCCTAATTTGTTAATTCTCAAGTCTCTTGTGAATCAGAGTAAATTCCTCTCATTCTGCCTGCCGTTTGCACATCCTTCACACTTAAATCACTGTTATTTATCCTTTAATGAAGAGATAAACAACAGCTTTATAAACCCTGCCAGTCTGTCTTCATTATGTATAATTTTCCCATGCAGCTGAGGACTGGAAAGCAGTTAACGAGGCTCTGCAGAAGTCCTGCCGCTACGTTATCAAGAACCAGACCACAGGTGACCGTCTGAAGATCCGTGTGGTGGCTGTGAACGCCGGCGGCCGCAGCCCCCCCGTCACCCTGCCCGAGGCTGTCCTGGTGAAGGAGGTGGCTGGTAAGAAGAAGTGTTCGCAAAGATACATTTTAGCTCAGAACAGAACATATAGTAAAGTGTATTTTCAACAGAATAAATGAACCACTTACTCGGTTGTTCTCTCACTCAATCGCAATAAAATGAAGGATAAGAACAGATGCATCATATAGATGAGTAACCTATCAATATACACAGGAATGAGTGAAAAAAGACTTTGCAAATGAGTTGTTGATAAAAAAAACATAAAAAAGAAGAGGAGCCATAAAATGCAGAAAAGTGAGAACATTTAAAATGCTAAATATGTGCAGTACAGACTTCAAAGCCTTTTGTTCTATATACAACACGAGGCACTGAAACACAAATTAAAAGCTACTAATACTGCATAAAAATGTGTACTGATACACAAATGAGTGACACATCAGGCTCTAAAAGTCATTATTTGGCCATTTTCTCTGAAAAATTCTTTTAAATTTAGCAGCTAAAATGTGGGCGTCAGGCACAACACGAGCCTGGTCTTAACTCCCACATGACGAAAGTTATAATCAAATCCAGACAGGTCTAATTGTAATGTAAAATAGATGTTTTAATTTCTACAGTTCAAGAAGGAAAGAAAACACTTAACAAACTGAGTGATTGAACTTTTTCTGATGATCAGATTAATCCATCTGTAAAATATGTGAAAACAAATATGGGACACACCATTTGACACAGTGTCTGGGCTTAAGCTTTACAGAGCGATTTATTAATGGAATGGGGGGGGGGGGGGTTGTAAAGTGCAGGAGTCAAAGGGAAACAGCTCAGCAATGTTTTCCTTCAGCTGTCCGTGTTCTGTTGGCACATACCTGCAGAGTTAACGGTATAAAACTATGGTCTTCTCACTCATTTCCACTTTGAGTTGAAACGCCGATCCAACCGAGCACAGTGCGATAATTACGCACTTGTTAAGTGGGTGGTTTTACTAATGCTGTACAGCTTACAGTGTTAATCATAGACATTATATGTAGAGTGATTTGTGGTAAAATAATGACTGGACCCCGAGGACTTTAAAAGGAGGAGCTGCGTTACTTTGGCTCACTCACAAATCATCGTTATGCGTAATGGAGAGTCGGACAGGGAACTTGATCCCTGCTGGACTGGCAATATTTCAATAATCGTGTCCATGTTCACCGCTTGTGTTCACCATAGCAGGCGGTCCACATATAGAAAGAACTTGTGAAATGTTTCCGACAAAATGACCACAAAGCTTTGGAAAAATAGCTGGGATGTCCCTGCTATTAACACGGATTTTTCTGTGGAAGGTTTGGCATTGCATTGTGATCCCTGCCAGGATTCATGCTGAGGGGGAAGCGTCAGGCTCCTTTCTGCAAGATCGATGGTGACAAGCAGGTGGGGGGGCGTGGGGGAGTAGAGGGGGTGGAGAGCACATTCCAGTGCGTCCAGTCTCTGAGTAGAGAGGGGGTGGTGGGTGTTGGGGCTGCTGGGTCTTGATCCAACTTCTCAGGTGACACCTAAATCTCATGACACTTCCAGAGATTCACTGTTTATTTTGAAACATGCCACAGACTTTACAGGTACAATGTTCATTAAGCCTAATCCTGTCCACATGAAGTGGTAAGACACTTAACCTGCAGTATGTTTATTCTAATATACAGACGTACTTTATTTCATCCCATTTTCTTTTCCTTTGGCACCAAATCATTTATGTTGCAGTTTATATTAACAGTTTCCTGCTGTTAAATAGCAGGGAAGTAATGTCTATGTTGCTGAACTTATCCATGATTTTAAAGCATTCTGATGCGAGTGGGAGTAACTGAAGCTCCGACTAATGCGTCACGAGGAGAGGCGATATACTACAGGATGTCTGCTTTATTTAGAGACCTGACAAATGTTGCTCTGCTGGACTCAGCAGGTGGTGCTTCTCACCAAATCACTTTTACAAATGAGCCCCGGCAAGATACTTGTGAGGCTTAAATATCACTTGAAACGTCTCGGTGGCTAACTATCCTCATGATTTTAGTGAGTTATTTTTAGCTTGGAGGGAGGTAAAGGTGGGAGCTGGGGTCTGTGAAAGATTTTACATCTAACATACCTTTACTAACTAAGCCACCAAGAGCGGTAATAGCCTGTGATATTCTAATAATAGTTCATATCTATGATTAATTACTTATTTACAGGTTTAAACTAAAATGTCTAGATGTTCCTTTCTGCTATTGCTACATACCTCACGTTAGCATTAACAGCTATTCACTTACCAGTCTAGAAGAAACGTTGTGAGTTCAGCATTAAACTTCATTCCTTAACTTTTCTCCGGTGGTGGAAGGCAACGCCAATGTCAACTCTTTCTGCTGAAATTAGCACACTAACCAGCTAGCCCGTCTCGTCACTTTCCGATAGCGACTCACTGTAGCCTCCGGTCTGCCCTGAAGACGTAGCGCTGCTTAGAGGGCAAATGATAACCTCTTGTCTTGTAAACGAGACGGTGGGCGAATCTGTTGTCAGGCAACAATCACCACCACCGGCTCCCGACAAGAAACCATGTTCATCAGCAGAGAAAACTTACCAATAACCTCTTTAAACAGGGCTCCCCAGTGTCCATAGACTTCCAGTATTATATACGACTCCTCATTTTATTTACCTTCATTATAATGTATAGAAAGCCCTTTGTTGCTGTAACATTAAAACATTAACCAGTTAAAGCACAGACACACCTTGATGGCACCAGTGAAACTTCCCTGACTCAGATGGGCTTAGATCAGCTCAGCATGCTAATCGATTTCCTCAAGATTTGTTGGTCACAAAAGGATCTGAAATCCTTTTGTTTCACTCACACAGATCCCAAAGATCCTGTTCAGGCTGTTTCTGTCCTTCACTGACAGACAGGGGAAGCAGCAGCAGATGAAAGAACATAAAAAAGGCTCTCAGTAAATGATGTGTAAATGCTGACTTACTGTAATAACAATCACTGATTGCTTCAGTCTGTGTTTTTCTCTCTAGACCGCCCCAAGGTTCGCCTGCCTCGTTTCCTCAGGCAGAGATACGTCGCTCACGTCGGAGACAAGATCAACCTGACCATCCCCTTCACAGTAAGCTGAATATGACCGCTTCTTCCTGTGTGTGCACGATGGATAAAACTAGGCTCAACTCTGTAAAACTTATTTGTCTCACCACCCGTCCCTCCTCTCCCAAGGGTAAACCCAAACCTGTGGTCTCCTGGACAAAGAACGGACAGCCTCTGGACACAAAGAGGGTGAACATCCGCAGCACTGAAAGAGACAGCATCCTGTTCATCCGTACGTCTGAGAGAGACGACTCCGGAGTCTATGAGATGTGCGTGAAGGTGGACGACTTTGAAGACAAGGCCTCACTCACCCTTCAAATTGTTGGTGAGCGAAATGTTTATATTGCGTGAGTGAGGAAATTCAAAACTGAAGTGTTTGATACTATAATCAGTGGCTGTTTGCTCACAGAGCTGCCAGGACCTCCTGCCTCTGTGAAGATTGCAGATACCTGGGGCTTTAATGTTGCTCTGGAGTGGACCGTACCCAAGGACAACGGAAACACAGACATCACAGGTTACACAGTGCAGAAGGCCGACAAAAAGACTGGAGTAAGTCGTTTTACAATACAAATGTACATTGATTATTCATAGAAGGATTCCAGTAGATTTATTCATCATGTCTTTGCTGTGTGTGTGTGTGTGTGTGTGTGTGTGTGTGTGTGTGTATGTGTTCACAGGACTGGTTCACTGTGATGGAGCATTACCATAGACTGAATGCCACCATCTCTGACCTCATCATGGGCAACACCTACAAGTTCAGAGTGTTTTCTGAAAACAAGTGCGGAATGAGCGAGGACGCCGCTATTACAAAGGAGGAGGCCAAGATCCTGAAGACAGGTACCTCTGAGCTTTTATTACTACTCAACAGCAGTGAAGTAAACACTGGAGGAATTCATTTATCACTTTATTCATCCCATCTGAAGCTGTTGTCTCATTTGTCTGTCCTTTACTTCCTAATTCTGAGAACTGTTGTGATGTCAGGGGAAGGTTTTCAGGAAATCCCTCATCGGCGAGGCTTAACCGATTGATTTACAGTATATCAGCTAGACTGTGCAGTAGCAGTTGTGTAGTTAATTCTCTTCCTTTGTGCAGGTATTGATTACAAGCCTCCTGATTACCAGGAGCACAACTTCACAGAGGCTCCCAAGTTCACCACCTCCCTGAGTGACAGAGCCACTACTGTCGGCTACAGCACCAAGCTGCTCTGCTCCGTCAGGGGACAACCAAAAGTACAGTAACAACATTTACCTTCTTCTTTCAATTCCAATTTAACCAACAGTACCAGCAAGATATTGTCTCATTTACTTTGGCGGCTAAGACACTAGAACTGTGTAGGTTTAAGGTTCGCTCGGATGATTTTGCATGTTTTAACCCAGTAAGCACAAACACTGCAGAAGGTAGAGGTGCAGTTTAAAAACATATTGGTATGTTTTGAGCGTGCATTCAATGTTTGCTCGATTAGACTGTAACACCAGTGGTACCAACAGGTTAAACCTTTGCCTAGACAACTTTTTAGCAGCTTAGTCATCATAATGCGGTGGTGCCTGGCCGTATTAAGAGTTTTTGTGGGTGGGTGTGTTTGCTCTGAGCTGACAATGCTGATGATCTTCACCTGCCTCTGTTAGCCTGCTGTCTGAGCCTCTCACCTCCTCTTTGGGATCATAACTCCGCCGGGTTGCCAGCAGGACGGTAACATAGATGGTCTTGATGAGAAGGTTAGAGTTTTGACGCAGGGGAGGCGGGGAAGAGGCCATAAGGGTTACAGGTCAGCTGGGAAGCAGGGTCACATGTGTAACATTCCCTGTGGGGCCCCAGGAGGTCCTCACCATGTCAGCGCCATTAAAACTTCCAAACTGGGTGTGTGCTGTGTGTCCACTTCAATCACCAGAGCTCCTCTCGTCAAGTGGCACAAACATAAATAGAAACAACACTTGCGCTTGTTTATTTATGAGATGTTTTAATATAATTACTTGTCTTGGAGGAAAGTGTTTTTTAAAAAATCACATTTTAATCATAATATAAAAATCTGTTTTTCTACAGCCCAAGGTTCAATGGATGAAGAACCAGATGATCATTGGAGACGACCCCAAGTTCAGGCAGATCTGCGTCCAGGGTATCTGCTCTCTGGAGATCCGTAAGCCCGGTAACTTCGACGGAGGTGTGTACTCCTGCAGAGCCAAGAATGATCTCGGAGAAGCAACTGTCAGCTGCAAACTGGAGGTCAAACGTAAGTCAAGATCTTGAATCTGAATCAAGATCTTCCGTCTATTTATGGGTGTAAACATTGTGTTTAGTTGTAGAGTTGTAGCATTTGCTTTACCAATATTTGAGTGCTCACCTTGTGAAAACTAACAACTTGTCTTTCTGTTGAACAGAGCCAGTGGTTGCAGATGCAGATAAGAAATAGGTCAACATTCTCATAATCACAGGTCAGAAATCATCAGGATCGTATATGAATATTGTCCTTGATTGTACTTGATTTTCGCACACAGACTACAAGTCAAAACAAATTAGAATCAACCTTGTTAACCTCAATCAAACCTTATAAACACGGCTGAGTTGTACTCTAGTTGTATTGTTAAATTTTAACTTGCTGTGCAATTTGCAATCACGGTTACTTGTGAAATTAATGTCACAAAAGTGGAACAATTAAACTGGATGTATTGGATATGTTGGTCTATATGGGTCCTGAGGTGACATCTGCCTTCTCCATGACTTACTTTCCATACATGGAGGGCACTAAACTTGGAAAAGGTGGCCTCTGCCACTGAAAGAGTCCAAGAGGTAGCAACCATAAATTAAATCTGTTATGGCTCCTCATGTACTTGGTTAGGAGACTTAATCACATTTCCATGACTCAGCAGTAGCAGCAGCAGCAGCAGCAGCCTCCTTTAGGACACGGAGATATTAGCATTTTATTTGCAGAACACTTAAAAGGTTTTTGAAGCTTTAATCCATGTAATGTTGCATTTTTCTTCAAAATTGAATTACTATATAAGTTATTTCTGATATATATATATTTATAATTTTAAAAATGCAGATATAACTTTGCTCAGTTTTCTTTCTCTCTAAAGTGATTCTCTCTGCCATTTCTGCAAATGCAGTTCTCACTCTTTCTTAACACCTGTTGCTGTTATTTGTTCATCTGTTGCAATCCCAAATTAGGAGCAGACGGAATGAGGCCTTTGCAGCCTAAGGTGCGTGACACTTTTAGCCAATCTAAAACCGGCCTCCACCATGATAAATCAAGAGTTCAAAGTTTAAAGTATTTCTTTATCTCTACAGGAAGGTGCTGGATTCCTGGAAGAACATGTACAGTATATATGGCTGGTGACCACACTACACGAGGGTTGTTGCCTGTGACCTCTTGCCAAGTGTTACCCGATGTTATGATGAACAATTGTTGTCGCTTTGCGTCTTTCCACTACATTATTAAGTCCATATCCATGTCCACAATCAGCTATTTCCCCAACGATACTGTCTATGGTAACTAAATTATCACATGGTCAAACACTATACCTCCCTAGTTTATCATCTTGTCAGTCTAACTAGGTGAATGCCAACAAAATCATAGCATGAATTTACTGTTCCTCATAGGAGATCTACATGTAACATCTACGTGTTTATATCAATAAATAATTTAATTTCTGGTTTTGTTTTTTCAATACAGTGTCTTTTATAAATTGAAATCTGCAGTAGAAATATTGTAAAGGCTTATTCTCAATAATAATAATAATAATAATAAAAAAATACTTTATTTGTAAGAACTTTTCAATATAGATAACAAAGTGCTTCACAAGTTTCTAATAATAAGTGGGTGATACATGATATTTACTTAAGAAATTCTTATCTTCCTTACAATTAATGCCAAATTAAAATTATCTTTTCAAAATAAAAGTTTACCAAGACTTTAAAAAAAAGAGGGAAAACTGCTAAAACACTGCTTTAGAAACTCTTTTTGATAGGTCTATCTGGCCTGAAAGCTTCTGTATCTGCAGAGTGATTTAATTACTTCTGCTACAGTTTTCACTCAGCTGCTGAATGTATGAAGGCCTGTTGGCAGCAGACCAGTGAGAATCTGGAGACAGCAGCACTATTCATTTGGCTCATACGGACCCAAGAGTACATCACAGTATGCCAGGACTTCCATAATAATAATACCACTCTATAATACTGATCTTGTAGCTATTTGGTCTTGGAGTTACTGGCATAGTGATATGGGGCAGGATGCCAGAGATATCCAGGTTACAGAGACACATGGGTTCACACAGAGGCTGACAAATTTAGCTTTGGTGCTCCGTCTCACTCAGGTTATTTTAGGAAGTGGTTCAACTGGCAAAATGTGCTTTTATTTTATACCTTAGAAAGAGGGAAATTGAAATCAGAATTAAAAACGGAAAAAAATAGCAATTAGTAAGTGGAATAATGTCATTATTTCAATTCAAAACAATTGAAAACACCGATGTCTCCCTCCCTCACAGGATCATCCTGGGAGTGTATTAACTGGAAACCAGTGACAGATCTTGTACAAGAAAAGTAGACACCCTCAGTATAACAGAAAGTGTTAAAAGTTTAATGCATATTGAGTAACACAGCTCTGCGGTTTGAGCTAAAAAAAAAAAAAACCCATCATCTGTTTCTTTGAGTGTGGCGTCCTCTAGTGTTACAATGAAGCAATGACATCTGCAGGCTCTCTAAAAATGGGAGGGTAGAAAGAGCCATGCTGCATGTTAACTACATCCGTTAATTGCTGCCTTAAAGTAAGGAAAAAAACACGACTTACACTTAAGTGATCAAGAAAGATCAACACAGTTAACTGCCCGTTTAATTTACAATCCTTTATTACACTCCCTCTCTCTGTCATTTTAAGTTACTTGCACAATTTGCATAGTGCAGCTTTAACCCGTGGGCTAGGAGCCATAATGGGTCTAAGGCCTACTTCTGGTTGGTCCCTGGATGCTGACATGCTGCAATAGGGTCACGGAGCGAGAGACTTCCTGTCTAATTTAGGTCTTGCACCGAAAAGGTTTCAAACCTCCAATGAAAACCAATTTAAAATCACTGATGAATAATGTAAGTGCATATATGAAATATACTAAAATAATGTACCTCATTTGTTTGAATCCTGTAATTCTATTCAATTTCTTACTGTAAATTTGAATGTCAGTATTTGTGAAATCATATGATGTAAACTGCACATACACTGCATGTTCCTAACTAGTCAGTTTGGTGATTGTTAAGGTGAGAGTTTGTCTTTTCTCTTACTCTGTACTTTGATTAATTTGTTATTGTGGGTAGATGGTTGAGAGAGCTGCATTTGGGCCACGATGCCAAATCTGCAGCATATCTTTTAAAGCAGCTATGATTTATATTTTTAAGTGAAAAACGATGCGACACTGTAGTAGTGATGAACCTACAGAGAATCATCATCTGATTCTGCAGCTGCCCTTGGCTTTAAGAAGCTCAAAAACCCACTGTACTCTACCTTTTTAGTTTTAAGGAAAACTGGCTTTTTTTTTATTGGTGCACTTGTTTTCCATCCGCCTCAGAATGAAGTGTAATCACAAAATGTGGTCTGAAACTTTGGTTTATGACCAAATACCTGAAAACTCATTACAACCAGCTTCAGCTGTTTGTGTTTACTGCTAATTAGCAAATGTTAGCATACTATCACGCTAATCCAAGATGGTGAACATGATAAACATTACCTGGTAAACAGCAGAATGTTAGCATTTCCTTTGTGAGCATGATAACATGCAGCATTCACATTAGGCTCAAAGCACTGCTGTGCCTGACGCCCAGCGTCACAGAGCTGCTAGCCTATAGCTGTACTCCTGTAGTTTGTCTTACTTCACTGTTCCATTCTTCATTTTATGCTCGAGGCTCATTAGACTCCCTGGTTCACCTTTATGAAACCAGACCTACACGGCCGCTTCAGGCACATTTTCCACTTCTAATCCCCATGCTGAATTACCTCTGTGCCTCTGTTTCATCTGTTATGATTTATTGCTCTCAAGTCCAGTACAAGGCAATCACAAAATATCCTCTGGCTGAATAATTGGATCCTATCAAAACTTTTCTCTCTGTGACTCCCCCCTTGAGGGGAAATAGAAGCAAATAAGCACAGCAATATGGAAAGTTCATAAAAAGGCAGGGCGCTTTAGTGATGCAGCATCTCTGAGTCATCTGGTGGTGTTGCTTTAATCGTTGGTAATGCACTGAGCACTGGCTGGTTGCTGCTATGTCAAGGGTAACGCCAAAGGCAATGAAATGGTGTGTCCTCCTTGAAGGAAGCCCGGCTGCTCTTTGCTGCAGAGGTTTTGGCAACGTTCCCAGAAGGTTTAATAAGTGTAATGGTGAAACTGGCACTCACACCACTGTCCTGTCATTGCTTTTCATTAACAAATGTTGCCCCGTTAAATCAGTTGGATAGACTGTCTGAACACACTTTTCATTTGCCTCAGACTTGGGCAGTTAAGGTGGTCTGAGGTGGTGAGGCTGTACGATTTAAGGCATTCTTTCTCATGTTTGATTTTTGATTTTTTTTTACCATTTAGGTGCTGCTTTAAAGAGTGTTTGGATCATATAATGTCCTCAAGGTATTCTTAGTCCCTTCTAATCGTCCCTGTGAAAATATTGAAAAATCAATCAAGCTTTGATTTTGTATATTTCATGCTGCTTCACAGTGGCTGGAGTACACAGTGATTCTCACGAACAAGCATGTATTGTATGGATTTCCCTGGAGAGACCTGCAGTGGCAGTGTGATGCAGCTCTCTCCAGCCGTCCACTATACGTGGTCAGGTAGTCTATTGATTTCAGATGGCAGAATGAGACTTCATTAAGTCAATTTAATAAAACTGAGGTGCTGAATTGTTGAGTGGGAAGGAAATTAAAAACAGTAGATACCACCTAAGGACCCAACATGTATGTTTAACTTCTGAGCTGATTACATCTTTTTTTCAACTTATATATCATCTGATGTAAATAATCCTAAAATCCTAAAAAAAAATTGCCATAAAAGGTGTCAAACGTCAAGTTGTTGAACTGACTGGTTTGTCAGCATGTAGTATCATGCTACATTAAATGCTTTGCATGTCCTGCTACAACATACAGCGTGACTTCTGCTTGACTTTTACACTTTTTGTTTAATTAGGTGACTCTATGATCTATGTCTCCTTGATGAGGCAGCAGCAGTGATCTGTGTCCTTCCTGCAGCTCATCCCACCTTCTGCTCTTTTAAATTATTCACTAGTTACATGTTAACTGCCTATAAACAAGGAAGGGAGGAACTAGTTGCCTTTTCATGTTGCAGCTGCTGAGTCTGCTGGAGCCTCACATCTACTGCTGCTGGGGAAAAAAACGGAAAAAAAAACACAACTTCCCATCTGTGTTCTGCCTGCCTCCATACTGCAGCAAAACCAGCCCAAGCAGACCGCTAATAGCCCCCCCCCCCTCACTCATCCACCCCTCTCCTCTCCTCTCCTCTCCTCTCCTCTCCTCCTCCCTCACCTTGTATCCTCTCTAGTCCTCACACCTCACTGCACTGAGGTTCCTGCAGAGTTCCTGCAGCAGGGAGGCAAAGGACCCAAAATCAGGCTCTGTGAGAGCCACTGCAGACTGCTGGTTACCATCTTCACCTCTCCTTTCACAACTCATCGATTCCACTGCTTTTGCACTTCCCCCTCTCTCTCTCTCTCTCTCTCTCACACTCTCACTCACTCTCTTCCTCCCTTTCCTCCTGCGTCTATTTCTCAAAGCTCAGCACTCCCTGTCTGCGTGTACTGGGGGGGAAAGTGATGGAGCAAGAAAGAAAAGAGGAGGAGCACAGTTGTTAGTGCGCCACAGAAACCCCCCCTCCCCCTCCTCCCTTACCCAATTGATGACAAGGAGGGTTTTTATTGAGTTGCTCCTCATCCAATGAGCGAACAGTGCCGGGAAATACAGCAGTGGAACTGCACCGGCTCTGAGGCTTGTGCTGGTTTCAGTGTGTTAGAACAATGTTAATCTGTGTGATCTTATTTTCTCATCTCCGCCTGATCTGAGTGCACGTCAGCAGCACCTTCAGCCCAGAAAAGTCTTGATTGTGAGTGTCAGGGGGCTTCTTGGACAGAAACACCCCCAGGTGAAACTGGGACTTGCCAGCACTGGGGATTTTTTTTGCAATGTCTTTTGAGAGTGGGATGAACCAAAGTGCATATTGTTAAGATTTTTTTCTTCCTGTCAAGAATATATCTGACCCTGTTCTCTGCTTCCACTCTTGCTTAGGAGGCAGCACATCTCTCCTCAAGGTAAGCAGCATTTTTGCTTTTCCTCTCCAGAACAGCATCATCAGTTACTGAGGCTTTGCTGCGTGCCAGGCTGTCACAGAGGCACCTAGCCTCATTACACACATCCTGCCTGAATGTGGAAAAAAAAAAGCTCTGCAGAGACAGAAAGAGAGACTAAATGGCTCAGGGGTAATTAGAGCAGACAGTGTTAGCGTTTTGCCAGTCGCCTCTCATTTTAATGCAGAGTCTTACAATAATAGCAAATCTGCCAGAGTGGAACTTTTGCAGCATGTCAGTAAGTCCTCATGTCTGGTGCGTAGCATCATGTAGTGCTGCAGTATAATGTTACATAATAAAACAAACGTGCGTGTGTGAGGCTAGAACTTGAGATGGGAATTTCTTGCACAGTAGAAAAACGACTAAAGCACTATTAATTGGTTGATTATAATCTGGATGTGTAGATAATAAAAAGTGAGATTTTAGAGCGGTAATGCACAGAGGTAAAGATTGTCCTGAACAGAAAAAGAAATAAATGCAAAGAAGTTGTTTTATGTTGGTATGCAACTGATTTTCATTTTTCTTTCCAGCTGCATTTCTTTACTGCTTCATTTTTAATAGTGTGTCAGTCTTTAAATGGATGATGAGAGTCAGCTCACTGTCACACAGTAAAAGCTCTGAAGGAGTGCACGCAAAGTCAAATCTGCTGAGCCAGCAAGACTGAAGGGCCCATGTAAGAGTCTGCAGAGCTCACTCTGTTCAGATGCATCTGTGTCATCTTATTAGCAGTTATCCAGTGCGTTTATACAGTGTCTCTTATTGTACCTTTTCCAAATGCTTTGTAGGCAAATATTTCCTTCATTCACTGTAATGAAACATGGTTGAAGAAAGATCTCATCGATGTGCCCTGAAATTTTGCGCATTACGGCCTCTGGTGGAAACTGATTACCTTGTAAACCAAACCACAGCTTGAACTTCTTTACGTTTTCTTGTCATTTAAGTAGCACGTTCTCCTTGTTGGCCCTCACAGGCATCTCCCATGTGTTTCTCCTATTGATTAAGAAATATTTTATTTTTAGCCGTAGATTTGGATGATTGATTTGTGTTGGCGCTATATGTTCCTGGGCTGATTATGATGCAGCGGTATGATCAGATCAGGTGATGCAGTGGTTTCTTCAGTCCCAGGGGGTGTTATGAGTACATGACTGGGATACTCCTGACTCTTTGTGTGTGTGTGTGTGTGTTTGTGTGTGTGTGTGTGTGTGTGTGTGTGTGTGTGTGTGTGTGTGTGTGTGTGTGTGTGTGTGTGTGTGTGTCAAATGAGGACTTCCTTTTGGCATCAGCAGAGGTGAATCAAGGGCTGTGTCGCTGCAATGTGTCTGTACACAACACACACATACTCATGCTGACACACACAGCTTCTGTCCTGTGATGTGTTGTGTACTTGCCTTGGTGCATTACGCTCTGCATTAGATGTTTTACAGGTTAGAAAGTAGCATATCTTCAAATAGCAGATAGTACAGTGAATGTGAAGTGAATCTGTGATGTAACAATGCAATAAGAGATGGAAGCTCATGCTCGGTATCTACCAATATGCTGATATGTTTCCTCTTTAATACGTCTTTTATTAACTGTTCAGATAGCCATGATTAAGTTGCTGATGTGGCTCATTAAAAGGGGTTAGACAAAGCATGAGAGGAATTGCAAGAGTGCAAAGCAGTATAACAGTACAGTAAAAAAAATGAGAGGTCATGAAAGGAAGCAAAACAGTAAAGTCAGATGAACTGTCTGACAGAATGACTATGACTATGACAAAAAAAGAAAATATCATTTTGCTGCTGTTTTCCTGCTGAATTTGCATTTAGCTGTACGCAGAGAGAGGATTAGTCATACAGTTTTGCAGCCTGTGCTTGGAGTCTGGTGATTAAGTCAGTATTACATCTCTTAGATAAGATTATATTATGGGTGACCCCTTATGAGAGACTTATGTGGCTTTCTTATATGCAAGCATATGACTTTTTTAGCCACACTATCGGTGTGTGTGTAGGGATGTTGGGGTGTCAGTGGACCAGTCTATCGGGAAAAACCTTTGTCCAAACTGTCCTACCGACTATTACTGTAGATGGACTGCCATGATATTTGGTACAGGCATGCATTGTTCAGAGAGGATAAATCCTACTGATTTTGGTAATTCCCTGATTTTTCCTCTAGTGCCACCAGAAGATCAAAGTTTTCACTCATGCAGTGAAAAAAAATCTAAATCTAGAAAACAAAATTGGTACAGACATTCATCGTTCATGTACGATGTATCATTATGAAGCTGGTAATGCCCTGACTTTTCCTCTTGTGCCACATGAGGTTCACATTAGTGGTTTTAAGCGAAATGTCTCAGCAACTATTGGATGGCTTGGCATGAATCTTGGTGCAGACATTGATGCCCCCCTAAGGATTAGTTGTAATAACATGCAGATCCCCTGCCTTGTTTTCATCTAGCATCATCATCAGGTCAGACTTTCATTTCATCCAATTCTTTGGTTTATTACCAAATACATACACTTTCCTTTTCCTAACTGGAAGAGGTGCATGTTTTCTCTCCATTTTTTTTGTTGCTTAACCTGGCGAATATCAACATACATCAACATGTTAGCATTGCTATTTGTAAGCATGTTGACATTAACATTTAGCTCAATGCACCACTGTACCATGGCTTCAGAAAGTATTTAGACCACTTCATTTTGCACACTTGTGTTGTAGATCAATCTATGCTCAATAACCCAGAATGAAAAAATAAAAATGTTTTTTTTCATTCATTAAAAATAAAAACTGAAATCACTCATCCACAAAAGCATTCAGAACGTTTGCTGTGGCACTCCAAGTTGTGGTCAGATGTAGACTGTTGCTTTAGAGTCGGAGTCGGCATGTGGTAAATTGAATTGACCGGACATAGTTCAGAAAGGGACACACGAATGTCCTACAGTTCAAACAGTATGTTAGGAAGAAAAAAACCAAGCCTTGAGATCCAGGAACTCTCCGTAGACCTCTGTGATAAAATTGTGGTGAAGCATAGATCAGGGTAAGGATACAAAACCATTTCTGAAGTCTTGAGTGTTCCCACGAGCACAGTGGCTTCAATAATTGTGAAATGGAAGAAGTCTGGAACCATCATGAAGCATTGGCTGTCTGGCCAAACTGAGTAACCGGTGAAGAAGGGCCTTGGACAGGGAGGTGACCAAGACCCCAACGGTGACTCTAACAGAGCTTCAAAAGTCCTCTGCAGAGATGGGTGACCCTGCCAGAGGGACGACCATCTCAGCAGCACCCCATCTATCAAGCCTTTATGATAGAGTCGCAAGATGGAGGCCACTTTGAGCATGGAGATGGCTAGCATCATGCTGTAGGCGTGCCTCTCAGTGACAGGGAAAGAGAGACTGGTCGGAATTGAGGGAAGGATGAATGCAGCCAAGTACAGAAAGGTCCTTGAAGATATGCTCCAGAGTGCATGCAACCTAAGACTGGGGCGATGGTTCACCTTTCCCATCAACAATGACCTTAAGCAAACAGCCAAAACAATGCTGGAGTGGCTCTGGGACAAGTCTGTGACTGTCTTTGAGTGGCCCTGCTAAAGCCCAGACTTAAACTCCAGAAAACATCTGTGCAAAGACCTGAAGATGAAGGTTCACTGAGGCTTCCCATCCAATCTGACGGAGCTTGAGATGATTTGCCAGGAAGAATGGGATAATCTGCCCAATCCAAGTGTGCAAAGCTTGTAGAGATTTATATGAGAAGACTGAAAGCTGCTAAATGGGATTCTTTAAAGTACTTAATTAAAGGTCTGAATACTTTTGTAAAGGAGAGAATTCAGTTTTTGATTTTGAAAATGGAAGTTTTATCCACTTAAAATTAAATCTACAACATAATAAGGTGTGCAAAAAATGAAGGACTCTGAACACTTTCTGAAGCCACTGTACACACTGCCTCACCAGCCATTAGCATGAGTGTAGACTCATTTTATTTTATTGTGTTTAGCCTGCGGTCAAGCACATTTTTCTCTTTAGGTTTTTTCTTGTCAGCACACCAACTTGTATGTCTCCACATTGGATCAATGATATTCATGCTTGACAACAAACCTACCAGTAGGTTTAGTAAAAACAATAATAACAGGGGACTAATCTGAATATCAGTAATGTTGCAGTAGTCAGTGGCTGCAGTCGTCAGGAGGCCTTGCTTCAGCCACTTTTGAGTTTCTACATTACAGGAGAGGTGTGTATGCCCTGCGCACCTCTGATGCTTGATGGTTCATGAAATGGGATTCTGTACGGCATCCTATAACCCTGACCTCACGAAACTGAGATCCTCTTTCACAGGCTGTCAGATGCATCAATGTACACGAACAACACTGATGATGTTTTTCATTTATACTCTGCACACACAGTGCTGTGTGTGCAGAGTATGCCTGGATCATTACCAATAGTACTACAGTAGGTATACACGGTAATGTCAGGTCACAAAATGGCATTTGATGATGTTGTTGTGCTGAGAGACAGTTTGACAGCTAACGCAGACAGTGATGTCGAGTCGTGTAGACTCTGAGAGCTTCCCTGTGAAAGTTGCTGAACCGATGCCATTGCTGGTGCTGCAGTGCGTTTTCTATTAGTTGAAAACCAACAGCACAACGCTTCTCTGCCTGAGGATACAGTGGGATGGATTTGTTCTGAGGCTCAACCTTCATAGAAAAGAGAAGTGTATCAATACATAACCCAGGTATTGAACCTCTGTCCCTTTTTTATCTACATTGCATTCAGATGCAGATGGCCGCCCACCCTGAGCTTGGTTCTGCTCTTACCTTTTAAAATTAGGTTTTTGCTTTCTCATGGTTGGAATTTTGGTAATCAATATTATAAAGAGTACGGTCTTGACCTGCTCTATATGAAAAGTGTCTTGAGATAACTTCTGTTGTGCTTTGACGCTATATAAATAAAAATTTACTTTACTAAGACTGAGGTTTTTGTGGTGAGCCAGTGTCTCGAAAAATGTTGCTGCAAAGTCGTTGAAGGAAAAGATGGAAAAGCCAAATCCAGGATACAGATGGTGCAACAACAGAGGGAGAGGGGGATGTTACAAGTAATGGCAGAAGCAGATTTACTGAGAAAATATTGGCTTTAGGTGACTTTGTAAATACAGGGAACAATGTGTGACTACTGATGAGAGATCCAGGATGCAGGCAGAAAGATAATAGCAACAACGGGGCACATCTGTATGTGAGGAGGGAAAAAGCAGGTTTGATTTAAAGCTGCATTAAACAATGTTTTACATTAACAGTGTAAGACTATGTGTACTGAGAAAAGGGTAGCTCATAGTGATAAACCCACAAACCCACTCATTTTAGCATCTTTCAGCTCATTGTTTTGGTTTTACAGGCCACAATTTTATTGTTTTGGTTCACTCTTCCCGCTCTCATCAACATCCAGGCCGCGAAAAAGCTCTTTAAAGGGTCTATTTGTTAGTCTTCTCTGCAGCCAAACATGTTTTTTTTGCCAGGAGTGGGTGGCGGTGATTGTCGCTTGCGTTTATAGGACAAGAGGTTATAATATGCCCTCTGAGCAGCGCTACACCTTCAGTGAGTCGCTATTGGAAAGTAACGAGATGGGCTAGCTGGTTAGCGTGCTAACTTCAGTAGAAGAGAGTAAAAAAAAGATTTAACATTGGTGCTGCTTTCCACCTTTGGTGACTGCTATTGTTGAGTAAAGGAATGAAGTTTGATATGGAACTTGCAATATTTCTTCTAGACTGGTAAGTAAACAGCTGCTAGTGCTAACGCTTGCTATGTAGCAATAGCAAAACTTACAAATAGCTCCTCTTAAACCAACTGTACACTACCTGTCCGGCACCAAAGGACAGATGAAGTTAGCAACTAGTGAAACATTTAACTTCCAATTATATCACACAATAAGTAAATGATTAATTATATTTCCAGAATGAGAAAAATCTAGTGTTATATGACAGTATCTTTGTACAATGGTTTGTGTCTTTATTTACTTGCCTCAGTGAAGACCGTGCACATGACTCTAGTGACTGTTTCAGGCCGACCCCTGCAGTCTCATGCAGAGGAAGATCAATACCTTTCAGCAGATCAATTTTAAGTGCTTCAGGGGCGAATTAATATTTTTAAGTACCAGACTGAGCAGCACCAATCAGTAGGTCAGTTGTGTGTGTGTGTGTGTGTGTGTGTGTGTGTGTGTGTGTGCGCTTGTCTACCATTTCTACCAAGTCGAGTGACCGTCTACATGTATTGTACAGTAGAACATTTCAAATAGAAGTTCTACATTTAAAATACTGCCTAAGTACATTGCAAATGTTGTAATATATATGTGACATTATTAATAGTGATACATCAATCATGGTGTTGGCGGTTGAGGTGGAGTTAGTTTTAACGACTTTATATAAATAGGTAATTCAGTTCAGTGGCTCCCAGTCTAGGGATCGGCCTCCTCCAAAGGGTCACCAGATAAAGGTTGTGAGATGGTTTATGGGAGAAGAAAGAAGAAAAAACACGATTCTGCTACATAAATTTATATTCCATTTTCAATTATAATCTGAATATAGCTGTCAGATAAATGTCGTGGACTAAAAAGTCTGATATTTCCTTCTTAAATGTGGAGATGAAAGTAAAGAGTACCACAAAATGGGAAAAGTAAAGTATGAGTACATGCTGAATATATATGCTGTAATGTGCATCAAGTCTCCTTGAAGCTCTATCAGCAGTATAGAGAGCCATTTTACTGATACTAGTAACCTCTTTAGAGAGTGTATGAATACTGCTCTCCACTGGTCACTGTGAGTCCTGCACTCTCAGCTGACTGGATTCAGAAGTTTGATAACCAGGAATGATAACAACATGACAGCAATGATATCTCAATCTATTCATGAAGCAGCTACATGCACAATCTTAAATAAAGTATCTGATCATGAACGGATCAAAAAAGATCTTTTTGGTTTTGTTTGTGGGAGGATGAAGAAAACAGTGAGAATACAGTGAGGATTTGCTGATGAGGGACTTTCTTAATGATACCAATTTGTCTTCTCCTCTCACAGCAGGAAACCCTTAACAAATCTAAAAATTTGTTGGAGCAGAAAATGGATGATGCCAGTGGTGACACATCTGGTTCATTGCTGGTCTTTGGACTTCAGTAACACATCCTAAGTTCTTGCTTCCAAATGTAATCATGTCGCTTTTTGTGTGTTTTAATGAAGCACAGAAAGCTGTAGGAAAATGACTGGTCGCTGCTTAATTAGCAAAAGTCTGGGATGAAATCCGATGTGAAATGCTTTCAAGGCCGGAGGAAAAGAAGAGGAAATGTAGGAAGCTGGTGCAAAGGATCAGATAATTACTTACTGAACTTGTGTCCCTTCTGGCTTCTCTTTACTCAGTACTACTCTGTCATGTTGCCCCAGATTTATGCAGTTGGTCAACGCATCCTTCACTACTGGGGAGATGTATTCCCTCCCTCTTCTTTGCCTCTTTCTCTGCCTCTAAATGTGGCTCTCTCCCTCCCCTCTGCTCACACCCTAAATGCACCACTATCCAGCGCTAGTCTCTCAGGCTATTTTCAGCACCAGGAGGAAGAAAAAAGTAGATGTACATATCTGTAGCTTTGTTAGTCATCAAGATGGTCACAGTTCTCATGGTGGTATACACTCTGTATTCAGTTTATTTGCGCTCGTGCTGTTCAAGGAAAGGCAGAAAATGAGGAGTTTCCATGATTGAGAACCAGGTGTTAGACTGACCCCCAATCTCAGAGACAAGGAGACCAAAATAACCTTCAAATAATTTCTCTGATCACAAATGTGTTAATCACCAGTCAAAATGACCCCATTCAAAGTGGAAAAAAAAAACTTGCAGGGTAGTCACCATCAACTCCACAGAGCCCAATTAGCCTTTTTATTTAATTAGTGAGATTGTAATGGATTACAATTGTTCATCTACTGTATATGTTGTGCAATATATAAGCTAAGCTACAAGGAAGAATTAGTGCTTTGTAGTTTGTGCTTTAAGTTTCTGTGATATGGTGAGCACAAAGACAGCCTGTCAGATGTCAAGCTCTCTGGTGGATCAAGATCACTTTTTGATTCGACTGTCTCGGTTTAATTTCTCACCGACAGGAAATAGTTGTGGGCGTCATATTTTGCCTCTAAGCAAATGTACGTGGACGGACTCACGGGGGAAATTTAGAAGAAAGACATTATGCAGTTAATTACTGTTGTTAGTTTTACCCCTGTGATCAGAATTCTTTTCCACTTCTTATCATGATGTAAGTCGATGGTAATATACTGTAGCATGAAGGTGTTTGCTGCTCATGCCTGATGGACACTGGAGGACATTTGGTTTAGGTCATGGATTGTTCAAAGTTTTTAAACTTCCATCTACAGGAGCGACATTTTACTCGCCTCTGTTTATATTCACATTCTCATGAAGAATGAAATTAACATTAGAGTGACATCCCTCCTGGTGTGCTACAATGGCTAATCCTGGAGAATCTTCGAGTCCAGAGGTGAAAAAGCTGATCACCTGATGTAGCTCACCTGGTCAGCCTTGGCCTTGGAGGTGTACCATTAGCTCACACTGTATTGTTTAGTTGGGTTTACCCACAATCCCGCATTCCTCAGTCCTGTCTGTGGCATTTGTTTAATTCAGTGAAGGAACATGTCACTCAGTGCAATAATGTGAATCATTTATGTGTTTTTAAAAGGACAACAAAAGAGCTCTGTGGCACGGCGAGGTAAGCTTTGCAAAGTAAATAACACTTGTGAAAAACAGAATATCCTTCAAGTTTAGTTTGAATAAATAAAAACACTGACTTTAATAGACCTTATTCATGGCAGACACTTTTGACATATTATAGCGGGAAAAGCAGGCTGTAGTCAATAACATAATGATGGCTGCATTTCATTAGGCTTGTGAATTTCACAAGCAAACAAATCACAATTAAACCTTCTTCATTCTTATTAAAACATGGAGTTTGTTGTGACCCCATGTAATTCCCAGTGTAGCACCTCCCAACTCCGACCTGAGGAGACGTATATACAGTGAGAAGAAACACCCGTGTGGGTGTACAGAGTTCCTCCTGTGTGCTCCCTGCTCTGACAAGTCAAAATACCTGCTGTGAAAAAGCTCTATTCCAGAGGCAACATATGAATTATTAAGATTACGGGGGAAAAAAATCAGAATGGACCTTTAAGGGGTTCCCTGGTGGCTCAGGGGCTTAAGGTGCTTATCGTCAACCACAACACCCTCAGTTCAAGTCCAACTCTCTCCCCTCGTTCCATGTCAACTTAACATGTAGTGGTGTTTAGGTCTTAGACAAAAGAGGCCCAGTTAAATCCTCCTCATATTCAGCTTTAAGATCTCATGGGTCAAAAAAGGATAAGCAGAATGGAAAATGGATGGATGGAGGGATGGATCTCTTGGGTTATTTTGGTTCAGCAGCCACTCGACAAACTCTATACCTAAAAACATCCACTCACTGTTTACGGACACACATGAGCACACACGCACGCACGCACGCACGTACGCACGCACGCACGCACGCACGCACGTACGCATGCACGCACGCACGCACGCACGCACGCACGTACACACACAAGCACGCACGCACACACACAGTCATCTTGCTGACCAACTGCTACATCCAAAACACCCAATCACTGCAACTGATGTACAGGGCCAACTATGACCATATGGTGCTCTCTGTTTACCGTCGTCTGTGCTGCAGTATTCACTGGCCAGCGTACGAGCAGCGCTTTAAATGTGTGTGTGTGTGTGTGTGTGTGTGTGTGGGAGAGAGAGAGAGAGATAGAGGAAGACAGAAGGATGTGAGTCTGGAGAGAGCAGAATAAGATAAGAAAAAGATGAAAGCAATGAGGAGAGGAAGAAGTGAGGCATCGCAGGAAATGGAGGAAGAGTGTGAGCAGCTGACTGTTGGGCAAGCTGCCTTCTAGCTTCGTATTTCTCTGTTACACCCCTGCATTGCAGCACTCCCTGCAGGAGCTGAGAGAGTGCAGTCTTTTCCACATCCTCTGTGCTGCCTCAGAGGAGACAAATCATCTTGACCAAAATGTCCCAGCACAACTCGGCACGACACACACGTCGGGACCAGCTGTCCTCTGCGTATGTTCGTAATGTGGGGCTCTGATAGTGGTTGTGTTGCTCTTATCATCGACGTCCCAGTGCAGCGCAGTCCTCCGGCCTGACTCATCCTTCGCGGAGAGGATGACTAGTAGAGAGGGAGGGGAAGTTTTATTCATTCACAGATACTCTGAGGGCATGAGAGAGCCAGGGATGAGCTGGAGTATCCCACAATGCACTGGGAGTCCAAGTGAATCAATCCTGCTGTACTGTTACTGCTTCAGTTGATGCTGCAGCTGCATTGTGACCTTGCACTAAACTCGTAGACACCAAAGCTGCTGAGTCAAGAAGCAGAGTGGTGATTTATCAAACCAGGTCAGGCACATAAACTGGCTACATCTGGTGAGCACACACACACACGAATGAAAGAGAAATCTGTAGCATTATTTTAACAAACACTTTGCTTTTAATTATTACTTTTTCATCCTCTTGTGTTAATCTTATTGTTCATGACTAGTTCAGGGATGCTTCTATTAATATGAAATTATTTAATCAAATTTATTTTATTTTTTATTCAATTTCATTAAATATTTTTTTTAATCAAATTAATTATTCATTTATTTGACCAGTTGAGGGCAGCAGAAACAACAGAGACATGTCATTACCTTTTAAGTTAATGGTGAACAGCAAACTGTTGTTTATTTGTGTATTTGCACATCCAGCAGTTACAGAGCAACATTATTATTACATCTGGAGTTGTGTTTCTGGTGACCTGGTAAATGTAAGTTTAATATTGACTCTTTTTGCTCTGTTTTGGTCTCTACCAACCCCTGAGAGAAATTTCTTGCTCTTTAGCTATTAATTGCTCCACTATGTTCACCAGCTACTCTCTGACTGTGTCTGTTTGTCTTTTTGGTGCTGAGCAGGTTGTGTACAGAAGGTTTTTAGAGCCTTTTCTCTGAAAACAGCTGCTTGCTGTGGCTGAAAATGACAGCAGTCTATGACAGCAGTGAGAGTGAACCAAAACAGTATATATGGGCCAGACAGCTAATCAATGCAGAGTCAGGTGATAAGTCTCTGGAGGTCAATCACTATGAGGGGCCCCTTTCATATTGTCGTTAGACACATAGCACCTTTAAAGACTAAGAATTAAAAGACTTGTTTTTCTAAGATACGAACCCCAAATGTATGTATCTTTAAAATTTTAGGGTACGACAAAGTGAACTTGATCTATGTGTGGAAAATTCAGTCATTGCAACAGAGAATAGTAACTCCATGCAACCCAAATCAGCAGAATAAAAATGTAATACACTGAAATGATGGTTATATGAGGAAAAACAACTGTGAGTTCTTTCATTTTAAGTCTGATAAACACATCAGTGTTACAGATTTTTCAAGACTTTTCACATTAGGTGACAACAAAATTCTTTTCCCAGTTGAATGTTGCTGCTTTTTATTTAGTGATATATTTTCTATTTTATTTTATACAACACAAAGGCTCCTGCAGACCCAGTTCTTTAATGCCTTAACAATACTGAAGATAAATTGGACTGAAATCTCTGAATTTATTTTGGCAAAAAATAAGGTATTCAGATTTTTTTGTAACTCAGTCATAATGCAGCCTTTCATGATTTTCTACAAAGCAAAGTAAAATTTAATTTCACTCAGAATAATGTGGCTATTAGTCTCATAACGGATATGTATTGAATGTCTCTAGCCATAGAAGAATGGGCTGCTTGGTTTGGCTCCCTGCCATTTACATTTTCTCCATTTTTTATGTTTGCAATTTATTTCACAATCTACCTTTGAGTGCATTAAGTTGTTGTTGTTGCCAAGCTGGCTCCTCTGACAATGCAGATTTACAGTGAGTGCTGCCATATATTAACATTAAATGCCTCTACGTAATTACTCTCCGTAGACTTTCCATTGAGACAGCACAATGCATCACTGAGCTGGGAGTGTCCTTTCACTTACAGTTTCAAACCGCAGATGCCGAATGTCTAAAGGAAGTCAGTTAAGAACCGAGTTTGAATCTGTCCCAGCACATCGTATTCCTTTTTTTGTTTTCTAGTCTCACTGGGACTCTCTGTGAATAATACAGAAACAATTAGAAATACAGTAAATAAGAGACTTGGAGAAAATTTACAGTAACATCAAAAGAGACAGAAGCTCTGTCCCACACAACCTGGGACAGAAGTAAAAATGAACAAAAAGGTGTGGATATTACAGATGTACTGTATACCTTAAAGGAATAGTATGCTATTTTGGAATATACACATTGTCAGGTTTACACTACCTAAGACATTTAATACTGACACAAAGAAGAGGAAGACAAGAGCATTATTTCTTACTCCCGAGGAGAACGGACAGAGATATGCTCAGTTACAATCTCCAACCCGCTCTGAAGCATATTCCGTCGAACCCTTTCTTTTTATTATCTTTGGGCGTTCCCTAGTTACATGAATGTTGCTGCTCTAAAGGGCATGGGTCACACAGCGGCAACATGATGTGCACTTAAAAACATTAGCATAACGGTGCATCAACTTTGCAACGTGTGAGGTGAAACCAGCCTAGACTGGGAGCGCTTCCCGTTTTCTTCGAAATAGCTCCTACTCTGGCTGACTTATCAGCCTGCAGACACTCAGCTGTGGTTTCCTGTAAGATAGCTCAAACACAAAGCAGACTGCACACACACCGTTAGTATGAAGTAGTTAATACATAATGGTAGACAATATGGGATAACTTATGTACAATTATTCCATCACACATATTTGCTCTCTCATTGATAATTAGATTAGAAGATTGACACCACTCTCACCTCTTTACAGTAAATATAAAACTACAGCCAGGAGATGGTTAGCTTAGCTTAATTTAGCTTAGGTTAGTTTATCTTATCTTAGCTTAGTTTAATTTATCTTAGTTTATCTTATCTTAGCTTACCTTAGTTTATCTTATCTTATCTTAGCTTAGCTTATTTTAGCTTAGCTTAGCTTAATATATATTAGCTTAGCTTAGCTTAGTTTAGGTTAGCATAAAGACTGCAAACAGCTATTCTGACTCTGTCCAAGGTAAAAAAAATCTGCTCACCAGCACCGCTAAAAGTCAGTACTTAACACTAACTCTTGTTCAGTCCGAACAAAAACCAAAGTGTAAAAATGTCATTTTACAGTTTTACGGAGGGTTATGTGCTGGTCTATTTCTTTAGCCATCTTGTTGTCACTGATTTCTGGTCGACAGAGGTTCTAGCCTTTGGAGAAAGCCAGGGTAACTTTTTGAGTCTTTATGTCAAGCTATGCTAACCGTTTCCTGGCTGTAGCTTCATTTTGAACAAACGGACATGAGGGTGGCAATTCTCTCATCTCACTCTTTCACAAGATGTTGAACTATTCATTAATTTAAAGCACCCCAAGATTTAAATGGGTTTAGAGTTTACTTTTACACTCTTTAGCTTTAAGTGTCTCTCTCTCTGGAAATCATGAGTTAGCAGCATCGCGTCATCTTCCTATGACATTTCTTTCAGGCCACATTCTTTTTATACATTGACGTCCTCTCGCACCCACCTCAGTCTACCAATCCAGTTACTTTTATTTGGAGTTATTTCATTTTCAAGTTGATGGCAAGGTCACTTTGTTCTGTCGTTGAATAAAACTGTTTAAGTGTGAAAATCAAACTCATCGAAGATCGCAAGAAAAACACTGAGAACCAAGAGAAAAGATCCAGTCCTATTAAAGCAGAAGACCTTGGTGATTTTGAATAGCTCTGTACAAAGTCGCAGCTCTATGTTTTATTTAAAAACAAGAAGCTTAAGCTGCTTTCACTTTCAAAAAATGCTTTTCAGTGAATGAAAACATATTTGAAGAAAGTATGGAAGACAAATATCTCTGGGCATAACTTTGCAGTACATTGGTGGAAGAAAAAAAGAAAAGAAAAGAAGGGATGCTCTGTGATGCAGCAATTTTGTGTGAGATCCCTGCCCCCCTCTGGCAGAAGCAGCTCACTGCACTGTAAACTGGAGAGAGAGGAGCCACCTCACACAAGCCCCTGACAGCTGCTGGCTGAACATGAGCACACAGAAAGGTATTTCCCCAAGGAGAGAGAGGAGGAAAAGAGGGTTTCAGGAGCAAGCCGGGGGAAAAAGAATGAATGCTGGAATTGAAAAGAGATCAAATATGTACAGAAGTAGCTACATGAGGGGCATTTTCATGCATTTGTTGATTTGAGACCAGTTTATCATGCAGAACGAATGCATGGCCTCTATGTTTGCATCAGTTTCATTGTCACATATCAGTTGTTTCATGATGTAATGCTTTTAGCTCAGTGTTTCAGACTGCTTTTTTTTTTTTGTTTGCCTTGTAACTGGAGAAGATGCATTGCAATCTACTCACTTCCAATCATCATTGACGAGTCTCCTGAGGGACTGTTAAAAGGCAGACAAGTTGACCTAATCATTCTTGGTTTCAGTTGTTCATTCTGAATGGCTTTAACAAGAAGGGATCCCTCCAGAGGGTTATATCACACTTCTGAGATCAATTGTTGGGATCCAATTAATTGTATGAGCTCAGCGTAATACCATTTGTGGAGCTGATGTGGTAAAGTCAGCACACCCTTAAGTGTATGTCAGCTGTCCTCCTACCTCAGCTACCTCTACCTTGTTGTAATGCACCTCTGATCTGTGCAAACAGTGAACCCCCCCCCCCCCTCCAAACCTTGTGCATATTGATCTGTTACAACTGCCCTCCAATGCGAGACCAAAGAGTGGCATGCTGCAATCAGTTGTGTGAGCAGCATCTCAAATGAGGTTGGGGGGGTGGGGGGTGGCGAGAGAGAGGTAGAGAGTCTGCGTGCATGAGTACATTGAGAGAGAGACAGAGGGGGGAGTAGGGAGGTGTGTGACGGGAGGGTGGAAAATGGGGGAGATGGTGAACATTGGAAGAGGAGGAGTAGGAGGAGGAGGAGGAGGAGGAGGAGGGGTGTAGTGCTGCAGTGGAGAGAAGTGAGAGGAGACTGCAGTCTCTGCTTATGGGAGAGATCAGACTATGTTAGCACAGCTCTGAGGAAACTGTAGCCCAAACAGTCATTGATATTGGATGGGCCACCTCGTGAAGGGGAATACCACATCTGACTGGTGAGTTTTGTCCTGCAGATCTTTTAATATTAAGGTGCAGTTATGTGACATGAATGTCATCAAAACATACAACTAGAACACGGCTATCTGACATGATCTTTTCTGTGTCTTCAAACTAATTGAGTTAAAATAAACTATAACATTGTGACTGTATCCTCTGTACCTGAATATCCTTGTGAATCAGGATGTGTCTGAGCCTTTTTTTTTTTTTTTTGTGTGGCTGAGTGATGCTGGCCAGTGATGGGCTGCAGAAATCAGAGGCAGATAAGGACTGAGTGCTAATGGCACAGAGGTAAACACTAGGCTAAAACAATAAGGGGCAGAGGCATGGACGTGTTTTGGTGTATTTGAATTCAGCTGCTGTCCTCATCACTGAGAAAACATGCTAAGCTATGGAAGTTATAGAGTGGAGTCATCCCTGCAGATTAGGACGGCAGGGATCGTCTTGGATTCTGTGTTTGTTACAGCTGCTGACTTGTTTTCGTCAGTGTTGATTGGAGATGACAATTTCTTGAATGATGATTTTCTTCTTCAGACATAAAGCGGCTGTTCAATTTTTTTGGGAGGGACCCATGGTGCAGCTAAAACTTTAATTACAATCACCATACATCACAGCAGCTTGGTAACGGTTGGCATTCGTGTCATGCCCATGCCCAACGCTCAAGCAGTGACTTGACATGGGCCTTGAGCCAATTGGTTATTTGATTGGCTGGTCACCTCGGCTATAGGCAGGTAGTGGGCAATTCTGGATAGCTGATAGACACTATCAGGATTGCTTAGCAACAATGATCTGCTGGCTCACAGCACATGGGCCTCTACTGTACTGTATGTGAACGGCAGGCGTTTGACCATAAGCCCTATTTATTGAAATACACGTTTCAATGAAATGCTTGAAACTGATCCGCGGCCTGTGAATCAATGAAGATGAGGTTATATCACGACTGTGTTTGCCAGACACTGACAGAGAAGTCTGAAGTCTGGCTGGTTCACTTTCATGTCACGATACAGAAATCCTCACATGCACTGAGAGTGTATTCAGATGAAGATGTCCCTACAGCGAGAGATTCATCGTATATCACTCACTAATGTGACACACAAACTTTTGTGTTTGCATCTGTGAAAGCTGGCACTCAGCGGTTGTCTTGGCTCATTTAAACAGTGGATATAAATTATCTGTCTTTTTAACTGAGCCAGATCATTGTCTTTTAGTGCTTTTAGAGGGAGATGAAACAAATATCCTCTAGATAGCCCTGAACATATGAGAGCTGTAATGATACACACACACACCCCCGCCCACATACACACTCAGACGCAGTGTGTTTTATCATTTATTCCTGATGAGTTGTTCTTCATTTCTATTTTATGTTTCATTTTCTCTTTTTATTTGAAAAGCCTGTCTACCTCCACATCGCGCTCTCTTAACAGTCACAGCAATGACATTAAGCTGGTAAGAGTGTATCACATAATGCTCGCTCTGTTTGCTTGAAAATGTATTAATTTCATGACCTCTGCTGTCAAAACACTTTTTCACCCTGAAGCAAAAACAAATAAACATGGAGACGTTCTAAGCTGCAGAACAAGTAAACGGTTGTCAAGTTGCCAGTTTAGCATTAATGTTGAGGTGGTGGGGGGCATGAAAGCACCAAGGCAGTGTCCATATCTCCATGCTCAGCACTGAAAATAATCCCGCAAATGTATCATACTGCAGTAAAATTATTCCTTCTGATAGAATTTAAACCATTAAACTGTGCTCCTAATATTCCTGTTGCTGTCTATTTGAAATAATCAAATAAATGAACACAAGAAGAAAGAAGAATCCTCCTTCTTTGCACCATAATATAATGCACTTGTTCCACTTCAATCCAAGGTGAAATGATGCTACAGTTGTCAAGGGATTCCAGTTGTCGGATTCTGCAGCATATATTTTTTTTTTCTGTTTAGCGAAAATAAATAAATAAATAAATAAAAATAAAACAGCAATTCCTTCATGCTCAGCAGCAAATGCTAACAGTGTGCTGGTGTCACTCATAGTCATGCAAAGGGCAGACAGAGAATAAATAATATAATGCTCACTTGAGGCCTGGAGATAAATTGATTTTGTCAGCTGTTGGCGGTGGATTGAATTTCCACAGGATAAAAAAGATTAAGACCATTGTGAGGAAGCACTTGTTTTATTAGTCTCTGATTTGTGGGGAGACTGATTTAGACAGCAGCTTTATAATTTCATTTTAGCACAGAGTTTAGTTTCTTCTACTTTGGGACTTCAGCTAATGAGGATCTTTATTACTGACTGACCTGCCATTTGTTTTCTTCATGAATGAATTAATCATTTGGTGCATAAAATTGTGAATGATTTTGAGCATCACGGTTTTTCTTGAAGAACAACATCTTTACATTGGTTGTTTTGTCCAAAATCCCCAAATATTCACTTTATATTCACATAAGACAAAGAAAAGCAACAAATCCTCACGACTGACAAGCTGAGAAAAAGACTTCAAAGATGAATGGATTATAAAAAATGTTGCTGATTCAAGTCAACAGAACAATCATTCAGGTGATTTATTTCTCTGATTCTCTCATTGTATTACAGAATATTACGTTTTCAAATATTGTTGCCAAAATTACTGATTTCTTTACCCAACAGTTCAATTCACAAAAGTAATATATTTGCATACACATTCCTGCCATCTGTGTTTAATACCAACTTGTTCTTATTTCCAGTCACAAAGAGGGGAACACTGCCCATCCCCGCATGCATTTCACTGAAGACAGGAACGAGGACTAAAACTCAAACACATAAACAGAAAAACAAAAACTCCCTGAAAATCCTTGTAACATGAGAACGTGTTGACTCCACACCGAAAGGGACAGCAGACAGGTTCAAACTGAGGGTGTTCATGCTGTGATGTGAGAGCGTTAAAGGAGAAGAAAGGTCTTCACTTTCACTCACAAGATTTCACTACTACTATTTTACAGCTAGGAGCTGTTTAGCTTATCTTATAGCATAGCATAATGACTGATAAGAGCATAATTACTAGCCTGGCCCTGTCCACGAGTATCAATATCTGTCTACCAGCCCCTCTAAAGCTAACTAATTAGCATTCAATCTCATTTGTTTCATTCAGACAAAAACAGTAGTGTAAAAGCAACAAAGTGTGGCAAGCTGCACTCTGAGGTTGTCAGGAAACCAACAGAGTCAGTGGCAGTAGTTGGACTTTGTCATCCTTTGGAAAGAGATGGACAAGCTGTTTCCTCCTGTTTGCAGTCGTTATGCTAAGCTAAGATGACCGTCTCCTGGCTGTAGCTTTTATATTTATAACACAGACATGAGAGAGAGGGAATGTGACTTTTCCTTTAACATTTCAGCCACAATCTACGTTTTTCATGGAGAACTCCCTCAGCTCTGTTTAGATGCAGCTCTCTCTCTTTGTCTCCACCAGTTGTGGCAGATCACAGTGTTCAGAGGGGGGGGGGGTTAATCACCTCCGCTTCTACTCATTCTTCACACCGAGAGTAAACTCTCACATCATCAGCATAATGATGTGTTTAGTCTCAACTTTCATGACTTTTATATCATGTAAGGTTTTTCAGTCGAGGATTTGTAACTGACATCGGTTTAATCCGTGACTAACAATGCACAGAGCTGATTGTGATCTCTTGTAAAAAAAAAAAAAAAAAAAATCCCTCCATGTTTCCCAGGGTTGAGTTGCTTCATTGCGGCCTTTGATCTTATCATCGCTCAAAAAAACAAAGGGATCCTCTTTATCCATTAGTCCCTTACAAAAGGAGCTCTGCTGAGGCAACAATTTTTACATGATCTTCACCATCAGTTGGACTTTGCACAGTCACTCTCTTTCCTTTTGTTCCTTCAGTTAAATTGTTTAGTCTAAAATGTCCTAGAGCTTAAAGTAACATCCTCACATTGCTTGCTCAGTCCAAAGCACAAAGATATTCAAGTCATGATGATACAAAACAGAAAATATGGAAATCCTTACATTTAAGAAGCCGGAAGCTTTTTTGCTTGATAAATGACTTAATCAAACTTCTGGTCCAATTTTCTGTCCGTCCTCGACTAAACTATTAAGGGACTAATTGTTTCAGCACTACATCCTCCTGGGGTAGAACTTGTACACATCAGTTTAGAGTTTTTGCTGTATATTGGTCAGATAAAAATGTGTTTGATCTACAGCCAAATTCATCAAAGTTCAGCAACAATTGTCTTTAGATAAAAAAAAATGTTACTTTAGTTCTTCCATTTCACTGAGGTTGTGACATTACAGTTGTTTGGTGATGTTATTTCTCCCTTTCTGTCTGATCTCTGTGTGTCTCAGGGACGCTGCACCTAGTCTTTGACAATGAAGTTTAACTTGTTCAGAAGGCCACAGGCCGTGGCAGCCGCTGAGCCCACCGGTGCCACCACTGTGACCATGGCTCCCACCCCGGCTGTCATCTCCACCTCTGTGCCGGACACCTCCGGCTCCAACAACACAGAGATCAGCAAGAATGACATGTTTGAGGAAATCAAGAGTAAATTCTTGAATGAAATTGATAAAATCCCACGTAAGCATACCTGCAATTCATTCCCGATTCCTTCTGAGATTCAAAATGTTCTTTATGTGACAAAAAGTGATGATTTTTGTGTGTGTGTGTGTGAAAAATTATAAAGCTTCCTTTCAGTCTTAATTTTCCCTCTGTTGTTTTTACACTGGCAGTGCCCCAGTGGGCTTTGATTGCCATTGCTGTAGTGGCCGCACTGCTCATCCTCACCTGCTGCTTCTGCATAATCAAAAAATGCTGCTGCAAGAAGAAGAAGAACAAGAAAGGGAAGAAGGGCAAGGATGGCTTCAACATGAAGAACATGCAGGGTGGCGAGGTATGACGCCTCGTGCTTCCTACATACTGAAAAGTCAGGGTAACAGGATGTTTTGGATGATGTTTTCCTCTTTTCTTCCACTGTGTTACCTTCAATTATTTATTCAAATTTGACATTTATTGCTGAGTTTTTATTCATCTATTCATAATATGATTCTAGCTAACCGCATTTGATCTTTTACCAGCAGCTCTTTTAGGCCAGGCTGTAGAGGACACAAGGAGAGCTCTCTTCCCCTCCATTTATTTGATGTTGTTGTGGTCGTTTAAATGTGTGACGTATTCCATTGTGGCCCGTGGTGAAAAATGACACACTTTGTTATGAGGTGGCAAAGAATAATGAGAACCGTGAGGTGGAAAGTTTTTTTTGACAAGTCGCAGGCACCAAAAGCTGAGTTTTATAACAAAAGATAATGGATGGAGGCGTGAAGCCCGCAGAAATATTGGGAAATTTTTGGAAGCAACGTCGAGTAAATCAGAGGATAAATGTTAGAAAAGCCCGTGATTCATTTGAGGGTTAACCAGCTGACATCACCATAGATTGCCCTGTGCTCCAGTGACAGTTAATTAAAGCAATCAATTACTTGTGTCCATGACGTGACAAGGAGCTGAAAAAAGCGTGTCATTTCTCCTCATAATTGTGGTGGTGGTGGTGGTGGTGTTGACTGCCTCTCTTTTTGTAGTGTGTTTGGTGTCTTGTGAGTTGAATCTCTTCCTCTCTCTGCTCTCCTCCTTTTTTTTTCCGCTTTGTGTCTGTCTTGCGTGTGCCTCGTGTTTCTTGACTGTGGTGGACTCCCGCTCTACGGTAGGTGGATAGCTCACGTTGACGCTCTCTGGCCCCCGGGGCGGAGGGGGGTTTCATGGAATGAAAGTCGTAGCTTCCTTTGCTTTTTTTTTGTCTTTTCTTTTTAGTCCTTCCCAAAAACAAAATTTTTTTTTTTAATTTTTGTTATGACAGCTTGAGAATGTAACAATGGAAAGCTATGATGTACTCCATAAACCCCAAAGAGGAGAGTCTAACCATCTAACGCATTGTTCCCGGGACAATGTTACTGTAACTCACACCAATATGGAAAGTATTGGACTAAGAGATGATATGCAAGACACTTTTAACACTATATTCTATGCATGTGATAAAGGGCATGGTTGGTTGTTTGGGAGACATGGAAACGGTGATGATAAAACTGCATGAAGAGCCAAATATTTGCAAATCTGTCTTTTTGATTGTAATACTCAAGGAGGAGGAAGAATGTGGAGACACTGGATGGCCTGAAAAAGACAAGAGTGGAAACTTTCCAAAGTCAAGGTCACCTTGACATTGACGTTTTAATTTAACTGCAGTAATAACGCTGAAACAATAAGACTCTATATTATTCAAATAGCTGGCTGTGCCCTTTAATCCTGAATCATTTATTGTAATAACGGTGAGTTGAAAAGAGAGGCATTTTTTCTGGTGCCACATAAATTTAGATGTGAAACGAGGCGTGCAGTTTTAAAAAGTTTTGGATTTTATGAATATGTATTTTATGAATATGAAAACCCGTGAGGGTAGCGTTTAATAAAATAACAATGATTTTCAATCCAGTTAAAAAAGCAGTATTTGAAAGCCATCTCCTTGCCCTGAATATTATGTCTTTTTTGCCTTTTATTATCATTTAATATGCATTGGCATTTGCTGTTGTGAGCTAGTTCCTGAGGGGTTTTTTATATAAACATTTATCTCCATTTGGTGAAATGAAAGCCCTTGAAAATGATCCCTTTGACAAACAAGAGCTAATTTGCTAATATCTGATTTCATTGGAAAAAGTATTGCAATTACTACCCCTCTTAGTGGAACTAGCATGCAATGCCTCTACTGACTGGCTGTCACTGTACTGCACAAGCATGTAGAAGGAAATGCCAAGTGATCCCAAAAAAACACTGAAGACGAGATGTGCAGAATTATTCAAAAGTATAAATGTGTATTTATGTGTTACCAATAGAGATGTCTGCCCTTGTAAATGATAAAATCCCTGGTTATTATCATCAGGTGCTGTGCAGGTAAGCAGTAACCAAAACATGTATCTCCCACGTAAAAACTCCTGGAGCTCCAGTGTCTGTGGCATGCTGTCTGTTGTGGGGAGCCCTGTAGTCTGATTCCTGTTTCCCTGACCTTTAACATCGTGTCTTGTTTTGTTACCTTCAAACCACAGAAACACCAGGACGATGATGACGACGAGGGAGAGACTGGACTGACGGAGGAGGAAAAAGAGGAGGAAGAGAAAGAGCAAGAGAAACTGGGGAAGCTGCAATACTCTATAGATTATGACTTTGAGAATACAAAGGTCTGTGGTTGTCACTTGTAAATGCTTTATGTCTGTTTTCAATCTTTAAAAGATGTATAGTTATTTTTTAGATGGATAGTAGTGTTGGGTGTGTAAAATCAGGCAGAACTGTGTTTTTCATGATTGAATTTTAGAGAGTGTCGCACAATTTCCACTGTTCTGATATTTTCCATCTGCTTCAAATCTTCCAGCATTTTCAGAAATAGTTCGACATTCTGAGAGACACACTGATTTGCTTTCCCGCCAAGAGTTAGATGAAAGGATTGCTCTCACTGTCATGTCTGCAGAATGAATATGAAGCTAACTAGCAGCCAGTTAGCTTAACTTAGCATAAAGACTGGAGAGAGGAGGAACATTGAGGCTGGCTGTATCCAAAGGTGACACAATCTGCAAACAAGATATAAAAAGGTCAACTTTAGATGAGCTGGTCAGCAGATTGTGTTTCCTTTGGACAGACTTTGGCTTGCTGTTTCCCCCCTTTACATCGTTATGCTAAGCTAAGCAAACCAGCTGCTGGCTGTAGCTTTATATACGGACAGACATGAGAGTGGTATCGATCCTTTCATCTCACACTCAGCAAGAAAGCAAATAAGCGTAATTCCCAAAATGGCAAACGCCAATGTAAACTCTTACCTCTTGAGCATCTTTTCTTGTACTAAAGCTAGCATGCTAATCAGCTAGCCCCAGCCTGTCTTGTCACTTTCCGATAGCAACACATTGTAGCCTCCAATCTACCCCGAAGACGTAGTGCTGCTCAGGTGTATTATAACCTCATCTTGGAAATGCATTTTCGCAGAAAGACAGAAAAAACTCAAGAGGCCAATCCATTAAATAGATACGGACATTTTGCAACAATTCTTATGCATTTGTCAAATGTTCAGTAACTTTATCATCATAACTGTAATGCTCTAAGCAGCAGATGGGCACAGTGGTAGTATATGACATGAATTAGACTAAGTCAACATATATACAGCAGAGACTAGCATTAAAGTCATATTTTAAAGGTGTTTATATAATGTAGAGACAGAAAATCTTTTTTAAATTACCACACAGTGACAGTTGTGTGACATTGAAGAAACCTCCAGTGAGTCGGGCAGGACATTTTTGTGATTAATTGCAAGGCTGAAGTTGTCAGATGATGTTGTATAACCAATCTGAGGCAGTGACCCTGACACAAATGAAAAATCTTATAAACTTTGGATTTTTGCCTGATAAAATTCTGTCTTTGCCGCTCCCATCCTGCCCTCATCTCGGCACACAGCTCACCGTTGGCATCCTTCAAGCTGCAGACCTCATGTCCATGGACTCCGGTGGAACCTCCGATCCTTACGTTAAAGTCCTGCTTTTCCCCGACAAGAAGAAGAAGTATGACACCAAAGTGCACAAGAAGACACTGAACCCCGTCTTCAATGAAACATTTGTATTCAAGGTACGTCTCTCACATCCTCGTGTGTCTGTGCAGTGATAAATTACAGTACAGTCTTCAGATACAGAATGTGGAGAAGAAAAGGTTTTCACCCTTTTTTTTCACAAAGACAGACATAGATCAAACATTTATGATGGTGAACAATCACCCTAACCCCCCCGCCTGCGTGTCCATCATATTGTGTGTGTAATAGCACTGACTGTGTCTTGTCAGGTTCATCTGGATGTGTGTGTACCCACTGGCCTGTGCAGCCTACATGCTGCTTTTTCCTGTCCTGACTAATAAGGCCCGCAGAGACTCTACCAGTGGCTCTGGGTCAGGCTCTGGAAGCTCTGCCTGCCGGAAAAAACAAAAAACAAAAACACAAATCTTCCTTTAGAGAACGCCTCTGATTCTTGTCAGAGCCACAGAGCCACAACCATGTTCACTCTCCAAGGCTAATATATGTTATTTAAATGCCATTTGTGCTAAATTACAGTTGTTTTTTTCCCCCAGATAATCTGTATTTTACTTTGTTTTTCTTTAACTATGCCTTTTTCATTTAGTTTTTGTTTGAAGATTTAATTCCCTTTAACACACAATAAAAAGCAGTGGTTCAGTATAGTGCCAGTGTAACAATGGACTTCCTTTACCCAGTACCCACTGTTGTGATCTACTTTATTTTTCTATCTGAATTTTGCAGTTTTGACTCATACAATATGCATTTTGTTCAACTAACAATAAGTTTTATGGTAAAACCAGAGGTTAACACTGAGTCAAAAATAACCATATTTCCCTTTGGGTAAGTAATCCAACAGTCATATAAAAAATAACAGTAACTCTAGGTTAAAAGATTTTTTGGTACTGAGTAAAGTTAACCCTGTATTGCGTCAATGCTTTCTTTATCCAAATGATATCAGTTTTTAACATGGTGACTGTCTCAGTCTTTAGTCATATCACTAATAAGATGTAAAACAATGTAATCCTGTGTTTGTTGATCAGGTACCCTACGAGGAGCTCGGTGGAAAGACGCTGGTGATGTCTGTTTATGATTACGACCGATTCTCCAAACATGACGTCATTGGAGAGGTGAAGATTCCCATGAACACCATCGACCTTGGCCGGCCGATCGAGGAGTGGCGGGACCTGGAGAGCGCCGATCAAGAGGAGGTGCTGTTAAGAATCAAACTGATTAGGATTAACGGATGATTCTGGTGATGTTCTGTATTTTTGTCACTGGCAACAAATCCCATGAAAAGACCAAAACGAGCAATACTAACTTGCCTACCAACAAATAATATATGTGTGTCCAAAAGCCTGATATAGCTTATTCCTCCAGTGTTGTCCAGAAACTACGAAAAACACAGCAGTGAGCCGCACTGTTCCACTGGCTGCCATGTTCCCTCATTATGATGAAAGTGTGCACTGTAGTTTATTCTGAGTCTATTTGACAGACAGCGTCCTGCTGCTGTAAATACGCTCCAGAGTGTATTAATCAGCATCTGAAAAAAGTCTCCAAAACATACAGTGTTTATATCTGTGGGCAATGTCTGTTAAAACCATGCAGTGCCCAACTGTTTTAGGAAATTACTTAGTCTTTTTTAAAAGTGAAACTATGTATTTGTGACTCCTTTTTAAAGTCTGACATCTTTAGTATGAACCAGCGGACATGGGAAAGTCAGAAACTGTGAAACAGCGACCATATTGTTGGAATTGATCTTTTCATTGTTGACAAAAAGAAAAATATATAAAGCAGCACCAGCCTTAACCTTTTAGGATAGATCACTTAATTCACTGATATGCAGGTTTTTTATGAAAGTGCAAAAACATTCAGACAATCATCAGAATCAACATGTATTTCTTACAGTTAGTGCAATAAGAGTTCAGAAATTTGTCTCCATGTCTCAAGGTATGAAACTGAGGTATTTTATTATGCAGAATATAACAGATTGGTCACCTTTTCAATGTCATTTTTTGTTAATTTCATATTTTAGAACTGTCCTTAATCCATACAGGGCTGTGCAATTCTGAGTAAGTATTCTGACAATGTTGCCACACGGACAAAAGATCCTCATTTTCAGCATATAAGAGAAAATTCAAGACAGAGAGCAGCCAGGAGCTGAGAGCGTTTTGCATCAGCCCATCATACCACAAGCAGTTTGTTGGTGTCTGATGAGCATGTGTGCTTGTCATTTCTGTCTGTCTCTCTGCGCTGACTGCTCAGCCTGAGAAACTCGGAGACATCTGCATCTCCCTCCGTTATGTCCCCACCGCCGGGAAACTTACCGTCTGTATCCTGGAGGCAAAGAACCTGAAGAAGATGGACGCCTGTGGATTATCCGGTAGAGAAATGCTGTAATCACTTCAAAGTTAGAATGTCGTAAACAGAATTTACATTTTTGTTTTTGATAGTGTTGAGTACAGTATACATGCACGCATTGAGTACACATCCATAATGTCACACTAAAAACTGAGAAAACAAGGCTCTGTACACTTAGGTTCAATGCATGTATTTAATGATCAAGACAAGCTTTTGGACACTGTCGGCATTTGTCAGGGCAATTTTTTGATCATACATCAAACTAAACACAGCTTTGCCGTGCAAGTACACCTGGGAAAGGCAGCTCACAATTATAATTTTCCTGATGTTATTGCACAGAAAATAAGGATAAATGAATCCAGAAAAAAATTGGTTTTTAAAATGATGGAAATACATAACAGAAGAAATAAAGGGGAAGTAGATATTACAGAAACGTAAGGAAACAAAAAAACAAATTAAAATCTTGCCTTGATGGTCTCTATTGCTGATCGTATTGATGCCCATTGCAGATCCCTATGTAAAGATCCAGCTGCTGCAGGGGGGTAAGCGTCTGAAGAAAAAGAAGACTACAGTGAAGAAGAACACCTTAAACCCATATTACAATGAATCCTTCAGCTTTGAAATCCCCCTAGAACAGATGCAGGTACAGTACAAGTCAAACCTGATCTTTAGGACTTGATTGAGTTGTTAATGATATAGTACAAAATACAACTGATCTGTGCCTCTCTCCCTTAAAAAGATGTATTTTAAATCAACCTGCACTCATGTTTTAATAATGTGACGACTCCATAACAGAGAAATCACAGATTCTCTCTCATTCCCTACTTAGAAAATCTTGGTGGCGGTCACAGTCTTTGATTATGACAAGATCGGTAAGAACGACGCCATTGGAAAGATCTTCGTGGGCAGCAAGGCGACTGGCTTAGGTCTGAAGCACTGGTCTGACATGCTGGCCAATCCACGCCGCCCTATTGCCCAGTGGCATCCATTGCAACCCGAGGAGGATATTGATGGTCAGCTGGCATCTTTGGCTGCAAAGAAGTAACATGTTCCACCAACCAGCTAATGCACTAACTCAGAAATCCAACCCCCACCCCTACTTTGCATGAAACCCATGACTTAACACATGACAACTCGTCATGGAAACCTGCTCAGCAAAAAAGAGACATCGTAGAATATCTGCCCATTCATTGTTAAGTCGAGAAAAAAAACAACTCTTTTTAAACATCACATATCACACATTAATGTATGCTGAGAAGAGTGGCGTTGAGTTACTGGGTGACTGGTTCATGAATGATCGACTTTTATTGGTCTTTCTTTCATTTGAAGAAACTTAGAAACTGATTCTTAGGGTGCTGATACTGAATGAAAGCCGTGGTGAAGACAATACTGGAAATAAAGCTTTAGTTTAGTTAATAGAGCATGCTTTACTTACCTCCCCACTGCTCTGCATACATCATGCCCAGTATTGTATCTTGCTAATAAGTGTTGCTATAACTTGCAATAGAAAGTACTGTAGTATTGGGTTATTTCCTGCACAGAGCCTGTTTAAGTCTATCCATGCAAAAAGATTTAATTGAGGATGAATGAGGTCGAGGTCACTGAATGCAGCGATCCATGTTGCGATATGTTTTCAAGAGAAACCCGTCTTCATTTTATCAGCTCACATTTCGGGATGGAGATACACACAGTCCAGTAGTACACAGTATGGCAGGGATGACACAGCTATCTGATCTTTGTTGCTTGTTTTGTGTTGCCATGAAGGCACCGTCTATGCATTTAGGTTCAGCACACGCTTCTGTGTCTGCAGACAGATCTCATGTAGGACAGGAATACAAGGGTGCCTTTCCTGATGTGACACTTTGAGAAGTAGGCTTCATTGTTTATTTTAGAATGGGGAACTTTTTACAGAGTGAATATCCTTCAAAAGTAGTGAGGGACACTGTGAATGTGCCATCTGAAATCTGTCTGGAGCTGTGTTGACCACTTGGATGTAAAACCTCACTTGCCCTTGGAGAAAGTGAGGATGCTAGAAGGCTTACCAATGATGTTCAAAACAATTATGACAATGATTTTGAATCCTGCTGTTGCTTCGCCATCTATCGCATTTTATTTTGATATCCATTAAACTGATTATATGTCTTTCTTTGACAAATGTTATAGTTTGCCCAGCATACTTTGGCCCACCTCAGTACTTCAATAGTTTCTGATGAAACAACGGGAGGATTTCTGTCAAAGATGTTTTTATAGAGAACTGAATTTGAAATGTAAGCTGTAACTGCACTTTTTAAGAGAACGTAAATTACAGGTTTGTAAAATTTCAACACGGCAAGTGCTACATCAAACATATAACACAGTATACATGTCCAGGACCATTTGCTTGAACCAAATAGAGCTGCAGAATCGAGCATGTATCATACCTCGCAGTGTTTCACGTTGTTTGGATCGCTCACTCATTAGCTTTGTAAACCCGGAGCCAAACATGGTGGTGTTAAAACTTCATTACAGACTTACTACATTGATGTGCAGAGGGATGGAGGCAAAAAAGGCCATAAATCTTCTGAGCAACTGAACACCTCATTGTGACATAAATAAATGAAAAGTTCAACTTAAGTTATCTTGACAACAAAATTCTGGATGAAAATGTAGAAAAATATAGGTGTGTAGAAAGATTATGGAATTGCTCAGCTATTTTGAGAAAAATAGACGTAAAAAGGAAACAAACTCAAGCGAGCTGCAACTGAGAGTTTGTGCAAATCAGTTTTCATCAGAAGATGTCGAGGCTGAAACATCCTGCTTTTGTTATTCCAGCTGGTTGTAGCACGACTGCAAATAAAGTTGATTTAATACTTCAGTTTTAGAGGAAATGAAAATAAGAAAATCATTTGAAATTGCACAATTTGGAACTATCTGGAAATATCAAGAAAAGAGAGGAATTAAAAGAACAAGAATCAGTAAGACGGTTTTCAAAGTTAAATATTTAAATTCTACCATTTCAGTGGTGTTTAAATTTTAACATTAAGCATTTAGTGCTGGTGAAATGTCAGAATTAGGTGTTGAGTTATTCATGAAATTCAAATTCTCACAGCCTTTCTCTGCCTCCATATTATCAGCAGAAATAAAAACGACTCTAAAGGACGGCAAACAGCAGCACAGTGATGGGTCCATCCACAGTACTTCTTCTTCCTATTGTTAACATTATGCATCGCGCAGATTTGTGAATAGGCTACAGCATGTATTTACAAGATGATGTAAATAGCAGCATGTTTTAAAGAGAACCATAATTATATTGTGTATGTGTGTTTGTGTTCTGTGTCATTTTTGATAATAAAACAGAGTAAAAAAAAACGGTATGCAATGACTGCACAGTGTATGTATTTTTGCTGAATGGGACTGGATGTATGTCTGAATAATTCATGTCAGTGTTCACAGGCACCTTTAATGCCTGGAATTAAAGCAGGGTTGCTTTATGTATCACGTGAAAATCCACTTAGTTTGCCATAATACTGCATGACTCTCTAATTTGCTGTCATTGTTTGTATGTGTCCTCTGTGCTGAGTCCAGTGTAACAGTATGCTTGGGCTACAAGTCATGTAACTATTGTTCATTTCTGCTTGCACTTGTTATAGGCTACAGTACGTCATACTCGCTGACCAGTAAACTGTATATATTTCAAAAAAAGGAGAACGTTTGCCGGCTCCTTGATTTTCTATCTCAGTGTACCGTAAGTGTTTCCTTCATTTACTCCTGCCAGATGGGTGTCAAGTCTTAGTTAATCATATGTAGATGATACAGTGGACGACAATTGACTTGTAGCCCCCTTTTCCTTACGGATTTTATTAAACTGTACCTCCTCATCTTATTGCTATTCAAATAAACCTGCTCTCATATGTCTGATTATATATAAGAAGTCGGTAATTTGCATATAGAATAAACCAAACTCTTCTTATTTTATTTCATCATACAGTAGTTTTTTTTTATTTTTTTTATTGCTCTACTGAGTTACTTGTGTTAAATATCATTACTGCATATTATTGATGCAGCCCTCTTAAGTAGCTCGAGTCTGATAATTAAGCAATCAATAATCTTTTCATTCCAAATGTCACTTTATGAGTGAACACGCAGTTTACCTAATGGATTGCAATGGGATGAGCGGGTGATGTGTCACCTGTGCATGCTCTGAGATATCGATGCTGTATCTACCATGACATCTCTAATGTGGGGATTTGTTTTCTCCATCTGGTTTCTTTGAGTCGCTGTCATTTACTATTAGACATTGGACATTTGCAACATACATGTATATACGTGTATGAAGACAAAGAACCCCAGTCTTCATCACGGTCCATCCTTTAGAGTATAAGGTAGCTATGTCGTTAGTTCATGGGGTTTAGAGGAAGACATGCCAAACACATTTACACTTTTAGTATGTAGACGATTCATTTCCACAATGTGGCGTCAAATTTAAGCTCATATCTTATTAAGGAGAAGCACCACATTACACCCTTTTCTACACCCTTCTCTTAGGGTTATTCAATGTTCTCACCCTCATCCACATATTATCTCTATATACATATAATCTATAATCTCCATTTGCTATTTTGTGTATTTACAATAGGACCAATTGAGCCTGTGTTTGTTTGTTGTTGTTCAATTCATGAACTATATGAGTTTGTCACTTCTCTGCAATGCAGGCAACAAAATCCCTGTCTTCCTGGGTCTCACAGGCTGTCTCGAGCACAGAGCCGACCCATTCAGTGCAGAACAACATTCGCAATGCAATACTGCCAACCTGCTGCTTCAGTAATGGCTCCCCTTTAGTCACAATCCTCCTATGTGAACATAGCCATGATACAGAACATCCAAAGAGATGATCGTCATCCTGCTCGTTCATCCACCCACTTACCGAGCAACATAGACAAGGGAACTGCTTGAACTTGACTCTCGTTTTTCTGTCTTGTTGTAGAGGTGTGTCAATAGTTGTGCCTTTTTGTGAACTGCATGATTTATTTCCTTACAAAAATCCATGTTTTCCAGCAAAAAGAGGAAACAAAAAGACCAAAAAACTTGTACTCATATATCACTCTGTGTAGAAGTGAAATTCTCAAGGGAACTAAAATATGGGATGTGGTCAGGACATTATCTGTGTGTTGTCAAAATGTAATCATAGGAAATAAAGGCATTTTAAGTAGCCTTGTCCTGTGTGGTGTGTAAACAGAATCAGAGGATGCTTTTCCACTTACGGTCAGTTGGTGGCATCATATTCAGCATGCGACAGAACTGAGTGGCACATGTTAATCCCACTTCTCTGATGCAATATTCGTGTGACAACAAAACAAGGATGACAAACTGCACTGAAATGCAGCACATCTGCAGTGCGATGAGTTTGGATGTTGCACTGAAGTTTGTGTTGTTCTCAGTTCAGGTGAATCATATGGATTCTATTTTGTGCATCTCTTAAATTAAAAAATATATATATATATTCATGGTATATATGTAATTTAAATTAAATATAAACAGGAATGAAAATTATATCTCTGTCTGGCAGTGGTACCATGAATGGAAGATTATAAATGGGACTCATTAAATCCTCTGAATGTGAAGATGAATTGTAGCTGGAGTGGCATACATCATACAAAAAAACGTCAACGCAACATATTATCATATTGAAATTAATGTGAAATTATTACTATTATTTAAAAGTGGATTGCCTTTATTTCATTTGGATGCTTTGTACTTCAGTACGGAACATAAAGATTTACTGGTGCTTTAGGTTCAGACTTTATTCTTGACATTTATTCTTGGATCTTAACCAGCAGATGTTCACCCTGTTGTTATGGAAATGCAGATGTTCAAATTTCTATTCTTTTTTATTTAATCTAATTTGATTTTTTAAAATAATTTTTAGTACTGCTCATCCATGCTGGTCTAACCGTAAAAGTTGAGCTTCAAATTCAAAGTGATAAGGATCAAGTGATATGATCAAAAGCTCCAGAACGGCCACTAAATGGCCCCTGAGGTAAGATTGTTTTTTATCATTACTTCTTTAAGTTTAAAGCCAGTGACAATGAGCTAATAACTGATTGATTGATATTTTACATGCCATGCAATGATCCTTGCATTAGTGCTGACAGTTAGGAGGCATTTTCTCTGTCTACGATCACATTTCATGCAGCTGATTGTTTTTACATTGCAGGTTGAGAGGGAAAGCCTGTCGCCGGTGACATCATACTTCAAGGTAAAGCTCTTAAATCAAAGATGACGCTCCCACATTTCTGAGAAATGCGGCTCGTCCATCATTCGCCGCCCCTGATAGCTCAGAGCCCGGTTTCAGGGTCTGCATATGGAACAGACCAAATATTGCAGTTTCCATGGCAATACCTCTGTGGCCATACCTGGAATATTTTGTCCATTTATGTACGCAGGGATATCCTTGATATGATTGCACTGTTTTTAAAATGTTTTCCCTGCAGGATTATTTTCTCATTTACTCACAGTGGAGTGAAACACAAGAACTGGTCATGTTGGCGTTTGTCTTTATGTTGAAATATTTAAGGAATATATAGGAATATATATTTTCTGTCTGGAAATGTGTCCCTTTTTTTTTTTTTAAATACAGTCAATCACTCAACAGACAACAGGGAAGCAGCCTGCCTTATAAACACATCTCAACAAAAACAAAAGAATGGACTCAAGTTTCCAAAACGACTGAAAACTATGTACATACATTCTTTCTGAGGATAGTATGAATGTAAAAAGACGCATACACAGTGTAGGTATAAATATGGCTTCAAGGTATTTGTCATCCTTCTTTTTCTCTCCTCCCTGTGTCCAGTCTCACTTGGATAGTTTAGTGATGACACGGATTAAAGCTCCATTTTCATCCTTCAGTCTCTGGTTCTCCGTCTTAAGCTCTGCTTTAACCTGAAGAGAGAGCATGAGACAAGTAAAGTGGGCACAGAGGAAAATCATATTCTGTTATTCTTATATCCGTAGAGCACCATGTATTATCCTGCTACTCAACCGAATGTTTGCCACAGGCCTGGCTTATATGAAATATGTTCATTTTTACCATATGATAACTATACGGATAATATTGTGAGTCGTCCATTACTTGTATTTTGAGTGAATTCATATTTTAGGGTTGTTCAGGTAATGGAGGTTCGGTGGCATTATTTTTGCTTGCCATGTTTGATTCCTGGCGATAGCAGCAACCTTTTCAGCCTCCATCACAACAAAATTGATTACATGATGTGGGGGCCCAACGCACCCCCGCAGCACAAATGTGTTACACTACTGCTTCAAAACAATGCTTGGTTCTGCAGTTCAGTGCGTTGCGACACAAACTGACCTTCATAGTGTTTGTAATATTAAGATACACTGAGAAAGATGATGAGTTCAAATTTATCAGACATTTTTCTTGCTTCTGTTTGGCTCTAACATGATGTGAAGTTGATTAGTGCAACTGTAATGTTTCACTCTGAGAAAGAGGTTGACTGATTTTAATTTCACTATTTGGATTGTATTTCATGGACAAATGATAAACATGTTCATCGTTTCCAAATCACCTCACACAGTTTTCCAAAGTGAACCAGAACACGAGTACAGCAGCGACAACTGGAGCTATTTTACTTTTATGACCTCGGTTCCTGCTGCTGACTCGTCCAGAAAGGAAAGTGGCTCCCCTCAGAGTGTCATGCAGCCACGTCTCTGTGTTAGAGGGGCTGAGATAAAGACAAACCTGACACATTTTCACATTTTTAATATGAAGTCTGCTCTGAAGATTCAATTGGACAATGTGGTGTCAAATTTAAATCCACATCTTATTGTAAAGAAGCACCTCATTACATCCTTTCTTTTTATTAATTTACTGTAGGGAGATCTGTTCCTGCTGCTTCCCTGAAAGGTAATTAATCTGATCCAGAGTAATCGGGCATGTATTATAATAAAACAAATACAATGACATACAGTACACACACACACACACACACACACAGAGTCTTGTCCTCTTGCATTCACTGACACACAGACACAATTGGACCAGACTTGCTCATTTAAACACACATAACAGTGCTTCTCTGTTTTTGAACGTCTATTTTCAGCCCATGTTTGTTTAGACCTCTCGTTCACAGATAACAAGAGCCTTTTGTTTGCGACCTCTTGGGCATAACACAGCAGACATTTGTAGTTGTTAGACAGCAGATGAATACTGATGGCTCACTCACCACAGTGTCAAAGTGCTCACACATTCCACACCCAACAGAGCATAATGGTGACAAATGATGTCACCTAAAACCACTGTAGCCGGAGCAGCTAACACCGTAGCACCAAGTCCCACAGACACTTTGCACCATTTGGATTTGATTGTTTGTTGTTTTTCTCAAGTCAAATAAACCTAGCTTTCTCCCGGGTAAAAGATCCTGCTATATTTTTTAATTATTACCATTTTTAAATGTAAAAAGTATTCATTTTTAAAACATCTTAATTACCTTCAGCTGTTCTTCCATATCTGTTATCCTCTTTTTAAGACTCCAACTCTCCTATGAAGAAGAACATGTAATAAAGATAATTAAGATAAGTATATAAAGATTAATGAAGACAATTTAACTGGAAACATTTTGACTGCACTAGTGTAGTTTTAGTGTTATTATAATGGTGAGTTGATACCTTTTTTTCTGTCTCGAGCATGTTGGATCCGCAATCGCCTGGTCTCCCCTTCTGCAGCAATGAAAGGTTATTATAAAAAGGATTATAGCACAACGTGTTGAAGCTGTGTCAGTTTGGGTCTCACAAGTGTCTGATATAAAATATCCAATATACCCACAGTCACACACACACACACACAGAAACTATTATTAGTTGGGAAATTATTCCCAAATTCAGACCTGAGGCCTGACAGCAATAACACTGCGGCTTCCTTGTATAACTGCCATCTTTCATGTCACATTTCTTACAGATTACATTATTACCTGGTATCTCACACGAATATGTGGAAGACATTTCTGCGTGCAATGTTGAGAAAAATCAAAATGACTTGAAGAAACTTTTAGTTACTTTTTCAGTCGCCTTTTAAGAGAACTTTCCCTTCACTTCTTTCACACCCATGAATCTGGATTGGGCAAAGTAACTGTCGATACAGTGTCTGTAGATCAGTACCTGAGCTCTCTGCAGCTGGTCCTGAATCACAACAAGTTCCTGTTTACTTGTTTCCAGCCTGGACTTGAGCCTTTGGTTGGTGGCCAGTGCCTTTTCATACATCTATAAAATATGCACTGGTTAGGATTTACAAAGGAGAGTTGTTGTTTGTTTTTTTACAGCACAAAAACTAACAAACATGGACATCAGCAGCCTCTGTGACTGTTTGTGTGGTAGTTTTTACTGTTTATTAGGAATGCAAGTAATGTTTATTTTCATTATTCATCATGCGTTAGACATTTGTGGTTGCTAAATAATAATTCCATGGATTGCCATTAAATTTGATAGCCTACATACTGCCTATATCTACGGTGCACCGATGAATCCTAGTGTGATGTTTTTCATCTAGCACCACTATGAAGTGAAGAGTAAAATCACATCAATCAGTCTGTACTTTGTGCTTAGTGCTAATTAGCAAATGTTAGCATGCTAACTGCTAAATTTACACCATGAACCGGGTAAACATGATACCTGCTAAATGTCAGTAAGCTAGCCTTATCATTGTGAGCTTATTACCATGGTAGCATTAGCATTTAGCACTAAGTACCACCGTGCCTATGTATAGCCTCACAGAGACACTGGCATGGCTGTAGACTCTAAGGCTTGTCTTGATTTATAAACAATTTCTTAAATGTATAAAATATCAGAAAATATCAGTCAGAAAACTGACATACTGAATTCACAGTTACAGAGAAAATTTATTAAAAAAAAACAGAGAATTTTAATTTAACAGATTATCACTCATTAAATTTGGCAGTCAGCTGGTTTTTAGACTAACTGCTTCCGCTCTATTGCTCACAGGATGTAACAATTTATTGTGTACTTTTATTTTGAAATCGCTTTGTTGGAAGTGCACCATCCTTCCGACATTTATTTTCATTGGATAAGGGACCATCTTGTGATATAAATATAGGATGTCCCTTTATCATCTCTGTAAGGCCCTGAACTGAAAAACATTGATTGAATAAAGTAAAGACTCTTCCAGTAAATTGTTAAGGTTTTTTGGTTTGGTTATTCTTTTCTACTTGAGCATCTAGTTGGTGTCTGAAGTAGCAACAGCACATCTTCTCTGTGACTAAACAGCAGTCACTAGAAATATTATACATCAACATTCAAGCTGCATTGCCTGCCTTTTTATAGTCATTGTTTGCTGTCTCTTCTTCTGCCTTTTTCCTTGCAGACAGTCTGTTCTCCCTCTGCAAGAAGTAAGATTCAGCGTGGTTTGTTGCTTTGTCGTTGGAAGCATCAGATGATCCAGACGAGCTCAATCTGAGAACATAAGAGAGGTATTAAGCATTCAACACATAGGTTTAACTTGTATGTATTGTGTGAATTAAATCAGAGTAAGATTACCTGGACAGTCTCTCATGCTGAAAGAGAGGAGACATGTTTTAGAACTGGCCATCATCTGACCAAAATAAAAAAAATGCAAATTGCAACTATAATGTAAGGTTTTGTAAGGACATTCCTGATTATCTTAAACAAGGTTTCAACTGTAGTTAACCCCAATTAAAACCTTACATGGCATAAACAAGTCATTTGACTCCATCTTGACCCTGTCCTCTACTTCAGTACAAGCTCATTACTGCATAAATGTTGACATCACACAGCTTGACTTCATTTGTTTGACAGGCTATTTGGTCGTGATGTGAGATTTATTAAGTACAATACGGAATCTAATCCACAAATGAGGTTGTATTTTGTATCATGTTGAACATTTCCTCTGCATAATATCATAAACATACAGTCAATATGCACACAGGACATATTTCGTTTCATGTACAATGTCAGCAAGTACATTCATCATCAACTTGAAAGTAAGTATTACGTGACAAAAACCTCTTGTGCATTAGTAATTGCTATTACTAGGAATTCCTCTTGAAAGATGTTTTTTTTGTTTTTTTTTTCAATTTTCCAAGAAAAGGTTTATGGCCGTCTGAAACACCAGGTCAAGTTAAAGAAGGAGAGAGGAAATGATTCCTTAAATAAACTGACAAGCACAGATAACTAAACACATCCAAAAAAGGTAATAGCTCTGGCAGTGGCCTTCACTATTTGTTCATTATTGCCTTTTAAAGTTGGAGGGGGGGTTATAGAGTATGTGTGATGACAGATGTTCAAGCATCATTTCAGGTCTCTGGACTCTACTGGTTTAGAGTGCATTTAAACGCGATTAGAGAGAGTGTCCTCCCGAGAGGAACTGCAGCAGCAGTTTCAGCAAATGCCTCAAAACAACATGTTATTTTCAAAGCATTATGATGATAGACAATGAAAGTCCCCCACCTTTTGTGCCTAAAACTCAGCCAATCCATAGAGTTGTCACATAAAACTGATTTTGATTTGTAATGGTTATGGAAAATATGGACACATGATGTTATGATGACAGGAGCATCAGATCAAAAGCAGTTTCTATGTGTCATTTCATTAAGTTAATTTGGAGACGATTTGAACAACAGATGTTCTCAAAACTGGAAGTGCATCCCCTTTAAACACGCAACTAAAAGTACATTGAAAGCCACAATTCAATTGTTTCATTTCTTTGCCATGCTAGCATCATGGTGAAAATGTCTGTCAGTCTGTTGGTTCACCACTTTGTTCCAGGTTAAAGTGACGTTAATTAATCTAACACCAACTTAAAGCTTAGGAGGCAAGAACCCGTCATTCGGTTCAATCATCACCCTGTCGTCTCTGTCAGTAGATGCTCATTACTGCACAAATGTTGACACCACAGAGGTTGACTTCATCATTTGTTTGACAGACTGTCTAGTCGTGATGTGAATGCATCACAAGTTCAAACAACTAAAAGTATATTCTGTGCTACAATGCAAGTGCTAAGGTTTTCAGCCATGCTAGCAGAGTGGCCCTAAGATGGAATTGTCTGTCTGATGGTCGATTGGTCCACCACTTTGGTCCAGGTTGCAATATCTGAACAACTTTTGGATGGATTGCCATGAAATTTGGTACAAACATTCTACTGACTTTACATTTTTATCTGGCACCATCATCAGGGTAAAAATCTAAATGTGTTCATTAGTTTGCTCTGACCAAATACCTGAAAAAGTAAAGACATTCCCATCGGCCTCATCTGTACTTTGTTTTTTTAGTGATAATTAGCAAATGCTACATGCTAAGCTAAGATGGTGGACATGCCAATTATTTCCTCAGCATGTTAGTGTTGTCATTATGAGCATATTAGCATGCTGATGTTAGCATTTAGCTCAAAGCACCTATGAGCAGCCTCACAGAGCCACTAGCATGGCTGGTGACTTGTTTCTAAAGCACCTTTCAACAGCAAGACAATTCAAAGAGCTTTAAAGAAGAGACAGGAAATGCATTAGGATGGGATTAGAGCAAAACACGCATTAGCCTGAATTCACAACCTGCTGAAACCAAAAGTTCCAAATTTAAATGTGTTTTCATTATATCAATCGTAAGAAAAAGCTAATACATAATTTAGGTTTTATTACATCCATCACTACTAACAATCAATATGTATTAACCTATAAGCTAAGAGGTATTATCTTGCCTGCAGCAATTAGTTGCAATTAGTTTCACTGGATTACTTAAATATGCAATTTCAAATATGAATAGAGACAGTCACATAAAGCAAACATCCTGGTGACTAGTGCTTGAACGGTTACATGTCTAACAAAATCTTGGAGACGGCAAATGGATTCCTGTAAAGAAGAATCTGGGCTTTAAGTTACAGCCACTATGTGTAAACACAGTGATATGTCTCTGCTCAGACATTTACAAGATCTCTGGAGCTTCACCAGACTCTGATGTCAGCTCCTTTAAGGCTCTCTCTGGACACTTGGATATGCTTGGTAAATGGTCATTAATGATATACAGTATGCAGACTTGGAAAAAGCTCTGGTTTAGATTAAGGGACATCACATATAAACAGATGCTGACGGAGAAGTGGGCCTTTGTGACTTTGTCCAATGTATGTGAGTGTCTCCGTCACTAAGCTGTCCTCCAGCCTCTCTAGATCCCGTGGGGAACTTCTTGTCTGCTGACCAGCTATTCCCAAGTGGAAAATGTGAGCTTCCCGTAGGACTAGCAGAGAGATAAACATCCATAAATACTGCGTCTGAGTTCCCACAAGCCAGTCCTAAGCGCTCTATCCCTCCTTCTCTCTGTTCTATGTCATCCTGTCTTTCACCCCCCCTGTTTTCTTTCTCTCACTCTTTCTTCTTCCTCTCTTCCTGTCTCCCTCTTTCTCTCACACACTGACGTCCTCCATGTCTCTCCATTTATCTTTCCCAAGTGGATTCTTGGTTTATATAAACAGATAAGACTCACTGCTCATTACAGCTTTGCCTCGGTTTCATTTTCAAGTTTTGTTCCTTTTTAGTTCACGCACATCCACATGCAATTTTTATTTCACAGTCTGTGTGAGTTACCAGAGGCCTTTAGAGACATATCAAAATGTCAGGTGAGAGATAAAGAATGTAATATTCTGGGGATTTCTCTGTGACCTTGGGGTCTAAACTGATAACCAGATCTTTAAAAAAAACCCGTCATAATCGAACTCAAAAACATTTTGTAAAGTTTAAAGTTGTAGAAAAACCCGTCAGCATGTGTAGTGTATAATTTGATGAGAAATACACTGATAAAATCAGCAATTATTTGTATTTTTTTGTCAATAAAAGGACTAAAGTAACTCCATAAAACAGAGTCTTAGCATCACAGGAATACTTCTGATACCAAGAGTACCATAAACATTGTAAAGCAGATTATAAGAGGAGATTAAAGTCCATTTCAAACGACGCAGCAAGAGGTCATTAATAGCTTGACATCATTTTCCATGGATCACGTAGGCCAAATCATGAGTACAAATGAAGAAAAATAAGAGTTAAATTAAGTATGACATGTCCTAAGATTCTGTGGCAAAGTATACAATACAAACACACAGAAACACCTCTGTGGCTTGTTACCGAGACATTTGTTTGACAGTGACGGAACGTTAATGTTGGTGTTTGCGTTATGTCAGCTGTGGCATTTCCTCTCACTAAACAGGCACTGAAAAGCTTGAAGACAGTCAGGCCTTACCCTCAGGCTCTTGGTAGCAGTGGAAGAAGCAGGAGAAGAGTCAGAAAGTGTTTTTCTGATGCGTGGCTGATCTTTGTTGTGAGAAAGTAGAGATGACATCGCTCCTGAGCTGCTACAGCCACTGCATGCAGCTTCAATGTGGTCCAAAAGTACTGAACTCCCCCCCCCAAAAAAAAGTTAAACACCTCCTCTCAAACAAAAAAACTCCAAATAAGACGTTGATGAAGACATTTATCGTCCGCTGATATGAAATACAGATGTGGCTGTTATCTTAGTTAAAGTGGGCAACTCAAGTGTGATCTTCATGTGATGGTGAGACATTGCATATCTGATGAGAGTGAAAGAACAGCACAAGTGTGAGAGCTGTGGAGGAGGTAGTGGGACCGGAGAGGAGGAGGCGGGCTGTACTGTATGTATGTGTGTGTGTGTGTGTGTGTGTGTGTTTGTGGACACAAGGATTTGACAGCAGTATTGTTCAGGGCTCAAGGGCTCTAAAGGGATTCGTTCATTTCAGCAAAACTGGAAAAAGTAAAGCATCATTAGTCACATTAATGGAGTTTTCTGTAAATATGAAATATGTAAATATGAAATTTTTTGTATATTTAATGTTGTGCATGGGGAAGTACACATGTTATTTTAATGCATAATGAAATGTTGTTCCCTATGACTTGTAAACTCTTTTTTTTCACAAAAGGGAACAAGGCTGTTAGAAAATGGCAAACGTCTCAATTAAAACAAGTGACAGAAGTTAGGCTACATCTGAAAGTAGAAGTAAAAATTAAAAATACATACGGTAGCTGCACAGGCACATTTGGATTTGTGTGATAAGAGCGTATGAAAAACCACAGGTTGGTCAGATGCATAAATATACTACTGTAGATCTCTGGTTTTTAGATCTGTTGAACTTAACCAAGCTGGGCGCTGTGCGTGTTGATATTTGAGAGTTTACATACCTTTCTGAGTATGTTCCTTGACACAGTTGCACGTTGTTCGTCTTGAAGAATCTGAATGTTGGAAGCTTCACAAGTGTCAGTGGTCTCAGTTTTATGTCTCTCTTTTCAGTTTGTCTAATTATTACTAGTCTGGGTCAGTGCTGGCTGTCAGACCAAGACTCACAAGTACAGCACCTGATCAGATGTAGCTTAAACTATCAGATTAAATAGGATAAACAACTTAATCACTTTCTATTCCTACGATGATACATAATGTGTTGATGTATATTTTATATTTTTGTATAGAGATTTTGTTACTGCTCCTGTTTGACAGGCTTAATCTTTGAGGTTTTTTTGGTCATACTTTGATCTAAAGATGCAGCTACTGTACATACAGTATGTATAGTAAATATAAGCACTTTTATCAATCATATAGCAACGATGAGTTTACATGAGTATGAGTTATACCTACCATGAGGTTTTGGTAATGCACCTATGTCGCAAGACTCCTAAAAACTGTTGTTGTTATAACCTAACCACACCTGTCAGCTCCCTCATTTTCAACCATACTTTCTACCTGGCGTGACCTCTTGTTTCCATCTGGCATGTCAAGCTGTGGTTTACTTGTTTCGTCCTGAGAATTTAATGTACTGTAATTACCTCAAATTAGGTTTAGTTGCCAGACTAAATTGTTTTAACTTTATTCACACGCCACACTGTATTTTAAATGCAACCTGGCCACCCAAGAGTCAAGTCATTTCATGAAAAATAAAAGACATGTGCTTGTAGCTGCTTTTAAAACAGTGTCAGTTTAGAGTGGAAGTCGCAGAGGAGTGACTGTAGTCTGCTCAACATGACAAGGCTAATGTACAAAGCTAGTTGTATGTACTTGTAACTAGAATTTCCTTTTTTTTCTTATCTTACTATTATGACAAAAAAAATCATGAAGCACACACAGATCATGGATGTATCATAAGACCTTTACTCCTCTATCACATATGCTGCTTATTCTTCATAATTATGGCAGTAAACAGGCGCCACCTGCTGGCAGAAAATAGTACTTTAACCTTTTCACAAAATAACTTCCTGACAAAGGGCAGCATGTACCAGTGGAATCATATGTACTCACATGTGCAGCATGTGCAGTGTACCATAAATAACCATAGTGAGATGCACTACACATGTACTTGTGTTAAATTACTCCAAGTTCTGCTACTCACATCTGGTACTTCATACTGTATTCTGTTATTCTTGTCATGTGTAAATAGCTCAAAATAATCAATTTAATCTCAAATTTATACATAATTCCACTGATTAAACTTAAATTTTTTACATTATCTTAATATCATGGCCAAGTTTGCCACAGAATCTCATTGCAGCTTTGTTGAAATTAAGACCCAGGAACCCTTTTTATTTATGTTTTATCTTTTCAATTGTTCCCTTTATATTGCACTAACAACAGCAATCATAACACTTGTTGTCATAACTAGGATGTATAAAATTCAACTCATTTTTAATGCGAACAGCGCATGTTCAAGAAAAGTAAGATCCTTACAAATGTTGTACACAGTTGGAATCTGACTACAGAAGTTCACATCAAACAGGGACAGTGTAGGGGGCATAAAACAATACAAATCCTCACATTTTTCAGTGATGTGTAACTGCTTGGACACATACATCAATCAACCCCATCTAGATGAAATAAAACAAACGTTCCAAATCATTTGTTGCATGTAAAAATGGTTCCCATTCATCTATATAAGACTTTAAAATCACAGTAATGTGAACTACAGAAAATACTGCTGAACTGCAACGGTTACAGGTGTTCAATCTACTTGTCCTCCTCGGTTTTGTTCATGAAGATTTTAGTGTCTAATTAAAGTGACTCTTCCTCTACAGAATCCTGTCTTTCTGCTTCATGTAACTCCTCCTCCTCCAAGGACTTGTCTGTCGTCTCTTCTGCGACTTCCTCTTCTGGTGTCTCGCCAGCGACCTCCTTATCTCCACTCTGCCCCGGTCGTGCAATTTCCTCCTCCTCTTCTGGTGTAACGTCTCGCTCTTCTGTAGAATCCCCCTCCACTACCTGTTCCAGTGGCTGCTCATCATCCTTTGCCTCCTCTTCCGCTGCGCCTTTGGACCCCTGCTGCTCAGCCTCCTCCTCAACATCTTCGAGCTTCTCCTGCACCTCAGTGGCATTCTGTGACGTGGTGGAGATGAACTCTCCTGCTGCTGGGTCCTCTTCATTTGACTTAAGATTCATTGACCCAGAAGGACCATTCACCAACTGAGGTAGACAGATATGTAATTAATTGGTATCTGGTGGTTGCAGTCAAACCTTTAAGATGTGGGAAACACTGAAACAAAATGAGAACATGTGTTGAGTTTTTGAAAGAGGTCAAAGTTGAACTGGAGGCGTACCTGGGTGTGAAAAGTCTCCAGCTGAGCCATGACGCTGCTGTGGAGGCTCTGTGAAGTGAAAAACTGCTCATCCAGAGTGGTCAGCACTGAACTGAGCATCTCTTCTAATGCCTGGGCACGCATGGCCTGCTTAGTCTCCACCAGCTCCCTGAACCACGCACACACACATGAGGGAAATTAACACTTTTTTTGGCAAGTCAGCACATTTTAGACATTGTTCAGGCATGTCAAATCAAACTGAACTCACTTTATTGCAGTCATCTCCTGGTTGTTTGTGTAAAGTGCGACATTATGAAGATACAGCAGCTCTCTCAGCTCATTCAGCTCGGAGGATTGTCCCCCTAACTGTGCATTAAGAGCCTCCACTGATGCAACCTGCTCATCCACTCTGGAGCATGCACTGGACAAAGCACTCGTCAACCCAGCCACGTTTTCAGCCAGTGCTGAGCTGGAGCTCAAAGTGGCAACTATTCTCTCCTTCACAGCGTCAAACTCTTCAGTGTGGTTCTTGAACATAGCCTGGAGAGCTGCAATTGACAGGGAGACCTGCTTTACTTCAGCCCATTGAGTGTCCATCTCTTCATGGAGAGCCCAAAGGTTTGAATAAAGGTCAGTGTTCTTCAGCTTCTCTGATGTGGCGAGGGCAACTTCAGCTTTCTGCTGAGCCTGTTTCTGAACCTCCTCCAGAGTGAAGATCCTCTCCTCCACACCCGAGCTTGTATCAATCTAGAAAGTGAATTCAATTATTTAGCTATGTGGGTTAACCCAGTTTAAACATTTGAAATCTGCTCTTGATTGATTGATTGATTTACAGTCTGACTTGTCATATTGTTGCAGCCATTAGGATATGACAATATATAATATGAGATTATATAAACTTGTCAACTGTCAGTTGTCTATACAATAGCAATCTTTTATTATTTCTGGCTGAATAAGGCCATTGTAGAAAATGTTAAAAATCACTGAGCAGGACTTTTGTCTTCTAAAAAAAAATACTATAACATGATATTATGACAAAATATACATCAAGCAAGACATTTGTAGCAATGCTGATAATGATAGAAGAACCAGCATTGTTAAAATTTCACAATAGCAGTTGGGGCTCTTAATGTCACTGAAACGTGACCATGAAGTTGCTCACAGCTGGTACATGCTAAATATAACAACAGGTGTCTATCAGAGTCAAGTTAGCCAGTTTAAAATGTTACACAGCCTTGAGTTTTCAAATTAAACATTTTCACTCATATTATCAGATAAATGGCACAAACTGCACGTGACTGAAAGGAGCCTTGCCCCCTCTCACTCAAGTTTTCTCTTAATTTTAATTTATTTTGTCGAACTTTATTTATTTATTAAAAGCCACAAAGGTGGTACTCTTATTTTGAAAGCGCGTCACGTAACTTCCGTGCTCGTAACCATGCTTGGTAAACTACGCCGAAATCACGTTCAAGGAAAACCGTTTTTAATTCTACTTTCCAGTAAATACAAGATAATACAAAGTAAGACAGTTTAAGTATTTTACAGTTAAGTGACCAGCTCCGCAAAAAACAAACAAACACAGGTGACAAGATTAGCTAATTTACCTGTGCGTCCGTCATCTCCATCACCTGCTGCAAGTTTGTTATTTCCCTTTGCATTGTTGTGAAAGACTCTGACAGTTGGTTGAGGCTGTGCTGCTGCTGCGCACAAAACCAGCCCATTGCAGAGGCCCCGACTAAAAAAACAATAATGAACAACAAAGCTGGAGAAACACAGGAACTTATCCTACTCTTGGACTGCGGTGGTGACAACTCCAACAACATGGAAGTGTCTTCTTGTTGCGGTTTCTTTGACTTGCGCTTGGCCATGGCAGCTAGCAGCAGAGGGCCTGGAGGTTCGGGCTCGGGGAGCAGAGTCTTCAGTGAACTGGACTCAGCAAAGTGTGCCTGCTACTTCGGATGAGCTAAGGTATCACGTTTCTATTCTGCTGTAACTTAGTCATTCATTGGACCCCCCCCATAATACTCAAAGCAACTGCTGGGTTGGGTGTGTGTGTGTGACAGCATATTATGTAACTGCAGTGGTGGAAGAAGTATTCAGATCCACTACTGAAGAGTTTCTGATTAATTTTCAGCAAACCAACTGATTGACTGACCTCTAAAATGCTCCCATAAAACTCCTGCATTCACAACTTAAAGTTAAAATGCATTACTATAAGCAGCAAACTGTATGCTACTAGTATGGAAAGTGCTAAAAGTGAATAATTCATTTCATTGTGCAAACAGTATTTAAATGATGAATCTGGCCCTGGTGTGGCCAAGTTTGTGCTATTGTGTTGTTGGCGTAATGTAACAAAATATGGAGAAAATGGCTTAATTTTTTTAGTTTTGTCTGAGTAACGTTCAAACTTCCTAACATGGTTTCTTGCTGGGAGCGGGTGGGGATTTTCACTAGACAAGAGCTTCAGCAACAAGAGGTTATAATTCGCCCTCTGAGCAGCGCTATGTCTTCAGGGCAGATTAGAGGCTACAGTGAGTCTCTATTGGAAAGTGACAAGATATGGGCCGGGGACTAGCAATGTTTCTTGGTTAGTGTCATCAAATCATCACATTTTAAGAAGGTAGAACCAGAAAATTTGGGATTTTTTCTTTAAAATTTACTGGAACTATTAATCAGTTTTGGAGATACAGTAGTTGCTGATTCATTTTCTAGGATGTTTGTCCCTGAAATGCAGTGGAGTACAAGTAAAAAGTCTCACAAAAGTCAAACACAAAATTCAAGTATCTCAAAACTGCACTTAAATAATGCACTAAAAATTTACTTTATTTGCTTCCCACTTCTGGTGTCGCTTCTCATGCCGAGCACCTCATGGACCCGGCTAGTAATTCACACAGTTACTTAAGGACCACAGTTCCTGGGACTGTCTTTTAGCAATTTACTGAAAAGCACCACTACATGGAACAAAGCATTCACGTAATCTCTTTTACATGACGCACGAGAAAAATCCAGACCCAAAACTGTGGGTAAAAGTAGGAGTGCAACCACTAAATTGCTAAACCTCCATTTTAAACACAAAACATTGGCATTAATTGTAATGTCATCTCCTGTTTACGCCTATAAAAATATATAAAAACCCCAGGGCAATGACACCTGTGTGTTAAATGTTAATCTGCACCCTTCACAATAAAAGTCACTCATACTCATTGGCATGCATTGAATATGAACAAGACAGGGACCCACTCATTAAAGCTTTACTCACTAGCACCACTAGGGGTCAACAACTCGACAGGGTACCTTAAGTATTAAACAACTGTAACTTTAATTAGTTAATGGCTATGCAGAAGAACACTTTTCTTTTCATATAATTGCTAAACATTAAACTCAGGGGATTACACAATAAATGAAAAAATGTCTATTTGAACACATTTTCAGTAAGAGGCATGAATATGATGAAATATCTGCAATATTGTAATATTACTGTAAAATGTTTTAAATAATGGTGCATCACACTAGTGGGAAGTGGAGTAACTTAAAATGAATCCAAGTTCTCATTAGATGTGGTGTAATTGATTTGAAACACAGTCAGGAATCAGCTTCTGTCCAGCAGGTGCGGCTCTTCTTCACTCTGTAAAGAAACATATTCATACTCAGTTTGTGTCATCTACATACTGTACACTCAATTGTTTGATTAGAATTAATTGTATTTTGATGTTATTATGTATGATTCTTAAACCTTGTACACGTCTCTTCACCTTTGACATTCAGTGTCATTGAGCACTCGGCTGTCCCCAGTTTGTTCTCAATAACGACTTTGTATTCCCCGTTGTCTTTGGCTCTCACCCTCAGTATGAGCAAGGAGCAGACGCCACATACATTGGTGATGTGGTAGTTGGTGTTTGTGTTCAGGCTGATGTTGTTGTAGTACCACGTCACACGAGGAGCTGGATCACCCTTCACTGCGCAGCTCATGTGGCACTCATAACCTTGTGGAGCTGTACGTCTCCTCAGGGGAAGGATAAACGATGGAGGTGACTGGAAGTCCAAGCGTTTTCTCTCTGGCACATTCACTTTGAACTTTCCTAAAATGCAAAGAAAGCATATAAAGGGTTTACAGATGGTTGCACTAGTGGCCTTGGAAGACAGCTTTCTCTAACAAGATAGATAAGAAATCTATTGAGAGGCTTGACATCATCCGGTCAAGCCGCGGTTCCCCTAACTTCTATAATGCAATGCAATCTCAGCTTGAGTGTTTCTTTCTTTTATCTTTCTGAAAAAGGGGTTCTCAAGCCATGTTCTTAGAGACTAAAAGTCTGGATGTTTCAGCCTGCGCTGCTTTGATTACTTTTTTTTTTTTTATTCCTTATTTCTCTCTTGTGGCTCCCCCATCTTTATGAAAGTGTAATACAAATTGGCTAGAGTATGCTTTTAAAAATTTAACAGCCTTGTCTAGACACGTAGAATGAGCTGTACAACACACGATTAAGCAAGATAATACGGTAGTGTTGAATTTTTGCATTATTGAAAATGTCAGTGTGGTCATGACTGAGGTTTTCTTCTGGATCAAAGCATGATTTAGTGTTGTGTAAGGGGCAGTGTGAGTTTCTGATTGTCTTGGTGATTGAAGTGGAGGCATGAACCTTTTTCCTTTTCCGTTCCAAACACAGGCGACTCAGACGGTGGAGAAAGGCCTATGTCATTCTTAGCGAACACCCTGAAGTAATACTCCCGTCCTGGCAAAATGTTGACAACTGTGAACTTATTGTTGAAGAGGTTGTCAGCCACTGTCCTCCAAGTGCGTTTGAAGGAATCCCGTTTGGACACCATGTAGTGGAGCCTGTCATCCCTCTTCTCATCTGGAGATGGAGACCAGGACAGAGTCACTGTTCCTTGGATGTTCTGGTCCAGCTCCACTGGTCCTGGAGGCTTGGGATCATCTACAATGAGATGTAGACATACAGAGAAACAGATTACTAACATTTCAGGCTTAGTTTAGCGATTTTCATTCTGAATCCCACCCAGCTGCCAACAGTGTTACGGTTGCCACTTTTAACTATAACATAGTAATGGAAAAATACATTTTGTGGCATTTTTGATAGTCTGTAGTATATTGAAAAAGAAATCTGAAAACATTGAGCTGGGGATTTGAAACTGTCACTGTCACTATCAAAATGGTTTGACAATAGTCATTTAGGTTTCAGTTATAAAACTAAAATAAAAGTTTAATTCATTCATTTAATATTTCCATTAAGCAACAGAATTTGCAAAGGGATAGCAATGTATTTGTCTTTAGTCATAAATGAAATGAAGTCAAAGTTGTAAAAATACTCTCTGAGATTCACCTGTAACTCTGATTTCAACATTGAAGCTCTCTTGTCCGGCCAGGTTCTTGACGGTAATGGTGTAGATGCCGGTGTCAGAGCGCTCAGATGTGGGGATTAACAGTTGAGAGCCTTTATCAGAGTTGGTAATTGTTACATGTTTAGACACTGGAATACCATCTTTTAACCAAGAGATATCTGGCAGGGGGGAGGCCTGTAGAGGTTAAGGTAAATATCAGATTTATGCAATGTTGCCTAAACACTCACAGAATAAAATATGTTCTCCATTGAACTCGGTAGGAGGAAAAGCTCTGGCATAGTACCTCAAAGTTGATGTGCAGACGGACTGTATTTCCAGATCTCACCACCACAAAGGTCTTCATGTTGCGGTCTTTGAATTTTGGCTTCACTGCGGGGGTAAAATTTCCAATTAAATGTTTACAATCAAAAGTCCTCATGTTTTTATACAATTTAGCAAATTGTCTGGTCGATTTTTCTTGTTTTTAAAATGACGTTTTCATTCTCTGCATTTTTAAATACTCTCTACTGCCCTGTATTGATTATTAGGAGATCAAAACCTGTGCAAAGCTGGTACACAGATTTACATTAGCTGTATGAATCTAGATCCATTTCTGATCCTCTGTTTATTGTAATCCATTGTGCTCTGGATACAGCAGCTGTCAAAAATACCACATTGCTCTCTATTACTGGAACCTATTTTTATTCCACAGCATTGCTTATCCACACTGACAAGACAGCCTGTATCACTGATGTGCATGAAGCTTCTCTGGTTAAAAACAACAATAAAAACAAGTCATTTTGCCTCCATTACAGTGGTGTTTTGATGCTGTACCATGCCTTCCAATTGCTACGGTTGCTGAAAGCTACACTTGAACTTCAGTATTTTGTTCATGCTGTGTTACCCAGAGCTTTGTAATAACACCCTTCTGTCTTGTCACAAAAATTCCACCCTTTAATAAACTAAATGTTGTATGATATTTTACATCATAGAAAAACTGAAGGAAAGTTGTTATGCTGGCTATATTTTCTTGGTGCAGAGCAATATAGTATTTTTAACAGCTGCTTTAGGGCAAAGGGTGCACTGTGCAGATGTATCTTGGAAGAAAAACCGAATATTTGCCGTGACTTTACACAGCTACAGAATATGATTTGACTAGACTGCTACTTGAAATAATAGAGACAACTTTTATTTCATTAAACTTTTAACAAACTGTCAAGTTCTTAGTTTAAATTTTAAATCTTCTTACCAGGAGGGGGCATGGCAATGATATAATTGTCAAAGCCTTGAGGTTCTCCATCACCTCCATAATTGGTGGCAATTACTCTCACCCAGTATGTGGCCATTGCCCTCAAGCCAAGCACGGTGTAGGAAGTTAGAGTAATTGGGGTGGCATTACAGCGGGTCCATTCAAGGCTTTCTATTGGTCTGATCTCCACGTAGTACCCTTGGGCCTCATCCTCCACCCCTTTCACTTCTTTAGGTTGAGTCCAAGCCAGTGAAAATGTGGTGTAGTTGGACGATGTTAATTTCAGGTCTGTGACTTTGCCTGGAGGTTCTGAAATTACGGTAATGTGAGGTTATATGACACAAGGAGCTACAGACAGCATTATATCGAATAACACACTTATTCATTTGAAATCATAATGTTTTCATTGAGGAAAACTGCAGTAAAGTATAAGAACTCAGTATGATTGGCTTACTCATTGGATCCCTTGCAATTACTGTGTCGCATGGAATACTAGGGTCTCCGGCACCAGACAGGTTGATAGCAGACACTCTAAATTCATATGCTGCCCCTTCAAAGACGTCTTTCACTGCGTACTTTGTATCTGTGGAGAAAGGAAGAAGTGTTTATCATATCAGTCAGTTTTAGAGCGCAAACACTCCTCACTCTGTAGGCAACTGTGGTATATTCCTGCACATTAGCATGGGGAAGAGGGTGCCTTTGGGAGCTACAGGCCAGAGTGAAACACAGTGGAAATATCATTCCACTTTTTTCAAAAATCTCATAAAAAAGATTTAAACAGTTTCTGTTCAAGTCCTTGTGGATGCAGTATTTTGTAAAATATGTTAAATCTGAAGGTTAAGATTATTTTTCTTTTCATAGGAAAAGATTTTCAGATTTAACTACAGAAAATGTGATTCATAAATACGTTCTCATGAATGTCGGCAGCATCGCCACAAGGAACATACCTGTAATTGGCCCTCCTTGGTTTACCTGGCTCCAGTAAATGGTGCCTTTCTTGTTCTTTTCCAAATTGTATCCGACTATTTTGGTTCCTCCAGTGTCACATGGAGGACTCCATGACAGATTGATGCAGTCTTTAAAGGCACTGACAACTTTAGGTGCTGCTGGGGGTCCCGGATAACCTGTGGAGGAAACATGACAGTCTGTCACTGCTTATGTTGCTCTGGTTTTATTACCTCCAATAAAAAAATTTCACGTAACTCCTGTACACCGTGCTTTATCCACCAAGTAAAGTTTATTAGATACCTGAAACTGACAAGAGAGGCAAAAAACAAGGAAAATAAACCTTAATGTACTGCAAACTTGATGTTGTTTTAAATTGATGGAGCGGCATTGAAGCTCACACTGGTCTGCGCCTCCCTGTGTGTGTGTGTGTGTTCTCAAAGTCAGACAAGAAATTATAGAAATTAGGCTTACGTAGTACACCAGCTTGTATGTCCTCTGTCTGCAGGTAGTCACTGATGCCTTCTGTGTTCTTGGCTCTGATCCGGTAGCAGTACCTCCTTCCAGGGTCCACATCTGAATCTTTGTAACTTGGGTTGCTGCCAGAGATCTCACTGAGATCTGACCATTTATTGCGCCCCACTTGTTGGCGTTCTATGATATAGTTTGTGATTGGACAACCGCCATCGTCTTTTGGTGGTTTCCATTTGAACTCAACAGATGTTACAGCACTTTCCATAATGTCCACAGGTCCCTGTGGTGGTGTTGGTTTGTCTGTTGACAAAATAAGAAGACATCGTATTGTGCTAGCAAGACGTATTTATCTCTACATACAGTACATTTTATAAGTGCAAACGTTAAGTCTCTTATCAACTCACCCAGTACAATCAATTTGGAAATTGCCTCTGTTGTACCAAATTCATTTTTGATTTTGATTTTGACCTCTCCACTATCTTTCCTTTGGCACTTAGTGAGGCGTAGTTGGCTCTTAGTAGCTGATGTGTCAATCTTCACATTGAGGCCAGGCAAGAGCTCGTCGTCATCCTTGTACCACTTTATATTCATCGGGGCCCCACCCGAGAATGGCAGCTTCCATTCGGCATTTTCACCTGCCTTTATGATGACTGGCTTTGCGAATTTTCCTAGAGCGTCACCGTCAATTGTTGGTGGGTCTTGTTAGAGAGGAAAAAAAAGAAGTTTTTGTCAAAAACCCAAATTAATCAAATGATACCAAACCAAGTAATTAATTTAGATTCTGACCTTGAACATTTAGTGTTGCCTCTGATTTACGTCCTTCAGCTTCAAAGCGGTACACAGCTGCATCATCTTCTTTACAGCAATCGATTATCAACCTGTGACAGGCTCCGTCTTTGATAATTGTTACCCCATCCCCATTGGTTAGCTTGTCAGATAAAAAGATTCAATGTTCTTAAGACAAACGTTTGATAAATTAAAGCAGGCAATGTGCTATATGAAACTTTTGACAAAAATTGACCTTTAGAACGCTAGGAAACAGTGACATGCATGGCAGTAGTTCTGTATAGTCGTAATTCTCCTGGAATAATTGACTTACCAGCTTCCCGTTTTTATACCAGCGACCCTCTGAGGTGTCACTGCTTAGTTTGCAAGACAGCTCTGCCCGTTCACCAACATTAGCAACAGTATCCGACAGCCCACTGACAAACTGAACACCTCGATCTGCAGCAGTAAGAACAAAGTAAAAACCATATGCAACCTCTGGTAAATATAATATTATATTACAATTTACAAAAGTTAGTGGATATGAATGAGGTATGAAGGGGAAAAATTTATTAAAGCCGCACATGGTAACTTTTTAAGTCTCATTTTATTTCAAGGTTGATTCACGTTATTGGTACACAGTGAAAACTTCATTTAGGTAAAAACAAATATAATATTTACTCAAGTGAAGATAGGTGAACTGGGAACTGTCACTATATGACATAAGCAGGTAAAATATGGCAATATCCTTACCACTTCATCCTTTTTTGTTTATGGTATGTCTCTGTCTAGTGGTCTATACTGGATATATAAGCCTAAAATTGTTAATACACATCTCAGTCCAAACTCTTCTTCACCCTTCTCTGGAATAGAAAACTTCGCACTAACAATCCTTCAATTTCTGGGAAACCTTCTCACACACTTGATGACAACAGACAAAGCTGACAATGTACGAGGTAGCAAAGACACTGGGATTAAAACTATGACATTATAGTCATCTCTGTAATGTAAGAAAACATTATTCAGCCTTCACACAATGCAGTGACGGATCTTACCTATAACAGTGTCAGGAACCAAAGGGCCAGTTCGTACTCGCTTCTTTTTCTTAGCATCTGCATCGCCGTCATTATTTTCATCATCTCCATCACCCAGGAGGTTCTTATTCTTGCCATCTCCATCACCTTCTTCTCCATCAGTCTTTCCACCAGACCCATCACCAGACCCATCACCAGACCCGTCACCAGACCCATCACCAGACCCATCACCTGACCTGCCACGAAAACCGTCACCAGACCCGTCACCAGACCCGTCACCAGACCCGTCGCCAGACCCGACACCAGTTCCGTCACCAGAACCATCTCCTCCATCCCCCAGTGCAGCTCTAGCTGCTGCATCTGCAGCGTCCTTTTCAGCCTGTGCTCGTCTGGCTGCCTCCAGGTCGTCTTTTTCTTTTTGTAGCTTGGCCCACTGCTCTGATGCTAGTTTAGTCAAATCGTCTTGATCCCCGGCTTTGGTGCCCTTACGGCCTTTTCGGCCATCTGGATCAGCTGAATTTCAGCCAACACAAAAAATAGGGAGAGTAAATCATTTAGTTTGGTTGAAACAGTTTTTTAAGCATGTGTTTTAGGTCTAATATTAATAACATTAATATTTGAATTATTAATTTGTATATTGGTAAGAAAACAGAAAAGATGTCCCACCTTCCACTATGAGAGAGGCACTGCTGGAGGTTATCCCAGCAATGGCATAATATGCTCCATGATCTTCCATTTTACAGTCTTTAACTCTTAACGTGTGAATAAGTTTGTCTTCTGAGACAGTGATCTCATATTTGTTCCCATGTTCAAGTGACGAGTCCTGTTTTGACCAAGTAATGCTGTTGAGGGGTGTTGACAAGACGCACTGAAAGACGGCGTCCTCACTTTCCACGGCCTTCACATCCTTAATCTTGGCAATGAACTCCACAGCAGGGACTGAGAGAGGAGGGAAAGTGGATGTGAGCATAGAATTAATTTGACTGATTTCATAAATGTGATTTGATTTGTCTTACCGCCTGCTAAAGAAATCATCCGGTTTTACAAGAAGTGCAGTAGTTATGCTTTACCTTGAAAATCGGTTGAAAGAACATTTGCTTCTTCAACATCAACCTGGTAAAATCCAGCGTCTTCTGGCTGAGGGTCTTTGATGCTGAAAACATACGTTGACCCTTTTTTCTTAAGGCTATGCTTTGACTTTTCATCATCACCATATGGCACCATTGTCCCATCCTTTCGAGAGAAACATAGTCACACATTTGTCTTTGTTTTTGGGCTGTTATTCATTTTAATTTGATTATCTTGGGATCCATTTTCAACCCACCTTGTATAAGTTAATTGCACTGTTGGGGTCGCACAGTGTCATGTCAAGGCTAAATTCAGCTCTCCCGTCTGGTTTCACTTCTATTTGTTTCACTTTGTCCACCTTCTCTACAACCTGCAAAATAAAAACAACAATCTAAAGATTTCTGTAGCTCAGAGCTTCACAGCTGAGGCTATGACATTTTTAACATGAGTGGGCTTGAACAGAGCGTTGGATATCTACTTGTTAAGATGCACCAGGTTGTTTAGCCTCAGGCAAAACTAGCATCCATGCCCAGGAAGAAGAAAATCAAATGATGTAAAAAACTTTTTTTTTTTTAAAGATGAACTTAACACGCCCTGAAATTATTATTATTTTTTTTTTCTGACCTGCAGTGGTTTCATTTCTCTCCCTGCTACACTGACTGTCCTTCAGGACCCTGTGACATTGGCTAATTTGTGTGAGGACAGTGCAAACGCCTACAGTACCTTTGCCTGCTCATCTGCCCTTTCCTTCTTCAACTGGTTGAGTCTCTTCAGCATCCAGCGAAAGTCAGTTATACCGAATTCAAAGCAGATTCTTTCATAATCTTTCTTTGGTGCGCTGATGAGCAGTTCCCAGAGCTTAGGATCGATTTCTCCATCTTTCCGCGGTGGCAGTTGTTTTTTTCTGGTGACAACAACACTGAAACAGAGTAATGTGTTTTAGGGAGTTTACAGCAGCACACATTTAAAGCAGCAGACCTGCAACTTTGCCTTGAACTTACGTTTTCTTAAGCATTGCTCTGAAATCGTGTGGTCCTTGTGCATCTCCTAAATGAAAAGTAAATTGGAAAATGTTTCATAAGATGCAGGTTACTTTAAGGGGCCTATAATCCCACCATCATATCTTGTTTAAACACTGTGTACAGTGCAGTTCTGTCTTAACCTTAGAATTTATGAAAGAAAGAAATAAGCAGCGGATCAAACTGATTTCTACATTTTTGATAACTATTTGAAACCATATGACTTTTTAATGACAGCATAGGTCTCCTGGTTTTTATTGTTAATGAAAACACTATGTGGTTATTGCTTCTGGGATCAAAATCCAAGTAAAAAAGAAAAACTCTCTTGTTGAAACCCATGGATTGTTGGATGATGGAAAGAAAAGAAAGAGAAAACTTTGGTCCTGTTGTTAACTTCGTACCTGGCTGGCCTTTCTTCTTGAAGCCAACTGAAAGAAAACACCACGAAAGCAACAAAAACCAAAATATAAATGAGTAGTCACAGTGACAATATGCTATATTGTAGTTTGATTTGAATTACCATTGTAAATCTATCTCTTACCTTCAATAACATTGAGCGTTGCAGTGACGATAGCCTTTCCATACTCATTGGTGGCAAAGCACTTGTATGTGTCAGCTTGGTCGGGTTTTACACTGGGTATCTGATAACACAATATAATCATTGGAAGACTGCATGACTGAGCTGACTAGAAGCTTCTGTCTCACACTGACATGAAAAATGAACTCGTCTAATGTGATTGAAAACAAATCAAAGTACCTGACTTTTGTGCACCTCATACTTAAAATGCAGAGCAGCAGGTGTGAATTGAGATTAGTTTGTGTTTTATGAGATGTGGAGCATTTTATGCAAGTACTGTTTTTTCACCTCCAAAATGTGCTCTCGAGTTCTTTCATCATATCTGGTCTTGTACTTTTCTGGGTCATTAACTTGGCCCTTGTTACGCTCCCAGGTGACAGTAGGTGCCGGCTCTCCACTAACCATAGCTTTTAAAAACGCCTTTTTACCTAAAAAAGACGAAAAGACAGAGAGCCATGCAATAGTGATACAGTTGTAAATAGTGTTTTATAATTTTGTTGTAATCACAGTTTTACTTTTTTTTAAAAACTTTTTTTTTTACCCTCCTGAACAGTCGTAGGCATCGGCTTCCGGGTGAAGTCAGGTGTCGACTTTCCTGCAGGCAGTTGCTCAACATACTGAGTGATCATTACCCCAGGAACTCTGGAGCGTTTCTTGATAGCCACTGTTAAGAACCAGAAAATAATATTTTAATGACATTAAAACTCAGCTGTGTGAGGTTGTGAAAGTAAACATACACACAAATCATACAAGAAACAGAAAACACTGATGTTGTAAATGTATCATGTGTTTCAGGAGGTTATATACTGTTAACACTGTTAAAACTTGTCTGAGCAAAACCATGGGATTGGATATGGCTAAAGAAATCTGTACAAGTTGAACAGAAGAATTTGTCTTGCCAGATTTCTCAAAACTCATCCCAGTAACCATGTTTCCATTTTTTAAATGATTTAAACAGTAATATTATCTTCAATATCAATTATATCCAAGATTTGTGAAATAAAAACCATCATAAGCAGTCATGGTCGCTGCAAGTACCACCAGTGCTTTTGCTTTGGGTGTAGTTACAACAGTATTTCACAAGAGGTCAATATTTCCTTTCTCTTTCAACCCTCACAGCCACTCCATCATGACAAGTCCTTTCATTTAGTGAACTGTACTGGTTAAGCTGTATTTTGGATTAAATGATATATATATTTTTGTCTAAAGATATGTTGTATACATGCAAACTCCACTTAAAAAACAATTAATGTTGTTATTTTGCTATCTATTTTAATACAAATTCCTATGAATTTGCGACAAAATGCGCAAAACCCCAGATTTTGTAGATATTTTCCAATTATAAAATAAGTAAATTAAAAAACCTCCAGTTGATAGTTACAGGGAAGTTTATAAAAGGTCAGGCAGTGTATGTAAAATGCATATGTCAAATAGACACATGCAAAATAAAATCATTCTTAGAAAAATGCTAAGGAATAGTGAATGTCTTTAGATGGGCTGAGAAGTTTCTCCGAGACTTTGAGAATGCCTGTTACACATGTCACGAGCACTGTCAACCTTTGTTTTTAGCTTGAACCATTAACAGTTCTTTGCTGTGGTTGTGGAGACGGCACATAAAAGATGGGTGACGCGATTTTCCTCCTAACATTTCAAATGTAAGATGAGTCACTACACAACACTAAGTTCATCCAACAGCTGTTGAAATCACAAACTCCAGCACGCCATCTGTTACTCTGTTACTTTTCCTGAACAAGCTTCATACCTCATTATGACACAGAGCTGCTTCGGTCACCTTGGGGCCTGAACATTTAACATGACTTTAGTGCTGCATCACATAAATAGGTCAAACAACAAGTTACCGGACTGCTGTGTGTAAAATCCAATGTGTCCCACAATCACGACACTGGTTTTATGTTGCAATATGGCATTTGAGGGATTTATTGCGCTGTTTCGATTGAAGCGCTGGCTGCAAGCTTGTTTTCAAATTTGTTTCTCAGGATCTGGTGAATCAGTGGCCACAAACGAGCCATTTTTCACAGTGACACAACTTAAACAACCTTATACAACTGTTCCTCAAGCTCATCTATCCCAACAGATGTGCTAGTTTGCAATTTGAATGATGCCATATGCAGCTCATGGAGCTGGATACTATAAAAGGTTTTACTGGTTCAGTGTTTTTAAAAGAAGTTTCATGTTTTTAACTGTAAAAGTTTCAGTTTAAAGAGAAACATGTGAAATTGTGATTTAACTTTTGAGAGACTTGAAGTCCATTCTGTCTATCGCTGGTTTCATGTTTCAGGTTGAGATGTTTTATTAGTTATATCGATTGATTTTCTAGAAGCCGGAGTCAAAATATGTTAAGCCATAGTAAACACACTGTGGAAGTTGACGTTCTGGCCTCTTCGGTACATCTAGCTCCACCACATATTCTACCTTTTATGAAGCTTATAATGTTCAGATTTTGTTTAAATGTTCTGAGAGGTGTTCATTTAACCATTCGTTTTTTTTGATGTTTTAGTTAGTGGTGGTGTTGTACTGGATTCTATTGAAAGTGTCCCTAATATTGGGTGAAAAAGTAGAAACCTCTCTCGATATAATGCAGTCCAGTTCAACACCACTGCAAACTACAACCTCGATCAGAAATGTATAGTTAAATGAATACCTCTCTGATAGTGACAATCAAAACTGAACATTATTATTTTTGTAAAGTTTGAATTAATGGCTGAGCTGTTCTATTTTACATATATATATATTCTGCCAGCAAACCTTTTCAATTCAGTAGCATGCAATGAATTAAGTCATTTTGACAATGTGAGAATGCAGCTGAGTGAACTTAAAGGTGACATCAGATCTTCCTTTCACTGAAGTGTTTGCATAGAAATTCAGTGAACTCAAGTGTTGGGTTATTATATCACTGCTTCCTATAGATTACCTTTTCTTCATCACTTCTTTGCAGCAACTCTACCTCAGTTTAGAGGCCATGTGCTGAATATTCATCAGACTGTATGTGTCATTTCTCAAGGGGTTGGTTTACACTCTTATATCGTCTGAATGCAGGAGGGATTCTTGTAACCTTGTTCTGCAGGCACTAATTCACACATAATCCAAGTCTAGGACAGCAGTCAGTTGTTTGCTTCTGCATACCAATCGCCTCTGTAAGAAGTGTTGGATTTGGACAGCAGCAGACTTGAGGACACCTTCAGTGAGATTTTGTTGGCTGTATAAAGCTGATAGTCCTATCATAAACAACTCTGAGCCGCCGACACTGGGCCTCCAGAGCAAGTGTGAATGGTTTTCAAACACTCTGTTATAGTGTTTCTTGGAGGTATAATGAAATGTGTACACTCCGTGTCCTTCATATGCATCCACTGTACACTTTCGCTCCATTTCAAGTGCTAAAGAAATGGGATTTCAGATGTCAAATGAAGTTCAGATGTTTTGAGGGGGTTTTCTTAAACAAGTATAATTACTGAGTTTTCTTCTTTCTTTCTTTGTTTCTTCTGTTTCTGCAGTCATATTTTCCCCACTCTCACAAATGCCTTTTGTTGGTAAATGTTGGTTAAAAAAAACAACCTGTTAATACATTTAAGGCTTTTGAAAATCAAAGACAAATCTCTTGTGTTCAGATGCACAAAGTCTGTAACCTGTGTGTCAATTTATATCAATATATTTCTTTATATATTAGGGAAGGGCTTTGTCTGTATAAATACAACTTTGTCAGCACTGTATGTAATTAAAGTTAATAGTACTTTCCTTTACTTACCTGTGGCTTTTGGGTCGGGGTTTGTGTTTGCACTCATGGCAGCGGTGTCGATTGTTTGTCATGTAAGAATTGTGATCACTGTGTGGCTGAAACACAAGAAAAACTGTCAAGGCTGTGCGTGTGTAGTTGATTGGACTGTCGATGGACAGCCATTTTCAGGTCTCTCCAGAGATCTTTCTAATCTCTCTAGTTTGATAGCCAGATAGATTAGCTAGCGGCTAAGCGACTTTCGGACACCACTGTGTATAAATTTTTATGTAGCTCATTTGGAGATCCCTCCACAGTCACATAGTCACTGTCACATGACTCAACTTCTGTAACTGTAACTCTGTAATGCTGGGGTCACGAGAACCTGGGAGAACCAAAAATGGGGTCATGGGCCAGAAAAGGTTGAGAACCCCTTCCCTGGAGGTTCTCCTCAAGTGTCACCTATGTCGCCATATGACATCAGCCTGTCAAAGTGGGGATGCCTTGACTCCTGTGTGACCCACACAGACAGTTTGAGACATGCTGGGACACTGTACTGTATATGGGGAATGTGAAATCCCACCTAGTGGCTGACTCTGCCCAACTGCCTGTGGAGTCAAGTGGCAGAAATTTAACTGCTCATGATCCAAACATAGACAGGAGCAGAATGTCTGTGCATCAAACTGTTAAGCTGATGCACATATCTGTAAATCTCTTTCATGCCACAAACTCTTAAAACTTATGTTCTGCAAGGCGTTTCTCAGTAGGTGTCTGGTTGATAACTACCAGCAAAAGACTGAAAGTAAACTTCAAACTCAACATTGACTGTGTGCTTTATTTGATATTGTGAAAAACAATCTGAAAAACCTCTCCAGAAAGTTAATATGAGACACAGAATTTGTTTTAGCAAAGCCCTCAGCTGTGGGCAGTAAACTGGAGATGACTTTGACCTATTGACTGTCGAGACCTTCAGGTCAAGTATCAGTGGATGGCAATGACTGAAAAACTGTGTGTTAGGGAAAATTTCATCTTTGAGTTAGTTGAGTAATTATTTTAGTATCTGCAGAGCTGAGCGTCTTTTAGTTAGAACAAAATGGGCTGCATATCGAGATTGTGGCCATAAGGCTTTTTACACGGTCCTTTTTAATTTTTAACACTATAAGAGGAACACTGAAAAATGTGAAAAAGAATATCTGAACTTGAACATCTACAACCCATCAAAAAAATAATAGGCTCCTGCTAAATCCTTTGTTAGTCATGGGAAGCCAGTTGGGAAAGTCATATTCCTCAATGAAATGTGTCACAGTGTTGAGATCTTTAATGTCAGAATTACAGGATGATCTTAAGAGTTCCATTCATATTTTTCTGTGATGTCAAATCCCCGGACAGTCTGTTTTTAGAAACCGATTTCAGACTTCACTTAATTCATTCTTGTAATATGGCACAAAAAAATTAAATATTGGATTATTTTTTAGACAGCACCCCTGTGCTTGAGACAGTACGTACAGTATACAGCATATTCTGGCTGTTCTTATAGTTATGCCCAAGTTAGTTAGCAGGTATATAAAAAAGCAATGTAACTGCAGGTCATAAAATAAAAATAAAAAATCTTTTAAAACTGATTTTTATTTTTATTTTTCTTCTTCTTGTTTTGATTTTGTCAGGAATTAATCAAAATTAAAAACTGACAACATTTTAACACATCTATGCTAAATAAATAATTAGATTCATAAAGCTGCCTAACACCTATACTGCTATTTTTCTTAAAGTAAAATTAGTAAATTAAACATTCATGAAGCTGAAAAATGTAATACCAGTCTGTCAGTGCTGGTGTTGGTCTCTCTCAGTAAATGATGCTACAGTTGTATCACTTGTTGACATCGTCGTGCGTGAAGGCTTCAGTCACACCAGTTACATGCTCTTCTTGTTCTTTGTTATTTGATTCATTCAATGAGAATTATTCACACGGGAAATTTGCTGTTTAAAAAAAATAAAAACTCTGACTTACTTCCAAATCTTCGTCGTCTACTTTTCAGCTGCACGTCTTCAGCTTGTACTCTTCACCCTATCCAATATTTCAAAGGCGACACCCCTTTATGTTCGGTGATAAAATTTTGGAGTGCATAAAAACCCATACATGGCTGAAATGTGATTGGTAAAAACCCATATTACAGCAGTGGTAAAGGGTGGTGGTTCATCTTACCCATCCCTATGAAAGCGATCACTTTGCACTTGGCCCTGGAAATACATTATGACTGTTCATTTAATCTGGTATCAGACACATCCAGTCGACAGTTTTCCGCCATTACCGTTGACAATATAAAAACAGCAGCAGCATCATATATTATATCAAGACTCACATTCTGTCAGATTTATATGAAACTATGATGGATTTTAGCAAAATATCTTGCATGTCAATCGTAGTAGTGATGGATGTTACTGTACTTGATGTTCATGGTTGAGACTTTATGATTCATGGATCTACAATAACCATGTACAGTAATTTCCGACATGCAAGAGTCAAAGCATCTAACCAAAAGCTTTTGACTGGCAGCTTCACAAGGTCTCTGGTAATATGATCACTCTACTATGGACTTTATTGGACAGTAAACATTAACATGAGACATTTTATTTGGTAAAATAATCTCTGGTTGATATAAATGAATTGGCTGTTCCAATTAGCCTCCAAACGTATCAACGGAAATTCTCTCAGCATGCCTGTGGTATTCAGAGAGTCACATTGGGCCTGTGGTGGCATTATAAAAAGATGGTTGCTCATGATGGTGGTGGCGGTGTGTTGTACTCAATGTACCGAGCAGGATTTCCCGTTCATATTGTCAGAGGTTAAACAAGCATGATTTGTCCAGACAGTTTGAATAGTCACCCCGACCTCATAAAAACGACTGTGGCGTAACTGGGAGAAAGGCCTGATGACAAGAGTGGAGAATAAACACAAATATCACCCCTGACCTGGCAGAGTAAAGGAGGTAAGCACTCTTACATAAAACAAGTGCATTTACTACTGTGCCAAATTTTATCAGAGGAACGTTGCTGCTGTACTTCACCCTTACCAGCGAATATAATGTTATCAGGCATCTTGGCTGCGTGTTTAGTGAAGAGGTTATATCGGGCAGCGATGTCACATATGTACACAATGGACTTGATTTGTGTTGGCCTTGTCAGTACAGTATAATATATAGTATAATGTGAATGTGTGTATGAGTCTTTCTTCCAGATCTATGCATAGTTGTTTAGGTTAAATCTCTTCCTTTAATGTTTATTTGACCATAAATATAAAAAGGACCAATTTAACAGTTGCAGCCGAGGATCCTTTTATAGACAATTTACTGGGAGCTCACCTGGATATATATGGAAAAGCAATGAAAATGGGCACTCATTTCATAAAGGCTTAATGTAGGACTCCAATGTGCGTGGTGTCATGCGCTCAGATACTGGAGCCATGTGTGGCTGGAAACGCATGCTGGAAACATTTGTTGCTGTAATGTTGGATACTGAGTTTGTTTCTGTCTGTGTGAAGCTAGTGAGGAATATTTGCTAAGTAATTGATAAAAACAAATTCAGGGACCAAATAAGTTTAAAAAAAGAAAAGAAAAAAAAAGCACATTACACAGATGTCACTTTGTTGATTTATTGAAGTTAAGAGCTTAAACATTTGACACATCTTTGTCAAACAGTTATTTATGATGACAGGGTAACAATCATAAATGAGTAGCATTTCAAATAAATTAAATAAGCTAGTATTTAGACTATTTTATATGATTTTTATCTTCACTATTGCATAACAGTATGGCACCCTTTCAATGCAGTCTTTGCAGTCAACTAAAACATTCTACTTCCTTACTTTCCACAATAATTCAGTAAGAGGAAAAGCTGCATGAAACCTTCAGGCCTTTTTAATCTGTGGAGAAAAAACAGAGAGAAAAATAATCATTGTAAGAATAAATCACAACATGCACTCCTGAGGAAAACGAACAATATTCGAGTTAAATCTTACCTCTAACAATAAGTTTAGAGGAACACTCAGCTTTGCCGAAAGAGTTGACTGCGACTACCTTATATTCACCGCCGTCCTTTGGTCGGACTCTGAGGATATACATGGAGCACACACCAAATGAGTTGGTGATGTAGTAGTTGTTGTCTGAGTTGATGCAGACGTCGTTCAGGTACCAGGATACACTGGGCGTAGGGCATCCTCGGACAGCGCATGTCATGAAAAGTTGGTAACCTTTAGGTGGTGTGTGGACTTTCAGAGGGACCAAGATGGATGGAGGCCTCTCAAAGCAGACATCCGCCGAATTAGCTCCATTTGAAGCTATTTGAACTGAAACGAATAATCAAAGAAAATGAATTTTTAGGTTACCTGATAATCATATCAACAAGGATCTAAACATATTCAGGATATTAATTTTTACTACTCGGATTTCATACAGCAGGGTCGAGCAAACACTCATTGAACTGATTATAAATTTTAAAATGCAAGACTACTGATGGGGAGCGCACAACTCTATTAAAAACTAAAAATCCCATGGAAACAAGTGCAGCAGCGTGGGTACTTTATCAAAATTAAATTTTGTCCATATCCATAAATATCCTAACATTCTCTCCCAATGTCATCTTTGCAACTTCTATGACCAAGCGTAACTGAAGAGGACCTCCTCTGTGACGCACCTCTGTTGCTATTGGCGCCCCATGTAGGTGACTGAGATGGATCTGAGGGGCCCATGTCGTTCTTGGCGTAGATCCGGAAATGATATTCTATCCCAGGAAGGATGTTGTTGACTGTGTATGTGTGAGCGAAGAGGCGGTCTGCTACAGTCTTCCACACTCTGGTGTTGGAGTCGCGTTGAGACACCATATAGTACAGGCGGTCATCGAGCTCCTCGTCTGGAGAGGGAGCCCATGATACCACCACTTTGCCATAGACTGTTTGCTCCAACTCCACTGGCCCTGGAGTCTTGGGTTCGTCTAGCAACAAGTACAATAGGACGCAGATCATGTTACTGAGATATTGTCCTGCATTTCCCCCTTTTTGGAGCAGTTTTCATTAATTTCTTTGTAATTTTGCTACGGTGGATCCTTATGTAATCTTGTCTTACTCAGGAGGCACTTCACTCTTATGAGGGTTTTTGTCAGGGTTGCATTTTAATTTAACAGCTGTTATATGTTAATCACATCCTATTACTGCGTAGCACTCGGTAATAATTATGTTTCTAATTCCGCCTAGAAGCATTCAGTGTTAATTAGGGTTTTACACTGGGTTGCCAATACATTTGTGTGTTATTGGCATTTAATTGACAAAATATTACCCACCTACTGTTGTCCAGTGTTAATATGATGTTCCCTGACCAGATGAACACAATGCAATTAAATTAGCTTCTAATTTAACAGATGAATTCCTCATTTAAAGACCTGTGGATTGTACAATACAAGCACAGAATAACTGCCAGCAACAGTTTCAATACAAATATTTGAATACTGTTCTTACTGCTTTTTTGCACTAATCTTATGTAACACCTCACAGTGTTACTCGTGCTTACCTGTGACTCTAACCTCAATGTCAAATGAAGCCTCACCCACAGAGTTTTTGGCTTTGATAGTGTAGATGCCTGAATCTGACCGCTTTGATGAGGGAATAACAAGCTGAGACATTCCCTCTGTATTGACGATATTAATCCACGGAGATATTGGCTCATCGTCTTTCAGCCAGGTGATCTGAGGTGGAGGTTCAGCCTGCAGATATCAATGTCAGATAAATGAGATAAACTATGAGACATATGCAGTCATGTCACATTGTGGTAAACTCATCACTCAGAAATATGACATGGCTGGAATGAGGGTATAAAATCCAGTATGTGGAACTGATTGAAAAGACAGATTTAAAATGTATACCAAGAAGGAAGAACTCTGTATGCAAACCAGATTTTAGGTTTATTCATACCTCATAGCAAATTTTGACGCGAGCAGAATTTCCTGCTCTGACAACAATGAAGTCCTCTGGGTCTTTAAAATGAGGTCTCACTGGATTGAAAACACATAAAACATGAATTGTTGACAGGAAATCAACAATGTGCGGGACAACAACAAATTTAAATCATTAATATGCATAGCAAAGGTGCTCAGAACTTACTGTTGGGATTCTTTGCGCACACCATTGCAGATGGAGGGCTCGGATCTCCAGATCCTGACTCATTGATTGCTGAAACCCTGAACTCGTACTCTGTTCCCTCAGTGATATCTTTAACTGCATACTTCACATCTAGAAATAGGATGAAATTTGCAGCAAGGACAAGTCAGGAAAAAGAAGAACATTTTTTTTGTCATATCAACGTGTTGTATTATGCTTTTATTTCTGACAAACCCTCGATCGGTTCATTAAGTGCATTCAGGGCAATCCACTGATGTGTGTCCTTCTTTCGTTTCTCCACTTGATAACCAATAATCGGTACTCCTCTGTCGTCCTCTGGAGGCGTCCAGGTCAAATTGATACAGGTCTTAGAGGCACTGACCACTTTGGGGGCACCAGGTGGACCGGAGAGTACTGAGGAATGACAAGTAGTCTAATTAATCAAGTAAGATCATTAGTAATAATTAAGAAGTAATTAAAGACATGGAATAAATCGAAGACATCTGCATGTTATTACTTCAGGATATTGCAGACAGTTCCTCTTGTAGATAGAAAAAACTATTATAGCAATGATAAAAGAGGGGCTTTCTACTGCAGCTAAATAGTGTTGATGATAAACAGTTTGAAACAATCAAAAAAAGCCTATCCAAAGGCATTTCCATTTATTACAACCTGAGGGAGATTAACATGGTTTTGCTGAGGAATGCTTTTTTCTGCGCTCACTCATTATGCCAGCCATAATGCTATCAGCTGTCTCCAGGGCGTCGCTGAGACCCTCAGGGTTTTCTGCGTAGATGCGGTAGTTGTATTTCTTTCCATGAGTCACATTCCTGTCTCTGAAGGAGGTCCTGTCAGCAGAGACATCCCCAAGTTTCGCCCACAGAGCCTGTCCTGCCTGCTGCCGCTCTATAATATAGTTGGTGACAGCTGAGCCGCCGTCGTCTTTGGGCGGGTTCCATTTGATCTCAATTATAGATGAGGTGGTTTCAACAGTCTCCACTGGACCCTCTGGTGGGCCTGGACGATCTGTTTGAAAAACATGCTGTTAAATTTTAAATGCAGTAAAACAAAAATGATTCGTAGTAAAGTGCAAGGCTCTCAGTATTTTTGAACTTTTCTTATTAGATTCCTCTTTTTTGTACCGAGCACAATAAGCTGAGATGTGGCCTCCACGGCCCCAAATGGGTTTTTGAGTTGAATCTTTATTTCCCCTGTGTCTGTCCGCAGGCAGTCTCTGAGCAGCAGCCGGCTGTGATTGGGCTCCCTCACAATCTTAACTCCTCCTCCATCTTTAATCTCAGTGCCATCCTTAAACCAACTGACCACCAAAGACTCCTGAGGAGCAAAGGGCATCTTGAAAGCCGCGTTCTGCCCAACTCTTACTACCACAGGTTTGGAGAACTTGTGAAGGTCATCCGGGTCAAATTCAGGTACATCTAAAAAGCACAAAGCATAATTAAATTCAATGCACAGGTACCGTTGTGTCATTTCACACTCCTGGTGCAAAAAGGAGGAAATAAATCCTACCTCCAACAGTGACCTTTCCTTGTGTACTATGTTCCCCTGATACAAAACGATAAAGTCCAGAGTCGTCATCCATGCATCTCTTAATTGTCAGTTTGTGAGAACTTCCATCTTTGGCGATGTTGACCGCATGACCTGAGTTTAACTAGCAAATCAGAAGTGAAAGTCAGACCTTAATATTTTTTGTACTACATTACAAAATGAAAAAACGGTAAATAAAGTACCTGTGATTCCATAGACACAAAACACTTGTTTGTAATGTTGGCAATGTAGCGTAAAAGCTTGTCTTACTATTGCACTCAGTTACTCTAAATGAATGAACTCTCAAAATGTAAAACATGCAAATTGAAGTTATTCATAGACTTTACCTGCTCTCCATCTTTGAACCAGGAGCCATCACAGTCCATGTTCATCTTCACATTCAATTCAGCCGGCTTTTCACGAAGAGCGTAAATATCAGAGAGTCCACAGGTAATTCCAGGCTCTGGGCAACAACAGAAAAACAGAGTTACTCTCCACTTTGCATATTCACGGGATTCAGCTTTCAGTTTAGGACTACTGAATAAAAGTACACAAGAATGAGTGAATTACTTACGCACATGCTTCAAATTTCTACTCAGCAATATGTTTGTTGAAATAAAGAAGTTAAATGGTTCATCAAGATTAAGGATTTCCTGTGAAGAATGTCATGGTTGTGTTTTGCATAAAGAAAAAGGTTAATGATGTTATATGCTTTGAAAGGTTTGTGATAGAATTTCCGGACCTTCAAGGCATTGCGCAGCGTGTCAAAGTCAGGAGAGCAAACTACATCATCTAGTAACTAATCCAGTGGATGGCTTCTATATTAGATCAGTGTTAGCAGGTTAGAAAGTTTATGTTAAACAGAAGTTACAGTACAAAGCAAGTTAATGACATCAAAAGCAAGTACAAGTACAAACAGCAAACACAAAGCTTTGCAAACAGAGACAAGAGTCTCATTTGTTCTATGTGGGTCTTTGGTTCAGTAGTATGTTAAGGCAGTGTATTAAGAATGTGCTTCCACATGCTGGTTATAAAGGAATTTGATGTGATATTTCACACCTTCCCATTAATGTATTGATATTTGACTAAAAGAGAAACTACTGTGAATTTGCAGGATTAAGATGTTACAGAGAACAGAATAATTTCTTCAGATTCTGAAAAGAAATTATTCGAATAAATTATTTTGTTAATTTTAAAACTCTAAAGCAAATAAAAAGTTATTGTTATTAGTCTATGATTAGTCTTCTAATATCTATACTACTGTTCTACTTTTTCAGCGTTGAATATCTGGCATACCACTTCCTGCATCTGCATGTGGTTGACCAAGTTTTCCACCGCCACTGGCATCTCCAGCTGAGTGGATAATAGCAATAACAACAGTAAGTCATTTAAACTTGATTCAGTAAATTACTCCCGCAATTTTCTGTGCTCCACTGTTGTCTCTCTTACCACTTCCCGAATCTCCAGCTGCTGCTGATGTTTTGTCTGAGTGACCTATCAGCGATCACAGACAGCATGAAGACATTTTAGATTTTTTTTTTTTTTGTATTGTTGGAATCAGCACCACTTAGTATTTGGATAATCTGATGTTTCTAAGGCTGTTTAAGTGTAAGAAAGTCATCTGGCTGGTTCAATAGCAAACTGCTGACACTACAGCGCTCCTGTCAGTCGCTTCCAGGATCATAGTCTCATGTGATTCACATTAGAATTAAAATTAAAATTTGCCGAAACATAACAAAGCACTGGTATGGTTCCTAAAGCAGAAATCAGTGTCTTTACCATAACGAGTTGATGCAGCTCAGTAAGTAAATATGACGTAAGCTTTAAAGGGTTTATTGTTTCAATATACACCTTTTTTTTACCAGCATTTTTCAGAATAAGACATCACAGCCCAAAAGACAAAACTGACATTTAGTCATCCAGCAAGACGCAGATCACTGTACACGACTGTGTACAACATGTCACCCTGTCTGTCTAGCCATGCTAAGAATATTGTCAAGTAAATCTGAATCAGCGAAAATACCGTTACAAAATATTTGACTGTAAAGAGGCAGCCAATCACATACTGAGCTGACAACACAACACAACATAAAATAAAGTCCAAACGTTACACGGACCTCAACATTTTGATGCACAGGCTTTTATCACAGTAAACCCCATGAAAATAAACAAACTGACAACTGAAGACATTATAAGTCTAAAAACTGTCATATTCAACTTTGACTGCATGCAGAGGTTAACAAAACCATTCAAGCTTCTTACCTATGCCCGATCCATCCGCAGCCGCAGGATCCACTGCAGCTGACTCATTTGCTGTTTCTATGAACCGTTGAAACAAATAATCATAGCAAGTATTACATGGAAAATAATGCAATTATGGTTCCCATTATTGTCATTTGTAGGGCTACACTTACCAAGTATTTTTGTTATTGAGTAATCTTGATTATATTTTTCAATTAATAGATTCCTTTTTTTGTCTTTGAAATGTCGGAAAGTAATACAAATGTCTGTTATAATTACTCACAGCCCAAAGTGACGTCTTCAGATGTCTTGTTTTGTCCAACCAACAGTCCCAAACCCAAAGATATTTACTTCACTTTCATGTGTGTCAAAGAAAAGCATAAAATCCCCATATCTGAGAAGCTGAGAGGTGTTGTGAAATGTTTGTCATTTAGCTAAGAAAATTACAGAAATGATTATTTGATTTTCAACATAGTTTCCAATTAACTGATCGATTTATTGGTTAATCATTGTAGTATAAGCAATCAATTATTTATAAACCAATTTCTTTGACCACTGTCATAAATAAATAAATATTAATGTCAAAGATTTTGTTTTGATTTTCTTTTTGTTTATTACATTAGCATCGATGGACCTCTGTCTCGAATTCCTAAAAAATCAGGAGTTTGGATTCATAATGACCCACAGTCATGGCTTTGTTGTTTGTGAATTCTACACCATGTATAATAAACCTTACAGGCGACGATCTTACTTGGCAAAGAGTCTTTGGCTGCCTTAGATGCAGCTGGAGCTTTAGTAGGTGCAGGAGCTCCAGGGGTTTCAGGTGGAGGTGCGGCTGCCGCAGCTTCTTTAGCAGCTTTAATCTGTTCGTTTATTTCTTCTCTCTCCTTCTCTAATTTTGCTTGTTGCTCTTGGGCAATCTTCTGCAAGTCCACTCCAGATCCTCCTGCCCTCGTTGTTTTCCTCGCTGATTTTTTGCCCTTTTGCGCGTCTTTGTCAGCTGATTGGGAAAAAATATGAGATTTGCAGTGAGTGTGCACTTTAAAACTCCACATTATGACGTAAAAAGCAATAATTGGTCAGACAAATCAGGCAGTTCAGTTCTCTCATTGTTATTCCATTACAAATCGTTATTATTATTATTATCCATTATTGATTATACACAGTTAGTCTTTTGATGGAGTATATCTTACCTTCAACGACAAGCCATGCATTGCAAGACTTTATTCCTGCGCAGGCAGAGTAAATTCCTTTGTCTACCACCATGCAGTCCTTGACCACCAGCCTGTGAATGAGTTTGTCCTCTGAGACCTCAATATCGTATTTATCCCCTTGTTCCAGTGGCAAATTCTTGCCAAACCACAAAATCCTGGAGAAGGGATTTGACAGGACACACTCAAACACAGCATCCTCTCTCTCCATTGCCTTCACTTCTTGAAGTTTCACCAAGAAATCCACCATGGGGACTGAAAAATAACAAGTGATTAGTTTGATGATTATTAAAACGCAGCTGATACAGTTTATTTAAATTTGAGCAATTTTGTCTCATGCAACAAAAATATTGTCTTCTTTGCTTTAATTAAGGCCACTAATTTGCAGTGTGTGCGAGTGTAGAACGTACTTTTAAATTCAGTGGAAAACATATTCACATCCTCTACGTCCAACTGGTACAGCCCAGCATCGTCTGGCATAAGGTCCCTCATACTGAAAATATACTTTTTCCCCACTCTTCTAAGGCTGTGCTTCATCTTATCCCCCAACTCCTTTGTGTATGGAATCATTTCACCATCCTGCAGGGGAAATATACAATGTAATTTACTTCTGGTATGGTTGATATCTAGGATGACTCCCACTGATTTCTTTCCCTAACCCATTATGCAATTTTGTTTGTACACTAACCTTGTATAGGAAGATCGAACTGCTTGGGTCAAGAAGATCCATGTCAATCTCGAAGGATGCAGTACCATCTGCATTGACCTGAATAGGTTTCAGGTTAGACAGGCTTTTGATGAACTGGGACAAAAACAAAACGAGAAATTAGTGTCGAACAGAAAGCAAATGGACATTATTTCAAATTAATGGTTACAGAAATTTTCCTTTGAGCTACAGCAAAGAGCTTTTCTTTAGAAATGATCTGTTTGTAACATCTCAGAATAAAAGCAAACAAATGAATATGCAAATATCACAAATCCCTCACCGCAGCTTGTTCTTCCTCCCTTTCCTTCTTCATTTCATTCAGTTTCTTGAGCATCCAGCGAAAGTCGGTAACTCCAAACTCTGAACAGATTTTCTCATAGTCTTTCTTATCAGCACTAAGTAACAGCTCCCAAAATTTCGGATCAATCTCCCCTTCTTTTTTCTCAGTTGGCTCAGACTTGGGACGGATTTTACTAGTAATTAAAATGGGGTTAATCAGTTAAACGGTCTTGTAAATCAGTGGAGGACATCATCAACATAGAAACTCAAACCCACCTTTTCCTTTTTAATACCTTCTTAAAGTCCCCATCAGTAGCTTCTGCTGTTTGTTGCTGGGCTTTGTTCTTTTTGTAACCAACTGAAAGCAGACATGAGGGTACTTCAGTTTTATACAGTCATGTAATTACACAGTATACAGAGGGACTGCAGAGTGGTAAGTACTGGAATGAGTGTAATACACTTAAGGGTATGAAGAGGAGAAGTATGAAATTTGGATACAAATATGTTCATTTTAAAGTAGATCTGGGATAATGCTTGTGCTCTATTAAATTACTTTCTATTGCATTACTTCAATGAATATGTGATAGCAGGCAAGCAGCCCTTACCTTCAATAACATTCAGAACAACTGTGACCATGGCTTGTCCAAATTCATTTGTGGCAAAGCATTTATAGGTATCAGCTTGTTCTGGCGTAACATTTGGCATCTGAAAGATATAAGACAAGCTTAATATAATGGATCCAGTGGGTGAAGTAGTCTGTAGTAGTAGCATTGTCTCTAAGTTTTATAGTAGTTGATTTTCAAATCGCAGTGATTTGATTTTAAAATGTTGTTGCTCACCTTTAAGGCCTTAAACTGCCTCATTCCTAAATACCTCTCTGATTTATAGACCTGGTCTGTGTCATTGAGATCCGCGGGTGGAGCCCTGCTTGGTTACTTCCAGGTCACGGTTTGTGACAAAGGCTGACCAGGCTTTCGCTATTAGTAGCTCTCTGCTGTAACTCAGACACACAAAGTCTTTTGCTACTTTTATATCTCTTTGTCAAACTTTTCTCTGTGTGAAAGCTTTTGGAAATGTTTGACATAGATTTTTATTTATACTGTTTTATTCCTGTTCATTTGACCTTATTTATTTTATTGTTCTTACCGCATCAGTGTTCATCTGCTTCTTTTTGCACTTATTATTATTATTATTATTATTATTATTATTATTATTATTGTTATTATTATTATTATTATTATGTAGCAGTGGTTCCTAACCATGTCTCATTCCCAGTGTGTTAGATGTTATTTAGCACAATTGATTTAGGTTGGTTTCAGTTTGAATTTGCACTTCTACCATAGAGTGGAGGAAGTAGGACTTATTTCAACTTCTGTTCGTTTGCTAACTAGTTTTTACCAAGTTATAATTTTTGTTTTTTTCCAAATTAGCTGAGCTACTTTACAATCTCTTCCTGTACCGCCTGGCAACTGCAGATGTACTCACTATGGTTCAAGTACCGCAGGTTGGAAATCACTGCCACAACGTATCCAGTGAACTATAATAGAAATAGATGCATATCCCTTTGTGACACATTGCACGTGACAGACCAGTTTGATTAAAACACTGTAGACCAGTTACAGCTGCTCTGCACATTTCATAGATAGATGGCCTCCTCATGTGTGACTGCATGGCTTTTACTTTACATTTTCAACCTCAAACAGCAGTGAGTTTGACAGGATACAGGGGGGGGGACATGTTTAATGAAACTGACTTTTGTTGAGCGTGCTCCTCTCAGGATGAGTTAAATCGACTTATTGTAGAAAATGTAATTAGCAAAGCGAGGTGATGGGTCGGAAGTTTGAATGACCTTGATGTTATCAAATCATTATTTCTTCTTCTTTCTTCTCTCTCCTTCTCTTTCTATTTATATATGTTCCTCTATGCTATTTCTATAAGTCCGTTGCATCAGCATGTGGCTGTTTAGTATCACTGCAATTTGATAGCCCGTATCACTTGCCTCAAATGTATGCTCATTGGAATTGGGATCGTATTTAGTCTGGTATCTTGATGTATCAGACACGTCTCCATTATTTCTGCTCCATGTTACAGTTGGCTTTGGGTCTCCGGTGACAATGGCTTTAAAAAAAGCAAATTTTCCTGTAAAACAAAACAATACAAAAGCCACATTTAGTTCACCTCCTATTCTTATCCATTTGGAAATATGATTATTGATTTGTAATATACTCTGTAATTACACAGAATGCCTGATACTTGTATGACACAACCACATTGTGATTACAAACAGTTGAGAATTATTATTATATAGGGTAACGTCATAGTTTTTTTTGGTACTCTTGTCTTGTCGCTCCTCCTGGTTTTAAATCAATGTTGGTTTGTGTTTAATTTTATCTGACTGACCCAGGAGTCTGGGTGTTGAATGGCAGGGCTCTGCTCCGGCTGGCCTCACACAAACTTCATGCATCTAATCCATTATGCAGAGTGATGTAAATTCCACCTTGAGATATTTTGTGATATTAATGTTTAAGATGATTCTTTGACTGTCAGTCCTACCCTCTTGGATGGTCAAAGCAATTGGCTTGCGGGTGAAGTCTGGATGGGTCTTTCCCTCTGGAAGCGTCTCAATAAACTGTGTAATCATCACCCCGGGGACCTTAGATTTTTTCTTGATCCCCACTGTGAGCATTGGAAAATGAAGTCAGTGACGATACATTTGACACTTGAAAAGACCATGATCATATCCAGCCTTTAAGATCTGTAGTTTTATAATCAAATCATCACTCACATAAACCATGCGAAGACTCATTCTAATACAGGACATATTAGAATGTTACATGTTACTCAGTTTATCGTCATTTACATCTAGACAGTACATATATGGCTCTGGCGTAGATGGCTGTCTTGTGTCAATGGACATTTACATTTCAACAGTTTCCTTGGGAATCCATGCCTGAAATCCAACCCCGGAACAGATATGTAGTGATATACATACATATCCACGCACAATATATATGTACGCTCATAAATTATATTAATAAATGCATTGCATATCAGTTCTTCATGCCTTTTGTGTGCAGTAGGGAGAGAAAAAAAACAGGTGTTGTTGGGCTTCTCTGTTGTCCCCTAAGCCTACCTTCTTTACCATTGCAAATCTCTGCATCAGGACCTGATAAGGCACATGTTAAAGAGCATATACAGCACATGTCAGCATTGGATTATGGATTAGACTAAAATCATTAAACTGCGGGACAGGAAATAAAATGCTAAAAAAGCGTTTGGTGTGCTGAATGGCTTCATTATGAAAATTGCCAGATGAGGCTTAATCACATCAACACAGGTGAAACAATGAAATATTTTAAGCGTTTCTTTAAACATTGTCCATGTCAGATTGCAGCAGTACACACAATGATGTGTTTTGTGTAATTAATCATTGCACAGAAATACGTATGTGTGCGGAGAATATGTGATTGTGATGCTCATGCCTCCTCTGCTGCTCTTATGAGCTCCTGCTGGCCTAGAATAGACTATTTGTACGTGCTGTTGTACAGTCTAGATATGGCTGCTGATGGGCAAATTGCAGATTGAACTTTCTCAATAAAATAAGTCTAATTTGAATAATATTACATTCCAAGTCTGAAAGCCTAAGCTAAAATTTGTGAGATGGAGACTTCACATTAGCAAGTAATCATAGAAATCCACAAATAATGCAAACAGTTAATAGATATATTCACTATTTCCTTCAGAGTTATTCATTAATAGAGCTCCTGGCCGACCTCTGTCTCTCAATTTTGTTAGACTTTGATCTGGAAATGTGTCATCTTATTACTTTCTCGTAGTCTGTTAAGAAGATCAATGAAAATCACAAGATTAATAAGATCAACTGCATCCTAACTTCCTAAATTGTCTCAGTGATTAAGTAGGGTACTACAAATAATGAAATTTTGGTAGAAAAAAAAATTGGATTCAAGGTTCCTTTGGATTTGAGGTTGGTAATATCCACTAATTCTTTCAGAAGATTCTCTTTCATTTTCTCTCCCTCCAGGTTTAGATTACAGGTTTTATTTGGTTTTCTTGTCACCTCCCTGTTGCTAATGGATCTTCAGAGTTTGGAATAAAAGAACAGAAATAAACATCCCATACTAGCTTGTTATTGGATGTTCTTCTTTGAAGCTTTCTGTAGAAAATAAGATCACTCCTTAATGCTCACCTTGGCCAGTGGCTGTCCCACCCGTCACTTTTGATCTTCTAAACATTGTGGGTCCTTTGATTCGGGGATGGATTTAGCAAGATTTCCCCAACTGCAATAGATGATAGAGGGGAGTTAAGTACAATAATTACAGCTCTACTGATCTATTCAAATAGCAGGAAAGACTTTCTTGTTTCTTATTCTTTCAGAATACAATTATTAATTCACCGGTGGCTTTCAAGTGTTATATTATAGAAAAGACAGTATTTGTTTAAGGATTCAGTGTAGGCAGAAGCCCTGAGAGCCTCCACTGATGCCAAGAAAGTTATTTTGGACAAGTTTTGTGAGGTCTGATTTGAATCAACCTTGACAGATTCTTTATTGGGTTATGTAAGTGCAGTGCACTCTCCCAGTATGATTATTTTATATTGAAATATTGTGGAAAGTATGCAAAATGACAAACCTCCTTGAGTAATGCTAGGCTTAGTTAGATTTGTATTAATTGCTGTGATTTGGAAGATCACAAGTTCCTGGAGGGACTGATTATTTGAACAGAGTTTCTCAAAAAAAAGTTGCAGCTTTGCCAAAAACAGGAACAAAAGTAAATGTTTGACTTTGTTTAAAAAAAGGTCTACCAAGCATTACCTTTGATTCAACCCCCATAATTCAACTGCAGACGCTCAGTATGTTGTAAAAGACACATAAATCTGTGGCTGCATGCCATGCAGCTGCTTGCTGTATACTGAGGGTTATCACATTCCCTAAAAATAAAATCCTCTTAAAATTAGAAGCGCAGTGTAGGATTTCAACCTCATGATGTAATTCCTCACCAGGCTTGAACTATCATTATTCAAGAGTTTTTGTTATCTTTTTAAGCTGCAACACGCTGGCTTGATGTTCAAATGATTACATGCTTATAAATTAACATTTTTTATGATCTGTCAGTTCCATTCGTACCAGGGATCTCTACTTGTACATAGCAATCTTTCGTTACCCACATGGTTACTAAATTTAGAATGACAAATGTCACTTCACTGAAATAGATGGATGGAACATTAATTGTAATGGATTCTGTGTTGCTCTGGCTTAAGGGGATTTGCAGAAATGTCACTGTTTGTTTAGAAAGCCAACTACATGCAAGGCATATATTGCCTTCACATGACTGTGGTATTTGATTGTAAAAAAAGAAAAGAAAAAGCCTCCATCCAATGTGTGAATGTTGCACCCTAACTCTGTGTAACGCACAATCACACCATACCATAATACCGTAACATTTATAATTCTCATCAATACTGATTCTAATAAATATGCTGTCGTCTAAAATGACAAAAAACTGAAAACAATGAAATGGAATAAAAGACATCTAAATACTGTGAATACATTGTCTAAACACGATATATGACTAAAAGTTATTTGCTCTTACAGGGAAAATGTATTTACTTTACACTTGGTAAGCACCTCCCAGTACTCTGAATTCATCATCTTTAGCAAGATCATGTAATGTTTACTAACAAGACTGTCAGTCAGTCTAATTAAAATAGATTAAGCATTTCTTATGCTGGTCTTGAATTTAACAATTTAACAAGTTAGCCAGCCTTTTCATAGCCTCTGTCATAAATTGGCACTGATGGTTAAAGATACCCAGCAACATCATGCAGCAATGTTTTTTTTCTGTGTTGGAGCCTATTTTGGTTTCAAATCTTTTAAAGAAAGAAAAGAAATCGGCTTTGCAAATGTATTATGAGAAAGGAAATGCAACCTACTTGTTTGTGAGACCTCAAGGACATACACAATACATTTTGGTGAGTAACACTTATTGCAAACGGAAACATTGTTTGCAAGAAAACTCCGCAGGGCACCTTTAACTGGAAGTTGATCTTTGCCTTCTGAGTAAGGTTTGCTAACAGTTTGTCAAATGGTAGCCACTGATAACATGAGTCCTCGTATTAGAATAACCTACCTAACCTAGAGCATCAGGCTATTTCCTTTAAAGGTTGAATGTCACAATATGTTGGCAATTAGGGTCAGATTGTCAAGACCATCAATCAATATGGTAAACCTCCCAAAACCAAGCAGTAGAGAGGAAAATAGAGGAAAAAAAAAACTTTCCCCCACTTTATCTGCAGTAAATTGCATTGCATGACTCAATAATTTACATCTCAATCACAGTTTAGGTTTAAATGTTAGTTCCGTGGTGAAAGTGACTGACAACACGCAGGGCATCGCCTGGAGCTAGAATATATTTTCTGGCAGCTGCAAAAATTTCCTGTTATTCCCTGCACTGTTTGTTGACCCAGGTCCTTGGTTCATAGCTGTGGTTTAGAGATGCTCATGCTCCAAAATATTGATTATAGTCTGCACCACATAGAAACATACTATATATTTTGTAACTGTATTATAGAAAATTGATTAAAACTGTCAGCGACTCATTCCCATTGCAGACTGGATCTGCTCTTCAGATGTTTAACTGAATAAATGTGACGCACTGGTTGGGATAATTAAACTAAACTACTAAACTAAAGGAAACTAAGTGTTGCTGATGCTGTCTGAGCTCTGTCACTGTTTGCTCTGAAACAATTTTCCTTAACACAACACCAGTTAGAACTATAACTAATAGCCCTACCACTCATCACCATAGGCTGTACATCTATTTGTGCCGGACTGGACCAAACTATTTGAGGTGTCTGCACATGCACAGTAGTGAGAATGTATGACTGTATGACACAATCCCAATGTGCATTGAGCTGCAGAGTTATGTATCTCTGCTCTAATAGCAGAGCAGGGTATAAAAGCAGTACAGCAGTCACCTTAGGTTGTAAAGCTCCTTACACCTCAAGGTAAATAGGTGAACAAACGGACACACAGGCTGACTGACATGGCTGAATGACCGACTGACCAACTAACTGACCTCATTGCCTTTAGCTCTATGCGATGGTTGAAAAGCTTTTGTAGCTTCCTGCCATGAATTAGCAGTACGTTGTTTTAGAACTAAATATTGTATTCAAGCTAGCAAACAGCTGTCAACCACCATATTGTCAGGTAATTGAATTAGATGTAGGATCAAATACAGTTTCAGAGCAAATATATTCAATTACATTCAGATTCAATACATTAAATTTACAGGAGTTTATTGGAATCCAGCTCCAACCTAATGAATTCGATTTCAAATTTTGCTATACAGATTCACTTTTTCAGTGCAAGTTAAACACTACAAATTCAAATTATGTGATTCAAATTCTGTTTTTTAATGCAATCATTCAAGTTGAGCAATTCAAAGATAAATGATCGAAATTCAGTTCAGACTGCACTGTATTTCAGCCCATAAAGGTACCTCTGGTTTAAGTTTTAAATGTTTCATCAACTCTCCCGAATGAACAATAACATGATATTTTTCAGCTTTATTCCGTGTTCTACAAAACTGTTGAAAAACCGTTACAGTATTGTCGATAAAATGGACACATTAAAGTGCGATCTGTCAGATGTTTAAATACTCATAGCCTCTCTCATGTATAGTATTTGCACAAACCCTGCACCGCCTGGTATAGGCGCGTGATATTCTAGGGTGTCGAAGCTCCGCGGCTGTTGGAAGACGAGAAAAGTGGATTGTCATATGATAGGTCACATGCCACATAAAACTGTGAACATCCCACCTCGAACATCTTAATATGCTTGTAAATCACTGGTGACATGATGAGTGAGTCATACTGCAGTGAAACCTGCTCAGTAGATCACCTCATTCTGGTGTTCTGAGGTTTAAAAAAAAAAGACATGTAATTGATTGTTATTACACCTCAACGCTTGATAAGTCATAGTTGGTTTGTCAATACAGAAAAAAGTCAGAGTTTAAATCATTTTATGTATAAGAAAAATTGTTGGGGTTAATATGCTGCAACTATACTTAGGATAAATATGATGAGCACTTCCCTTGGTTACAAATCGTGTGCTATTTAATTAATCTTTTTTTTTTTTTTTTTTTTTTTTCAAACCACTGTACGCTCTAAAATCCAGGTTGTACAAAGTTCAATTTTGTGTGCTCAATATTCATTGGAGCTACACTCACTGCTTAAAACTTGTTCTGTGTACTTGGCTTCTGACATGGTCCTACACTAACTGCCTCCTTGCAGTGAGAGTTGGTTTTTATGGGTTTCATGTGACCAGCGCTGAAATACAGCTCTGGACAGTATACTCAGAGACTGAGAGCATCATAAAAGTGATTAAAAGCAAGTCACTACTAAGGGCATGTTCAGAAAGCATGTGGCTATCTACGGAGTTGACATTGATGCTGAACATGTGCAGTAGCTGAGAGTGGCAGCTTTGCTTAATTTGGGTTATTACCAGGCCCTCTTTTGCCCTAGTTGTAGAAAGATCTTTTTCAGCACTATCAAAAGCTGGAGAAACAAGTGGAAAGAGGAAGCAGGAACTGGGCAGTGTTGTGGTGAATTTAAAACTGACAGATAAGAGTTTTTAAAAGGATGCTCCTAAAAAATGGATTAAAAAAAAAAAAACAGTTAGGTGAGTAAAGAAGACTAGCCAAGAAGTTGTCAAAAGACTGTAGTTGTTAGTGGTCTGTTAAAAAGATTATATGTTTGTTAGATAAATATCTGTGTCTGAAAGAACAGAGATATAATTATATTGATGAAATGTTTTAAAGTTGCCAAATTGACAAAATGAACTGCGCATAAGATCTTTTCAAACTTTGTTGTTTGAACTGCTTTTAGTGTCCTTAGTGTATATTTGCATTTTCAACTCTATAGGAAATTACACAGACAACCCTATGACTTCTAATTTAAATTTAAACCACAGACTTAATTAATTTTATTAATACAAAACAAAAAAAGTACAAATCTGTGTAAACATTAGAGCAGCAAAACTGGTGATAAAAATAATGTGAATAATGGAAGACTGAAATACTGCACTGTTACTCATCAGCTCACTTGCTAAAACAAGGCAGCTCAATTGTGTTTATAGGCAAACACTATCCACAGTTTGCCACATTAACTCTGCTCCCCTGGGACTACATGTTAAAGTGAATCAGTCACAGGATTAGTTCAGTGTTAAAGACTATAACCAACTCTCAATACTTAGCACCTCCATCTAAGCTTGGTGCTGAATGTAAGATGAATGATGAACTTACCTCAGTACTCCTGTGATCCTCTTGAGTGGTTCTGCTTCCCAGTCTGATATTTGAGTGTTGCCTCCCTGCTCTACAAGCTATTAAATCCTTACAGGAATGCCAACGACTCTGCGACAAGCACCCACGTTGTCAGACATGGTGCCTGCCAAGAGAGGGGATTGCTTTTTTGTTTTTGGCATAAATCACAACCTCCAGCAAGGTGGGAGGAGGAAAAGCCAAGGTTGGCTACAAGCCTCACACCGGGATGACCATGACCATGGCCTCCTGTTGACAAATGCATGAGCTTCTTCAGGAGGTGTAGCCTAAATGAGATGTATTTTCTGTCTGAAGAATAGAATTAAGCCATTTTTTTGTTATGATTTCTGTACATAGGGCCTCTATTGTCCACTATAATGTGTGTGTGAAATTTTATTTTTGAGAGGACTGTGTTTTGTAATATTTTCTCCTCATGATTGGTATCCTGATTCCCCACATTATGATTTACAACTTTTGCAGATCATTTTCACTCCCTGACTACTGGAAATGTAGAGGTCAGTTATAGATTTGTACTTGACTTTTGTCAGTGACAGTTATGTCAGTCAGTATTGTTGTACTTGGACTGTGGAGCTGAAAGTAAGAACAAGTCTGAAGTCAGAGCTTAGTGTTGACAGCCAAGTATGCTCGTGTTGACACTCTTATGAAAATACGAGAACAACAAAACATTAGATTAACGTTTAGATGCACTAATGACTCCTATTGACACCAACTAAAAATACAGTGTGTTTATTGAGGAGACTCTGAGCAGTCTTGAATACCAAGTGTAAACATAATACATGGTTAACAGTGTGAGCACAGGAAGTGTTTAATCTCTTAATTGTCATTTGGTCACAGACTCTCTGGTCATGTTGAAGTTAATGTACTACTTTAAGGTAGTACAGGTTTATGGATACTCCATTGAGATATCAGTTGTGTATTTACTTGCTTCACATCAAGTTAGACATATATCCAATCAGTATCATGTCTGAGCTGAAATCAACAACAACAACAAAGAAAAATCTCACTTGGTGAACCTTCACTACTAATAATAAAGCAGGAGAAAATTGTTATTGCTGAGGCGGTGGCCAGCATGTAATAAAGGCCAGACTGTTGTAAAGCAGCTATAACCAATTCCTAGCTCAGAACCAGGTGCACTTGAAGCTGCTCTGTAAGTATTATTAAGCATAAAAACTACAGTTTAACTGAAAGTAATTTAAATGTAAATTTGCCGCAAAGGAGGACTTAGTCATATATTCTATGACTCAAGGTAATCTATAAAAGACCAGCCTCACTGTTGGCATTAAAACTGTATGGAGAAAAACAAAGGAAGCACATACCCACTAAATTCTTTGTACCTACTGGAAACAGATTGCGCATCCCCTTGTATTTAATTTGGGCTATCTCCACTTTATTAGCCCGACCAGCTGTGAACAAGCGTATAGGCTGATAATTGTTGTTTTAATAGATGGGAGAAATAAAATTGTGTAATGATGATGAATATGTCACCTGTCTTGAGTTAAGATAAGCTATGCCAAGACTGTTAATAGCGGTTGTGGAGAAACGTCAACATATCAGCCAATGAAGACAGCTCTCTTTATTCCTTCAGCTTTTCTCTGTAAATCTGCTTCAGTAAACACTATTAAAAAAGAAGTGCGATTGAGTGGAAGTTTCTCTGAGGAGTTTCAGTTGTGTCTCTTTCCAGCAAGTTGTTGCTTCTCTGCCACTGGCAAGCTGAACTTCCTTACTTTGCAGGTTGGATTCACTGGTAACATGATTTATATTCATATTGCAACTTTGCTTGAGCACTGAGAAACAATCATCAGCATTAATTCTGAGTATAAAAATCACAGGTATACTGCTGAATATGAATCCACAGCACCATCCCACTGACAGATAATTTGGCATAACTGCTTCAGAGCCACACCAGCCTTATGAGGAAAAATAAAAATAATTTTAAATAACTAAATAACTCTTAGATTAAGTTAAGGACTTTTACTGGTTATTTTAAGAATTTCAAAATGAGAAATGTACTGAGTATCTTTTCTACACACTTTGAAGGCATTTACTTACAGTACATGTCAGGAATCGTTCAGATTCCTCATGGAGTCTGGTCTGCTGGCACCTTAAACCATAACCCAGTCATTGGTCTTAGTAATAACAAAGCTATGCTCAGTTTGAGCACGAATATGTGTGTGTGTGGATATTTCAAGCAGTGTAATAAAAGTGGGTGCGTGGCACAGGAACTATGACTGTTCTCAGGCATGGGAAGCTGATATGAGAGGCTTGATGTTCTTAGAGGCATTTATTGCAAGGGGTCACTGAAGTCAGGAGCCTTGAATTCTGCCATACAAAACAATGACGAAACAGGCTTACATTACATAACCCCACGCAACATGTACAAAGGTAACTTCATCTGTGTGTTGGCACACTTTTTTTTTAAATTTTTGTATTTATTTTCATTGTTGAAGCACACCACATTGATCCCATTCAGTTATTATAATTAAACTAAGATGAAATGGCTAAAAATGTCTGGCTAAGTTGTGAAAAAGCATCTTCAGCATCCATATGTTTATGTTGTCAAAGGAAGAAAGTGTCTTGTAATTTGGCAAATTAAAGGAAACCTATATATCTACAGCCAATATTATATTGACTTGCATGTAATGTTTTTCTTAGCATATCACTACAAAGTGTTGCTCTGTACTTTTGGTATGGGGTGAGAGGCTTTTAAATGTCAAAGCCCATAGTAAACTCCCAGCCAAGAGTTGTGTCAATAATAACAGGATGCTATGTGGCTACTGATAATATTAGTGTGTCCCCGGACTTTACACAGGAAGATGTGCAGTTGTTTGCAAGGTTGCACTTAGTCATGCACATGAAATTTTATCATTTATGACTTTCCATAATAGACTCAGCGATATCCTTTGAAAGCGTGCAAACACATGCTCGCAGTAAAAGAGAAATTTGAAGCCATGTGACAGTTGGCAAAGCGGAAGCAGTGCATGTGAAGGGACAAAATGGAAAGGCACAATAAATGCCTCACGGTATACCACGGCTATGTGCAAAACCCAATGTGATTGCAGCAAACAAGCCACTTCACAGTCAAATACTGGTTAAGTACAGGCAGAAAATGATGTACCTCAGTACCTGATCATTTCTAAATGTACAAAAACAAGGATCTAGTATATTTGAGGCCAAATAACAACATTTGGAACTTTATATTTGTGCTATCTTTTTGTCCAAGCATTGATTTATATTTGGTGTTACAGAATGATGAATGGTTGGATTGTGCCTGAATGCAACAATAAATATAGACAGAGACAAGGCCAGTGCCTGAGTCTGTATATTGACATCTTGGAGCACAGAAGTTATGGCCAGGATATATTACTCCGTTTGTTTTTTTTGTTTTTAGCCAGACTGCAGGTTAAAATGCAAGAAGCTCTATGGATGGTAATGATGGTCGGTCAGTACTACAATCTGGTTCAGACTGAAATATGTCAGCCGTGCAATGAAAGTTGGTACATGCATTCCCAGAGGATGAATGCTTTTAACTTTGGTCATGGCCAAACTTTTCATCTAACATGACAGGTCAAAATGTTTTATTATTATTTTTATTATTATTTATATATTATATTTATTGAAATATCTAGCATCTAGATGCATTGGCAAACACCCATGGCACCTAAACAATGCACCCTAATGACAGTTCATGAGTTGGTTCTCTGACTTTTTCTTTGGCACCAACATGGTCAACATTTTAATTTGTCCAGTTTTTTGATTTATGAATAAACCATTTCCCAGTCAGCCTCAGCTGTACTTTGTGTTACCTTGCTAAACTGTAGTGGTGAACCTGTTAAACATGACCTTCTAAACATCTGCGTATGAACATTATTATTCTGAGCATGTTAGCACACTAACACTAGTATTTAGCTCAGAGCACCAGACTCATGATTAAACCTAAGTTAAAGGGAAGACACTGTCGTTCGCGTTGAACAGAATGGATTTATTTACATTTTTGCACAATGATTAATAATTCAAACACTAAACATACACACACTAAAACATACTCAGTTGTAGCCATATTATCATATCAATTTCAATTTCATGTCAATTATCCATGAGATGGTAACTTCAGAAGAACCAGTAAATGTTCTGTCTTATTCAGAAAACAGAAGAGGAAACTTACTGTAGTCGCAGCTCCAGGAAAAATAGGTCAATAAATAAACATGTTTGGGTGCATGATTAGCATATCTCTAATGTTGAATCTCAGATGTCCCTCCTCAAAGTCTTCTTTGCATGCGGTAGATAAATTCTAAAGTCTGAATCTTTGACATTTGTTATCAGTGCTTTTTGCATTTGTGGATTGTTATCAAGAGTTCTTCCTTTCTTTCTCTCAGTGTATTTAAACACATTAATACAATAATTCACAAAAAAAAAACAAGAACAAAACAACAAACAGATAACAACAGATTTCAATTTGGCACCTTCCATGCATTTAAATGGAGCAGGCTTAGTCAGGAGTTCGGGAGCACAGTTTCATCCTAATCTGGAGGAGGAAGAGGAGGAGAAGGGAATGTGTTACATCAAACTAGAGAGTGAGACCATAAGATGTACCAAAAAAAACTGTGAAGGAGTTTTTACCTTTAACAACGAGTTTAGTTGAACACTCCACCCTGCCCAGAGGGTTTTCTGCTATGACTGTGTAATCTCCACTGTCCTTGGGCCCAACTTTGAGTATCACCATGGAGCAGACCCCACATGTATTGGTGATGTAGTAGTTAGTGTTGGTGTTGAGGCTGATGTTATTTCTGTACCAGGTAACATGGGGTCTGGGGTTTCCTGTCACTGCGCAGCTCATGTAGCACTCGTAACTCTCTGGGCTGTTGTGGGTTTTTAGTGGAACGGAGAATGATGGAGGCGTCTCAAAGCTGCAGTCCTTAGGGGCAGGAAGGTTCAAAGAAAATGTCTCTGGAATGATTAAAAGAAAAGCAAGAGGAAAGTTAAAAAGGTATAACACATAAGCATTGATACATTTTCAGTGCTGTCATTTCTTTAGTGTTTAATTAATTTTCTTTGGCTCAACTAATTAAGCAATCGGTATTGTTTGCAGCAATTCATCTATACTCATCTACATCTGTTTAGACCTCGGTTGATGCCTTTTAAACTGCGTTAAGGCTGCAGCTATCAATTATTCTCATTGTTGATTCATTTGCTGATGGTTTTTTCACTTGATTGTTTAGGCTACGGAAACTAAATCTTCTCATGTCTTGTTTTGTCTGACTGACAGTCCAAAACCTAAATACATTCAATTTGAAATTTTACAAAACAAAAGGAAAAAGAAGCAAATCCACACATTTAAGAAGCTAAAGCAGCAAATTTTTTGGCATTTTTTCTTTATAAATGGCTAAAACAAAATTCAAAATTGTTGGCATTTCATTTTCAATTGATCAACTAATACTAATTGTTTCAACACAACTTTAAATCACTGTTGTTAAACCTGCCTTTCTTTCTCTTCACTTCCCAGGTTGCTGACTCAGAGGGTTTGGACATCCCCATGTCATTCTTGGCATAGACCCGGAACTGGTACTGCCTGCCCGGCATGATGTTGATGGCCGTGAACTTGTTGTTGAAGAGATGGTCTGCCACGGTTTGCCATGTACGCTTAACAGAATCACGCTTGGTGATAATGTAGTGCAGTCTGTCATCTTTCTTCTCATCTGGAGAAGGAGTCCAGGACACAGTCACTGTTCCTGCCACATTCTCATCCAGCTCCACGGGGCCTGGAGGCTTGGGGTCATCTAGAAACAGGTAGGAAACCATTTTTAGTATCTTGATGTGTTAGTGCATGTTCTTGCTGGCTACAGAGGGAATGCCTGCACACACACAGTCTAGCTCTTTTCAAACTTTTCACTTACATTGAAGTCCACAGTAAATACAGAATGTAGCAGACACTAAACACCTTTGTGGACAAGATTTTGTATATACTGTAGGTATTCTTCCTTTATCTAGTTAGCATTGACTTATTTTTATTTGCATGTGATACAAAGTCAACTTAACTTTTCTTAATTAATGGAAAGGATTTGTTTCTAAAATGTCAGACAGTTGTGAAATATGCTAATCAACTTCCTTGAGCCATAGGCCACATTCTCCAGTTGCTCTTTTTGTCCAATCAGTAGTCAAAAAACCAAAAATATTCAGTTTACATCGATATAAAACAGAAGCAGAAAATATTCACATTTAAAAGGCTGGAAGTCGCAACTGTTGAACTCAAAAAAATATGATGTGTGAAATGTGATTTTTAGTCAGTTGAGTAATTGATAAATTAACTTATTATCTTTTAATTCTGAATGCTAGAAATGTGGCGAAGTGTTTTGTCTCCTTCACACACTTTGCAATAATTATACAAACATAATGTATAACTCCACACAACCTTTGGTAATGATTTCACTTATTTATGATAAGGATAAGCATTACCTGTGATTCTTATCTCAACACTGGAGGTCTCTTGACCAACAATGTTCTTCACAATGATGGTGTAGATCCCAGTGTCATGGCGTTCTGATGAAGGGATCATTAACTGCGATGATGTGTCTGAGTTGCTAACAGTCACATGCTTGCCTACAGGCAGGTCATCCTTGAGCCATGTAATTGTTGGTACTGGAGAAGCCTGTCAACAACAGGAGATACTATTTTTTCTAGAGCAGCAGCAAAGTGTTTAGTCTGTCTCTTTAGATGGGACATTAAATAAAACAACTTATTTTCGTATGAATATTATACTGAACCTGAAAGTTAAAGTTGACTCGAGTAGTGTTCCCAGCTTTCATTACCATGAAGTTCTTTATTTTCCTGTCAGTGAATTGAGGTCTCACTGTAACAATGTAGGAAGAGTGTTAGACAAAATTAATAAGAAAAGCGATTTAATGAAGGGAAAATGTATCAAATTCTGACAGTAGACAGTTCATCACTCACCTGGAGGAGGCATTGCAATGATATAGTTGTCCAACTCTTGAGGCTCACTGTTCCCACCCTCATTGGTGGCTACAACTCTTACCCAGTACATGGCCATAGACTTCAGACCCATAATAGTGTATGAGGTCATAATGATAGCACTAGAGTTACAGCAACTCCATTCTGGGTTTTCTGCTGGTCTGAGCTCCACAAAGTATCCTTTAGCCTCATCTTGGACCCCTTCCTCCTCGATGGGTTTGGTCCAGCCCAGCGATAAGGTGGTGTATGTGGAATCTGTCACCTTCAAGTCGATAACTTTACCAGGGGGCTCTGAAAGATTAAGAACAGTTGAAGCATTGAGTTATCAAAAATTAAGCAGTGAGGCAGCAATGATAGATGATTTGGGCTTGTCACTCACTCTTTGGATCCCTTGCGATCACAAATTCAGAGGGTGTACTTGGCTCTCCAGCACCAGAAATATTGATAGCTGATACACGGAACTCATACTCGATACCTTCAACAACCTCCTTCACTGCATACTTTTTCTCTGTTGGCATGACAAACAGTATGGATAACACTTTTAAAAAAATAACATCATTAGTTCTGCAGTTGCCGTACTTCCGTAGCAATTCCAAGCATGGTCAATAATTGTAAAATGTCTCCTTTGTACCTTTAATGGGCTCATCGGGTGGGTTGACAAGGCCCCACAAATTGCTGCCATTCTTGCGTTTCTCCACATTGTATCCCAAAATGTTGGTTCCTCCAGTATTAGAAGGTGCTGACCAAGCAAGATTTATACAGTCTTTGAAGGCACTAACAATTTTTGGTGTAGAAGGAGGTCCAGGGTAAGCTAAAAGAAAGATAAAACGGGACAACAGTCACTTTTTAATTGACTCACACAAAGTCCTAACGACACATGAAGTACTTGAGACTTCTAAAAAAAAAAAGCCTACCCTTCGTCCCTGCCTGAATGTCGTCGGTCTCCATCATCTCACTGATGCCTTGATCGGTTTCAGCCCTGATGTGGTAGCAGTATTTTCTTCCATGATCCACATCAGTGTCCCTGTATTTAGGCTCGGGGCCAATCTTGCCTAATTTCTTCCAGCTGTTTCGGCCAATTTGTTGACGTTCCATGATGTAGTCGGTGATAGGCGAACCTCCGTTGTTTTTGGGAGGCCTCCATTTGAACTCAATGCAAGTTGACGAACTTTCAATTATATCCACAGGGCCAAGGGGTGGTGTTGGTTTATCTGTAGTAAGACAAAAGAATAACAACTGTGCTCATATCCATGTCTTGTATTATAGTACACATTGAGAACATGCAGTTGTTAAGATGTACAAACCTAAAACAATAAGCTGCGTAATGGCCTCAGTTGTTCCACATTCATTTTTAATCTTAATCTTAATTTCTCCTGTGGTTTTGCGTTGGCACTTTGTCAGCAGCAGGCGACTGTGTGAAGACGACTTCTCAATCTTGATATGGGTGTCTTCCAACAGCTCTTCGCCTTCATTGTACCACTGGATCTTCATGGGTTCACGGCCAACAAAGGACAGCTTGAAGGCTGCATCTTTGCCAGTTTTGATTATAACAGGTTTTATGAAGTCGGTGAGGTCATCAGAATTAATTCTCGGAGGATCTAGTAGAAAAAAACGAACATCTTTTCAAAACTGAGACTTTAAACTGCTGGGCGGAAAAGAATATTGTTGTATACATTATCACAGTGGCTGCCCTTTTGTTTTGCTTCAGTGTGAGTACCCCAAATCGATTTTGAATACAGTACCTGCAACATTTAGCACAGCTTCTGTTTTACGCCCATCAGCTTCACATCGGTACTTCCCAACATCATCTTCTTTGCAGTTTTTGATAATTAGTTTGCGATAAGTCCCATCTTTAACAATGCAGATATCATCTGTAGCTGTTATCTGAAATACACACACTCATGTAAACACACTAAGATCTCAGAGGGATAAAGATGAAAGCCATTACTCTATCAACTCTCGAGTTTCTCACCTCTTTCCCATCTTTGTACCAGACTCCATCACATTCCTCACTGCTCAGTCTGCAGACCAGTTCTGCATCAGTGCCAATGATGGCAGTTACATCTGACAGTCCTCCGGTGAAGTAAACTCCAGGGTCTAAAGGAAAAACAACCTTACTGTTAACTTTGAACAGAAATACATTCAAAACATAGCAGTACTTAGAATTTAATTTAACTATGTTCTGACGTATCTCACCAATGACTGTATCAGGGACAAGTGGACCTGCCCTCACTCTCTTTCTTTTCTCTTGAACAGGGTCTTCTTCTTCAGTATCAGCAACCTGAGCATCTCCCTCCTTTGCTCCCTCCTTTGCTCCCTTCTTTGCTTCCTTCTTTGCTTTTACCTGCTGCTTTGAATCTGATGATGATGTAGATTCTGCTAGTTCGGACTCTTCTTCCTCCTCCACATCATCTTCCTCCTCGTCCTCTTCTACATCTTCTTCCTCCTCTTCCTCCCCTACATCAGTGGTTCCTTCTGCTTTATCCTCCCCTTCTCCCGCGTTTTCCTTTGCGTCCGTCTTTACCTTTGCTTTTGTCTTTGCCTTTGCCTTTGCCTTTGCCTTTGGCTTCGCCTTAGCTTTAGCTTTGGCTTTGGCTTCTGCCTCTGATCTAGCTATAGCTTCGGCTTCTGCTTTCTCAGCTGCAGCCACTGCGGCTGCTGCAGCTGCTGCTTCTGCCTCTGCCTTTGCCTTTGCAACCAACTCTTCTCTCTCTTTCTGTATCTTAGCATTTTGTTCCTGAGCAATTTTCAGAAGATCGGCTCCACCACCTCCTGCTCGGGTTGTTTTGCGGGCTTTCTTCTTTCCGCGTGCATTTGGATCATTGTCAGCTGATTAAAAAAACACAGAGTACCAGGATATTTTCATTTCTTTATGGGACATTTTCAATATTTGTTTAACGTGTGTTGAACAGTCTGAAAAGATAAAATTTTAAAGTTTTGAAATGTACCTTCCACTATAAGCCAGGCACTGCAGGATTTAAGTCCAGCCACAGCTGCATAAATTCCTTTGTCCAAAAGCATACAGTCCTTTACCACCAGTGTGTGAATCAGCATGTCCTCTGACACAGTGATATCAAATTTGTCCCCTTGCTCCAGTGCGATATTCTTGCCCATCCAAGTAATCTTTTTCAGTGGTTGTGAGACGACACACTCAAACACAGCGTCCTCTCTTTCCTCTGCTGTCACGTCTTGAATCTTGACCAAGAAGTCTACAGAGGGAACTAGACAAAACACAAAATATAATAGCTTAACCTCTGGTATTTCCCATCACAGGACAACTCTTGTAGCCTTGTCCTACAACATTAGAAGTATGTAGATAATTAATCTCATGCATCGTCTTACGTTTTAAGTCAGTCGAGAATATCTTAACTCCATCAACCTCCACTTGGTATAATCCTGCATCCTCGGGGTTAACACCATTGATGCTAAACACAAACTTCTTCCCAACTTGCTTCAATCCGTGTTTTACCTCTGTATCAGCATCAAAGGGAATCATAATGCCATCCTGTTCAAACATAAGTGATCACAAAAGTTGTTGCAGTATGAAGCATGCATGAAATGTATTTGTGTTGCAGAGTCTGTTATATGAGTTTTAGTGCTGTCATTTAATTTATTAACTATTAAGAACAAATTTAAAATAAAACGGATTACCTTATATAAGAAGATTTTGCTGGTAGGGTCTTTGAGTGCCATTTCAAGTTCAAACTCTGCAGCACCAGAAGCTTTCAGTTCAATGGGCTTTAGGTTGCAAAGTCTTTCAACAACCTGTAGTCATTGGAGTCAGGGAACAAAACTTACAAATATTAGAATTTTAGAGTTGGCATTTCTTGTATCAAGACATTCTATCTTATTATTTTAGATTTCAGGCTGTGTAGGTGCTCTATGTTAAAATGTAGATGATGCTGAAACATATCGTACCTTTTCCTGTTCTTGCTCCCTTTCAATCTTCTTTTCATTCAATTTTTTCAGCATCCCACGGAAGTCAGTAATGCCATACTCTCCACATATGCTCTCATAATCTTTCTTGTCTGCGCTCATCAACAAATCCCAAAACGCGTCATCAATTTGTGGTTTTGCGTCTTCTTTTGCATCCATGTCAACCCTCCAAAAACAAATTCAAATATTAATCACTTTAAGGTAATAATCAATCAGGGCTAGATGGGAAAAAAGTGTCCTTTCTAAATTCACAATATTACTTACGTATTTTTTAAGGCCTTTTTGAAATCCTCAGGTGTCTCTCGGATAGCTATAACAACACAATAAGCAGCATAGTTACTATTTCAGTTCAATGCATGATTGACATTGCATTATTAAAATTAATTATAGACTGTGTACCTGTTCTTGATTGTTGCATAGCTCTGCTCTTCTTATAGCCAACTAAAATGGAAGAAATTAAAGTGACGTGAGACAGATGTAATTTATCTTATTTAGTTTTAATTTAATATATAGTGGACCTCACCTTCAATAATATTTAAGGCAGCAGTTACAATCGCTTTTCCATATTCATTTTCAGCAAAACACTTGTAGGTATCAGCTTGATCCACTGATACATCTGGAATCTATCAGTCAATGCATGATTAATAATATTTTAGTGCAAGAGGACCTACTGTTCATTCCGATTGATTTATTGATTTGTCAGTTAAGTTTACCACTCTTGATGAACTGATGGTCAATGCCCTTACCTGCAGCTGGTGTTCACCAGAACTTGACTCAAAGAAGATTTTGAACCTCTCATCAATTTCTCCATTATTTCTCACCCAGGTCACAGTTGGTGTTGGTTTGCCAGTAACTATTGCTCTGAAGATTGCCAATTTTCCTGCAGGAAAGGCAACAAGAATAATACAGCGAGTTTATTATTTTAGAAGCATCACAGTCAAAGGAAATTAATATGTGTAATTAGAGGTGGTAATCTCCCTTACCTTCTTGAATCGTCAGAGCAATTGGTTTCCGAGTGAAATCTGGTGTGCTCATGCCTTCAGGCAGTTCTTCCACAAATTGGGTGATCATTACTCCAGGCACCCTTGACCTCTTTTTAATCCTCACTGTGATTAAATAAGAATACATTGCATTATTTATGAAGAACTTGAAGAATATTTCTATTGGATTAAATCACTTTGATAAAATTTAGTAGACATACTATGTCTCAAGAAAGGACAAATGCATACAAATAGTTTTGATCATGTAAGTTGTTTGGCAGTAACATACAGTTAAGGGGAAGTTTTGAAACCGTATAGTTACTTACCCTGCCCTGGAGCAGTCGGCTCCTCATCCTTAGATTTACGTATCTTAAACATCTTGACAGCAGCTTTTCTGTTAATACAAAAGTATTACAATGCACTTTTAAAATACTAAAAAGTGAAAGCATTGTTTGCTTATATACCATCTTAATTGGTCTTCACTTTGACAGTTGCTGGACTTTTTAATAGGGTTATTTGTTCCCATGTCAATGCACATCTTATAATAGGATTTCAGTGTAATCTGGAGCTAATGTACAAATCTTGACCACTGTTAAAAGCCATAAGATTTCCCATTCCAGATAGTCCGAATCTGCAATGGATATCACTTATTGTTTTAACAGTATGTCCACTTTTATTTTATGTTGAGGCATTTTTAATAATGTCTATCCTTGGAGAGACAGTAAACATGTAATGGGACATAATTTATTCTTCCCAATAACAAAAAAAGTGGGCTACATAATACTGAAGTGTCAGTTTTATTGTGGGAAGTCACTGTTAAACAAAGAGAAGGATATCTATATTTCAGGCAAATGGTGCAAGGCGCCATGAGTTAGTAATTCTATCTGGTCCATAAATGGAAGAATTCCTGTGATCAAAATATCAAAATACTTGACATTCCCTGTGTAGATTCCTACAGGTGACAGGCCTACTTTTGCCGGCAGTAGGTCACATACCTCATAAAACCATCTATCTGACTCAGGAAGTAGCTGACTGCAAATGTAACATTAGTTATAAACATCTTTGCATTTAGGTTTTTCTCTCTGTTTAGCCCTGACTTTTCTGAAGGAGGAAGTGAAAAGATAAAAAGATGAAATAAAAATGTGTCACTACAGACAAATATTATCATGTGGGTGGTTAAAAAAGTCTTTCATTTTTTCTATAGTTGTCATTAAATCAAAGTTTTTCTGAAACTATAAAACGTCACATTGATGAAGTATAGTCTTAATCACTTTTAATCAGTTCATAATTAACTTCTGAAGAAGTACATAATTAGTCAGGTTTCATACTCCAGACTCAATAGCCAATATATTGCTTTATGAGCAAACTTCAGTCACATCATGTCAAGACAGCATACAGGACAAATCAAATAATCATCAACGTGTCAGCAAGTAAAGAAAAATAATCTGTTATAATTACTAATTATTTAGTAATTTAATCATTTGTTTTACAAAAAATAAGATTAAAATAAGCATACTGATATATGACATAAGAGCATCCCATTTTTAAAGAAACATAAACATAATTTGCTTTTATTAAGATTTAATCTGACAAGTAGAATTTGAATTAGATTAAATATCATATATGTAAATTTCACTTCTACATACAGTATATGTGATGTAAACATTATAGTGTATGTTGAATGGCCAAGTATTATGTAATATGAGCACTCTGTCCTCACTGGGCTTCTGTGAATCTTAACTTAATTTTTAAGATCTCATTATGTCATCTCTGATCTCATTAGTCCATAGACAGGAGCCTTTTGTTCTTGGATTATATTTGATAGCCTCTTAAACTATTCACATTAAATTTGATTAAAATAAGATTCAATACTTTATTGCCATATCAACATGATTGATTGGAATTGGCCCTATTAAGCTCACTTAAACAAAGACAGAAGAAGACAAGTATCACTCATAAAGGTCATGATAAATGAAACAAGTATAAAACAGACAGTGGGTAAAATCCAGCCCTTATGATAATCATAAAAGCATAAAACAAATGGATGAAATAGAATAAAATGAATTATGCTCAGTTCTGTCACTTGATGAAGTACCTGCAGATTTAATAGTTTTGTGCACTAGGTACACTGCTGTGAAGCTATATTTGTCTGAGTGAAAAAATAGCTTTGCAAAGGGGTGTTATGAGTGAACTGATTTATGAATAAGTTGTCAGGTCCCTGTCTTAAATTTCTCAGCTCCATTTAATAGCACAGCACATACTTGTACTTTGTCGTTTTTGTGTGATAAAATGGCTAATTAGATATGTAAAGCTCAGCAAAGTAATGTAACCCCCAGATCTTTGTGGGACAGAAGTGAAGGGGTGATTTTAGTGCCAAAACACAAATAAGTGTCCTTTTTTGTAGCATCAACTACCACTGTTGTCTTGCATCTGCACAGATTTTTCATCAACATTGTCCTTTTTAAATGAGTTTTGCTTTTTAAAAATATCTAATATAAACATCACTATTCAGTTCACCATTATTGGTTCCGCCCTTCGTATTGAACTTAAGAAAAACTGGAAACATAAGTTGCAATCAGCATGCCATTTTAATTTGGACTCTGACTTACAATAACTAATTAGATCTCTGTACCATTTAAACATAAAGTTGATAAACATACAATATTACATATATGCAAACTGCTGTCAAATAAGCACATAGAACATATACTTTTATACATACATGGGTTTATAGAATTAAGAGGATTTTGATGAAATACCTAAGCATCTGTTAGTAATTAGGAATTTTGCCCAGTATTGATCATTTCTACTTACTATTTTTTCAAGTAAACTGCTGTTCTCTGTTGCCTGTTGCCAGCCAGGTTCCTGCTGATTCTTGAGTGTGGGCTCTCCGTTTTGAGAGGCAATAAAGCCTTTCAGAGACACTCAGAGCAACCTAACCCACTGCTTTTTCACCGTGGCTCTCAGGGATAGGTTTACTGACATGCACTTTGGCCCTAAACTGCTATAGGTTCTTGAAAAGGGGGCACCAGAGGAAATGCAGCAGTGAAGCTCTGTAAACCCTCCCTCCAAAGTGGAATTTAAGCTTTAGAACTGCAGCAGGGTGCTTTTGGCTGCTCTTATTAAAAAGGGAAGTCTCATGGGAAGTGACATAGAAGTGCCATGGGCTGAGCTGCCTCTCCATTAGCTTAATTGCACATGTAGGCTGCCTGATCCTCATCCCAGCATTTAAGAGGTAAGTGTCAATTAAATTTAGATCTTTTGCATGTTAAGAAATGTCAAAATTAATGAACCGTGATTTTCAAGTGCTGAAAGTCTATCCCAAAAATTAGACAATTAGCATGGATGTTTTTATTTATTCTGACACTGTTCTGGATTTATCAGATGAGAAGCAAACAAAACAAGCTGAACCTCACCTCATTCTGATACTAATGAGCCACAGTTATTTTGAATGTCTTGTTAAAAGGATCAGAAATAAGTTAACATTTATTTTAGCATTGCAATTAGAACTTGTCTTTGAAACTGAGAGGTGTCATCCTGCACTAGTCCGACATGTTTTAGCCTTGGGTGCAACTGTTGACCCTCTCTTCTTCAGTGACTCTAAACTTGGACTAATGTCTGACCCCACAAAAAATATGCCCAGAGACGTAATACAAGAAGACTGAACATAAATTATTCACATAAACCTTCATGGAGGTGAACAAGTGGCATGGATTTTCATACTTGGTATGTCGAGACTTGACACAGGGCCACAGTATATGCCAAAGTCTATCATCATATGTTTAAATATGACAGTACTTTTTGTGATTTGTTATACACTAAATATATTTTCTCTTGAGTGTTTAACTGTTATTTAAAGTGACGCGCAGATTAAAAATTCCACATCACAATAGCAGTATGAAATATTTATTTACACCAAACCCACACATATTTTCTTATGTATAACATACTACAACAAACAATCACACACAGTATAAATTTTTCATGTCAGTATGTTTTCTGCTCTGTTTCATCTGAGGGGAGGAGTCCCAATTATGAAAAAAATACGATTGGAACCGAACAGTCACTATACAAGTGAACAGAAACCTGCATCTAAAAATGAATTGGAAGACATAAACTGATAGTTGTATCAAATTTAGGTAAACACCTTTAAATAGCCCTTTTAAATAAATCAATTTCAATAAATCACTGCTACACACTTTAGTCCTTTAGTATAAATATCTCCACTGTTTATCATGCATGTTATTACAGTTAAAATATGCAACATTGCTCATTAGAATTTCAAGGCTTCATTTTATTGAGATTGCACAGTTGAAATCAAAACAAACATTTAACTTAAGCATCAATTGTATTCCTAAGACCTGACTGTGACTTTAACTTTGAATAACCACCAATCTTTCTGCATGTGACAGAGCTGGCTCAACTCTAAAGACATAGAATATAGAATCTGTAAATTACCAAAACTTTTCTCTCCTGTTACGGTTTTAGAGCAATTCTATCATCTTCAGCGAGTGTTGCGTATTTATTCTGGAAAAAAACAAACAAAGATAGTTTCATATTAGTGTCATATTTAAAATTTTGTCACACTATAAAATGTCAACATGACAACATTTTTTAAAATACAAGTACATTGTGTTTAAGATTTACCTCTGACTGTCAGTTTAGTGGAGCACTCTGCCCGCCCCATAGGGTTTTCTGCAACAACCTTGTACTCCCCGGTGTCCTTAGGTCCAACCCTCAATATGAGCAGAGAACACACTCCACAGGTGTTGGAGATGTAGTAGTTAGTGTTGGTATTCAGACTAATATTGTTGCGGAGCCATGTCACATGAGGTGTTGGATCTCCTCTTATAGCACAGCTCATGTAGCATTCATACCCTTGAGGAGCAGTGTGCAATTTTAGTGGCACAATGAACCTCGGAGGACACTGCAGATTACAGGTCTTCGACTTTGGCATGTTCACAGTGAACTTTTCTGGAAGAAAATGAGAGTTCACCGCATCAGATCAGAATTCATCTAATGTTTCAACATCAGACCTGATGTCAGTGCTACAAATAAATTCACGGGTACAGCACATTCTGAGGTTTTCATAGAAATGACACCCACGTCATGTTTCTGTGCTAATAGAAAATGTGACAGTTAAATCAGTATAGTATTAATATTGTACGGATAGCCCTAAAAAAAAGACATCTCAAAGATACTTAATTTGGTGTAATAATTGGACCAAATCACGTCAAAATCAAATGTATTCACTAAATGAATTGGATGAATATCGACAGACCATAATAGTTAACGCTTGATGCAAGCAGAAAATAAATGTGTTCATGCATGAAAGCCCAAAATGAGCATTGAAAGTGACTGATGGTGAGGTCTGAACAACTGTTGTATTTGACTCAAATCATATCCCTTTGTACTGACTTATGCCCTAGATAGATAGATAGATAGATAGATAGAGAGATAGATAGATACATACTTTATTTATCCTATAGGGGAAATTCATGATAGTGTTTATAAAAAAAACAAAAAACTTCTTTACAAGATGTTTGTGTGGGCTTCTATGTATAAGCCAGAGAGCATATAGAAACAGTTCTGTACATTGGCAGTGGTACAAGTGGTACACCTATGGCACGGGAACAGGAATGACCCCATGCCATCAGTCTTTTCAAACTGAATGTAGTGAATTGGTGAAACACTGTTATGATACATGCATAAGTAAAGAAAGGACAGACAGTTCAAACTTTGTTTGTAGCTTTAGTGGTTAGTATCGGGATGTATGGTTTATTTTTAAATGGGGAAAAATCCACATAAAGATATGGGTCAGTAGTATTAGACAAACATGGAAAACAAGTATTTACCTTTTTTGGCAGAAATGAGCCACTTTGGTGATTCAGAGGGTTTGGAAGAGCCCATGTCATTCTTTGCATAGACTCTGAACTGATATTCTCGGCCCGGCATTATGTTGCAGGCTGTGAATCTATTGTTGAAGATGAGATCTGCAATAGTGTGCCATGTTCTTTTGCTTGAATCACGCTTAGTCACCATGTAGTGCAGCCTGTCGTCACGTTTCTCGTCTGGAGATGCGGACCATGAAACAGTCACTGTACCAGGCACGTTTTCATCAAGCTCCACAGGACCTGGTGGCTTAGGTTCATCTGGAGTTCAAATGCAAATACAAATGGGTTTTCCATCCTTTAGTTGCTGTATATGGAATAGGAGTCATTTTTTTTTAAAGAGGAAAAAGGTATAGTATTTTACCAAACTCACCTGTGACTCTAATTTCAATGCTGAATGTTTCTTGGCCAACAATGTTCTTAACAATGATTGTGTAGATTCCAGTATCTGTGCGCTCAGAGGAGGGAATCAGAAGCTGGGATGTGCCCTCTGCATTGCTGACGGTCACTTTTTTGGACACTGGTGCTCCATCTTTCAGCCAGATGACCTCAGGCCAAGGGGAGGCCTACAAAGAAGATAATTTTGTCCGATTTGTCAGGAGATTTGTCAGGAGAGTTTGCTATAAATTCATTGTCATGGAGTCATTACCTCAAAGTTAATGTTGAATCGGGCAGAATTTCCTGCTCTCACCACCATGAAACTCTTGATTTTTGCATCTGTGAACCGTGGCCTCACTGGGTGAACAGCAGGATGAAAGTTAGTTATTATTATAGTGGTATTATTTTGATGTTGACAATTGCATTTTTAAGGATAAAGGGCATTTCTTACTGATCCCAATGTAGCCCCACCACCATAATTCAACCAAACTGACATCAACCAATTGAACTTATTTAGGTGTTTCATGTGAACACTATTGTGTAAGTTGTTAGTCTTATCTAATTGCAAATGTACACATTTAGTTTTATTTTTTATTTTTTTATTTTTTAAACCAGGCTTCAGTTATCCCAATCAAGGTTACCCTGAGTTGGGTTTGTGGAGTATCTAAAACCTGATTAATCTCTTTAGGTAAACTAAAGTTGTATTACATTAAATACCAATGTTTGACATAAGTATTTGAAGGGAATTTCTTACCAGGAGGAGGCATAGCGAGGATGTAATTATCCAGCTCCTGCGGCTCTCCCTCTCCTCCATCATTAGTAGCAATTACTCTCACCCAGTACATGGCCAATGACTTCATGCCTTTCACTGTAAAGGTATTCATGGTTATTGCATTTGTGTTGCAGCGATCCCATTCTGTGTTTTCTGCAGGCCTGATCTCCACAAAATATCCTTTTGCCTCATCCTCAACCCCCTCAATGTCCTTGGGTTTGGTCCAAGACAGGGACAGGGTTGTGTAGGTGGAATCTGTCACTTTAAAGTCAATGACTTTACCAGGAGGCTCTGCAACAAATGATTCATAGTGAGTGCTGAAATTTGTAGGCTGTATGAAGTATTAGGATGATAAAATAATGACTGTCATAATATTTCTAAATGTCCACCTACTTTTAGGGTCTCTGGCAAACACAAACTCAGACGGTGCACTGAATTCACCGGCTCCAGAATTATTGATTGCTGACACACGGAATTCATACTCTATGCCTTCAACCACGTCTTTAGCAGCATATCCCTTCCCTGTATGGGAAACATACACACAGTATATCACACTCCATACATATGCAGTGCAGGAATGGCCGCTACAAATCATCAGACATTCATTTGTATGTTGTAACAGGCTGTTGTAATATGATCAAACTCTAATAATGTAATAGAGTAACCTTTGATCATCTCATCATGTGGGTTGACTTGGCCCCACAGGTTGCTGCCTTTCTTGCGTTTCTCAAGGTTGTATCCCAGAATATTTGTTCCGCCAGTGTTGGAAGGAGGGGCCCAGGAGAGCTTGATGCAGTCCTTGAAGGCACTCACAATCTTTGGTGCTGATGGAGGTCCAGGGTATGCTGTATACAAAAAGGATGGGATGTGATCATTCCTAGGGCTCAAGGCTCAGTAAGTCGGACTCTTCTTTGTATATTCTGGGAGAATTGATCGTGATGTTGGAAGAATGCAACTAAAAGCAAAAGTCATCCAATCGTTTTCAGGACATGGGCGGTGCTAGAATCAAATGTTGGGACTACTCACAGAGCCTGTTGGCTGATGGCAGCAATTCCATTGAAATTTCAATGTTGCTTTGACCAGGTCTTTACTTAGAAGGATTGTTTTTAAGATGACACAATTTAAACATTTCAGTCGGACTTTACCTTTTGTACCGGCTTGAATGTCCTCCGTTTCCATCAGCTCACTGGTGCCCATTTCAGTCTCCACTCTGATGCGATAGCAATACCTCCTGCCATGATCTACATCAGTGTCCTTGTACTTGGCATCCGGACCAATTGGCCCCAACTTCTTCCAGGTGTTGCGGCCAACTTGTTGTCGTTCCAGGATATAGTGTCCAATCTTGCAGCCACCGCTGTCTTTTGGGGGTCTCCACTTGAATTCAATTGTGGAGGAGGAGGCCTCAACAATCTCCAGGGGTCCCATTGGAGGAGTAGGTTTATCTGTCAAAAAACAAAAAAGCATACAGAACATCAATCTTTGCTGAATGCATTAACCGAGGTACAACAAAATACTTGCACAGTACTATATACTACAAAAATGTGGTGTAGTACCAAATATTTCTTAAACATACCCAGTACAACGAGCTGGCTGAAGGCCTCAATAGTGCCAAACTCATTTTTGAGTTTCATTTTGATTTCACCGCTGTCTTTGCGTTGCAGCTTGGTCAGAAGCAGACGACTATACCCATCTGCGTGCTCAAGCTTGATATTTGATTCATTCGAAAGCTCTTCACCGTCAAGGTACCACTGAACTTTTATAGGTTCCCCTCCAATATAGGGTAGTTTGAAGGTAGCTTTCTGTCCTTTTTTCACTGTTACAGGAATTTTAAATGCCTCCAGTTCCTTAGTATCAAATCTGGGTGGATCTAAAGTGATTGGTAAAAACAAACAGACAGATATTTTAAGCAGTGTCATGTATGCATGTAATTATACAAATTATATTAACTTTAGAGTTGTATTCTGTACTCTGTATGCAGGGGAGTCATTTTTGTGAGGAAAAGGTTTTTACCTTCAACAACAATCAGGGCCTCTGTTTTCCGTCCATCCGCTTCAAATTTATATTTTCCAGCAAATTCCTCTGTCACTTTGTGAATTTTCAGCCTGTGGAAAGTTCCTTCTTTTGTAATGGTTATACCCTCAGATGATGTAATCTGGAAAAAACAAACATATTACTGCAACACATCAAATACAAATAAAGTCTGCTCTGAAGCTATTACTTTTATAAATAAATGATTATCACGAGTACCTTTTGGGCCATATTACTGCAATAACATCCAAACCAATATGCTAGATAATGACTACAATTAGACGCTGGGCTTACCTCCTCTCCATCTTTGTACCAGATTCCCTGACAGTCTTCACTGCTCACTTTGCACTCCATCTCTGCTGCTTCTCCAACAATGGCTTTGCAGTCAGAAAGCCCAGCATGAAAGTGAACTCCTGGGTCTGAGGATTTATCAACCAGCAAGTTAGTGAATGCACACGTCCAGCAGCTGCATACAAGTTGCTGTTGTCTCAGTTGTTTCAAGTTTCTGTAATTGTGGTTCTACAATTACAAGGAATTCATGCATTCATGTATGGATGAATGAATGCATGGTCTACACACTTGTTATCCAAGTGTGTACACACTTACCTCACTTTTTAAACAATTGTCAAAGCTTTGCATCTTGTTTCTGCATTTCTGTTGATATGTATTTTATTATTTACCTATAAAATACATATTTTAAAATGCAGATTTGATGTCACAAAATATATTTGAAGAGACTGTATAATCCAAGTTTGTAAGGAATGTAAGAAGAGCGCATTCTGCGTGTATTTTAAAGTTGATGAAGAAGTCTTCTTGGTTATTGTGTAGCTTGATTGTCTTGTTTTGGAGTGCCCTTCTTAAACTTCATAATTTGCAGAGTTGAAATCTTGGCACAGCTCATAAGAATGTCATCAGCGAGGTATTCACTTGCCTCAGTTCATTTAGTTACTCTTGGTCCACTGACCAGTTCCTTGGTCAGTGGAAGAAATGATCATTTTGTCTATTTGATGTGAATTCACTGTGAAGAAACTGCTTTACAGCATGATCGTCCTCCGAAGTCAGCTCAGAGTGTCTTCATCTTCAAATGATGTAAGAGTGTGTCTACACACAAATGTTACAGTTGTGTCAAGAACAAGGTTCTGCAGTTGCTCACTTAAATAATTAACCTCAATGCACCGACTCATCCTGAATTAACATTTAAAAAGGTAAGCAAGATTGTTAACACAGATGCACACAGAGCACAGACGCATTTAAACATTATTCACACACAGACACACACACCCATAGTCTAGAAACATAATACATAAGAGACAGAGCTGGACACAAATAAAGAGTAAATTGCCTGCTGATATCCAACCTGTAGGCCATAGGATTAAATTATTTAAACGATGCTCTTCTGTTCTCTGCAAAACATAAGACTACAGTAGATTTTGTTTCATTTCACTATAATGACAGCTTAAAAAATAATTATACAGTGTGCTATAGACAAAAACCATTAGTGCATCAAATTCGATTAGCATTTTCTACAAGCACTCTCAAGGTTAAAATCCACTCTTGCTGAACTGTCTGATCATTCTAAGAGGCCATTTAACCAATTAGAGATCAAATGTAGCATTCTGCTCAGTGGTCACACACTTTTATCTGTTAACCCTCAAACCTCTGAAAAAGTCATCTGCTCATCAAATGACTTTGTTCAGTGACAGTGCTTCCCATGCAGCAGTTAATGCAGCACCCGTAATCTTACCACTAACTGTCTCCTCGATCAATGGGCCTTGTCGTGCACGGCCTGAACGCTTGCCAGCTGCAGATAGCTCACCATCGTCTGCACTCTCACCATTTTCAGCAGATTCATCACTGCCTGCTGCTGGCCCCGTGCCATTATCACCACTGGCACCACTCGCTTCTCTGTTTTTTGCTTTTCAGTTTTAGGGGATATCATCGTAATTACCATCAATCCAATGTTTCTCATTTGTTGTCGGATATGCCTTACAAATAACATTAATGAAAACAGTAACAATAACAATTTAAGTGTCAACGCAGAGCATGGAAACAATATCAGCAGCAAGAGAAAAAACAAAACATTAACTTCAATGGAGAAGAAGAGGTTGGTGGAAAAGGTGATATCCAACTCACTATTCAAAATCAGTTCTATAATGGTGCCATTGTGAAGTGACTGTTTTGGCAGTTTAAACTATGTTGTTATTACATGTCAGTTGTCATATGTATAATTGATATCATAGATCACATGGAATTCATCTGTTGGTAAATCACTTTTTCCATTTGTGCACCCCCTACACAACAGACTTACACATGAATTAAACAAGGTATTTAACAACATGAAGACAAACGTGTCTGCAAACAGCAGACGTATTACACACAAGACAAAAATGCAGACAGATATCTACGTGAAGGATTAATAGTGGAGAATATAGAATTTAGCATAGCATACATGCTATACTACTTTCTGTTTCTCACAAGAGGCACACAAACAAACGTAAAGATGTAGACATGTATAATTGTGTTTTATTAATCAATGTTGGCTAAGTGAATTTAAGAGATAATGAACGAGTTAATACTTTAAGCCCAGGGGTTTCAGTTGTTTTTGGACTGAAAACCACGTGAGCAATTAACACCCTGGGATAAATCTGCAAGGCTTTTCAAGAATTAATAAAAATTATTGTGAACCCGCTGCAATTTTACACATCCTGGATGAAGCCAGTTCAGTCACTGAGGCTTGACAAGATGTTTCTTGAATTTGTTTTGATATTCGCCTGGGCAACATGGAGCTTTTAGCTAATTAAGTGATTGGCGAAGTGGAGCAGTGTAGAGCTTTGTAAAGTGTCAGTGGTTTAAATAAGTCAGTGTTATGTACATTTATTGTTAATGCAGCTGCATCTAAGTTAGGAAATGTTTCCTACAGTTGTAACGTCAAAGTCATTTTCATTCCCAAATGACTTTAATAGTCAATAAGTCTTCTACAACATGCAGCCTCTGACATCTCTTACCAACAACAGGTTCTTCAACCTCCACAGATAATGAATGAGTTAATAGTTTAAGCCCAGGGGTTTCAGTTGTTTTTGGACTGAAAACCACGTGAGCAATTAACACCCTGGGATAAATTTAAACTCAGGCTCTAGAACTGCAAGGCTTTTCAAGAATTATAAAAATTATTGTGAAACCGCTGCAATTTTACACATCCTGGATGAAGCCAGTTCAGTCACTGAGGCTTGACAAGATGTTTCTTGAATTTGTTTTGATATTCGCCCTGGGCAACATGGAGCTTTTT
>NW_019174321.1:4787801-4857376 GCF_002260705.1 Seriola dumerili
TCCACAAATTTCTTTTTGGAACGTTTTCCTTTTTTCCCAGATTTTTCATCTTGTTGATTTGTGGTTTCCTCATCATATTTTATCTCCTATTAGTAATAATAAATAGCAGCTTTTTACAGAATGTTACATATGATGTTATTACAAATCTAATCACTTACTCTCATGATATTAATGCTGACCTAAATATGACTTGACTCTAATGTAAATGTAAACTATGTACTGGCATTCTTTCATCATCAGTTTCTTTTTTTTAAAAATTTAATTTCAAAATATTTATGAAATATTATTCTTCTGATGATTTAAGGATATTATTAAAGATATTAATTAAAGATTAAGAGACTTGAACCTGAAGTTCACAGAAGAGACAAACAACAGTAAGATACAGTAATAAACATCAAGAGAAACTGTAAAATGTACCAAAAGAAATAAAGAGGACATTAATATTAAAACACGATTGATGGTAATTACAATATCATCGTAATTACCATCTGAAAAACAGTAACAATAACAATTTAAGCATCAACACAGAGCATTGAAACAATGTCAGTTACAACAGAAAAAACAAAACATTAACTTCAATGGAAAGAAGTGGGTGGTGGAAAAAGTGATATCCAACTCACTATTCAAAATCAGTTCTATAATGGTGCCATTGTGAAGTGACTGTTTTGGCAGTTTAAACTATGTTGTTATTACATGTCAGTTGTCATATGTATAACTGATATCATGGATCACATGGAATTCATCTGTTGGTAAATCACTTTTTCCATTTTGTGCACCCCCTACACAACAGACTTACACATGAATTAAACAAGGTATTTAACAACATGAAGAGAAACGTGTCTGCAAACAGCAGACGCATTACACACCAAGACAAAAATGCAGACAGATATCTACGTGAAGGATTAATAGAGGAGAATATAGAATTTAGCATAGCATACATGCTATACTACTTTCTGTTTCTCACAAGAGGCACACAAACAAAACGTAAAGATGTAGACATTGTATAATTGTGTTTTTATTAATCAATGTTGCTAAGTGAATTTAGAGATAATGAACGAGGTAATACTTTAAGCCCAGGGGTTTCAGTTGTTTTTGGACTGAAAACCACGTGAGCAATTAACACCCTGGGATGAATGAGACCTGAACTGCACTGTACTTTTAAACTTAGTGTCTAGAACTGCAAGGGTTTTTAAGAATTCATAAAAATAACTCTAAACCAATTCTACAATCGTATACATCCTGGACAAAGCCAGTTCGCGAATTGAGGCTTGACGAGATCTTTTTTTGTAATTGTTTCTTGAATTTGCTAGGGGCACATGGAGCTTTTAGTTAATTGAGTGGTTGGCAAAGTGGACAGTGGTTTAATAAAGTCAGTGTTATGTACATTTATTGTTAATGCAAGCTGCATCTACAGTGACAAGAAAAAGTACGTTAAACCTTTTGGAACGACCTGTTTTGCATTGATTGTCATGAAATGTGATCTGATCTTCCATATAAGTTAAAGAGGGAGACAAACGCAGTGTCCCAAGCTAAAATCACACAAACAATTAAATCTTTTGTGTCTCTGTTGAACACAACATTAAACATCAGTGATAGTGGTAATGGTTAAGGGAGCCCCTAGATTTCAAAACTGTCGAACTTCCTTCAGCACCAATAACTGCAGCCAAGCTCTCCCTGTAATTGCTGATCAGACCATGAGATCTCCCAGCTAATTGAGTGATTGGCGAAGTGGAGCAGTGTAGAGCTTTGTAAAGTGTCAGTGGTTTAAATAAGTCAGTGTTATGTACATTTATTGTTAATGCAGCTGCATCTAAGTTAGGAAATGTTTCCTACAGTTGTAACGTCAAAGTCATTTTCATTCCCAAATGACTTTAATAGTCAATAAGTCTTCTACAACATGCAGCCTCTGACATCTCTTACCAACAACAGGTTCTTCAACCTCCACAAGTTTCTTTTTGGAACGTTTTCCTTTTTTCCCAGATTTTTCATCTTGTTGATTTGTGGTTTCCTCATCATTATTATCTCCTATTAGTAATAATAAATAGCAGCTTTTTACAGAATGTTACATATGATGTTATTACAAATCTAATCACTTACTGTCATGATATTAATGCTGACCTAAATATGACTTGACTCTAATGTAAATGTAAACTATGTACTGGCATTCTTTCATCATCAGTTTCTTTTTTAAAAATTTCATTTCAAAATATTTATGAAATATTATTCTTCTGATGATTTAAGGATATTATTAAAGATATTAATTAAAGATTAAGAGACTTGAACCTGAAAGTTCACAGAAGAGACAAACAACAGTAAGATACAGTAATAAACATCAAGAGAACTGTAAAATGTACCAAAAGAAATAAAGAGGACATTAATATTAAAACACGATTGATGGTAATTACAATATCATCGTAATTACCATCTGAAAACAGTAACAATAACAATTTAAGCATCAACACAGAGCATTGAAACAATGTCAGTAGCAACAGAAAAAACAAAACATTAACTTCAATGGAGAAGAAGTGGGTGGTGGAAAAAGTGATATCCAACTCACTATTCAAAATCAGTTCTATAATGGTGCCATTGTGAAGTGACTGTTTTGGCAGTTTAAACTATGTTGTTATTACATGTCAGTTGTCATATGTATAATTGATATCATAGATCACATGGAATTCATCTGTTGGTAAATCACTTTTTCCATTTGTGCACCCCCTACACAACAGACTTACACATGAATTAAACAAGGTATTTAACAACATGAAGACAAACGTGTCTGCAAACAGCAGACGTATTACACACAAGACAAAAATGCAGACAGATATCTACGTGAAGGATTAATAGTGGAGAATATAGAATTTAGCATAGCATACATGCTATACTACTTTCTGTTTCTCACAAGAGGCACACAAACAAACGTAAAGATGTAGACATGTATAATTGTGTTTTATTAATCAATGTTGGCTAAGTGAATTTAAGAGATAATGAACGAGTTAATACTTTAAGCCCAGGGGTTTCAGTTGTTTTTGGACTGAAAACCACGTGAGCAATTAACACCCTGGGATGAATGAGACCTGAACTGCACTGTACTTTTAAACTTAGTGTCTAGAACTGCAAGGGTTTTCAAGAATTCATAAAAATAACTCTAAACCAATTCTACAATCGTATACATCCTGGACAAAGCCAGTTCGCGAATTGAGGCTTGACGAGATCTTTTTGTAATTGTTTCTTGAAATTTGCTAGGGGCACATGGAGCTTTTAGTTAATTGAGTGGTTGGCAAAGTGGAGCAGTGGTTTAATAAAGTCAGTGTTATATACATTTATTGTTAATGCAGCTGCATCTACAGTGACAAGAAAAGTACGTTAAACCTTTTGGAACGACCTGTTTTTTTGCATTGATTGGTCATGAAATGTGATCTGATCTTCATATAAGTTAAAGAGGGAGACAAACGCAGTGTCCCCAAGCTAATATCACACGAACAATTATAATCTTTTGTGTCTCTGTTGAACACAACATTAAACATTCAGTGATGGTGGTAATGGTAAGGGAACCCCTAGATTTCAAAACTGGTCGAACTTCCTTCAGCACCAATAACTGCAACCAAGCTCTCCCTGTAATTGCTGATCAGACCGTGAGGAATTTTGGACCATTCTTCCTTATAGAGCAGCTCCAGCTCAGCCATGTTCTCGGGATGTCTGGTGTGAGCGGATCTCTTCGGGTCTTCGGTTCTTTGTTCGGCTTTGTGCCTTTGGCGTCATCGTACCTGGACACCCATCTCTAGGGAGAGTAGCCACAGAGCTAAATCATCTCTATTTATAGACAGTTTGTCTGACTGTGGACTGATAAAGATCTAAACTCAGTGAGATGACTCTGTGACCCTTTCAGCTTCATGTAAATTAACAATTCTTGATCGTAAGTCTTCTGAGATTTCCTTTTTGTGAGGCATAGTTCACATCAGCAGATGTTTCTTCTAAATAGCAAGCTCAAACTGTTTGAGTAAACTCACACTGCTAATCTGTTTTCACTGGTTCAACTCCAGGTTTGATGACTCCTGACTCCAGTTAGCATTTGTTGATGCCATGAGCCCAAGGTTTCGCTCACTTTTTCCAACCTATGTTTTCAATATGGACAGGAACAACACAATGATTTGTGTTTAATTAGTTGAACTAGATTGTGTTTGTTCATAATTGTAACTTGTATGAAGATCTGACTACATTTTAGAGCAAATTCATGCATAAATGGAGGTAATTCCAAAATTCTTGCCACCATGAGTCAGGAAATGTTTACAATTTCCTGCAGTTGTGATGTCAAAGTCATTTTCATTCCTAAATGACTTTAATAGTCAATAAGTCTTCTACAACATGCAGCCTCTGACATCTCTTACCAACAACAGGTTCTTCAACCTCCACAAGTTTCTTTTTGGAACGTTTTCCTTTTTTCCCAGATTTTTCACCTTGTTGATTTGTGGTTTCCTCATCATTATTATCTCCTATTAGTAATAATAAATAGCAGCTTTTTGAATGTTACACATGATGTTATTACAAATCTAATCATTTACTGTCATGATATTAATGCTGACCTAAATATGACTTGACTCTAATGTAAATGTAAACTATGTACTGGCATTCTTTCATCATCAGTTCCTTTTTTGAAAATTTAATTTCAAAATATTTATGAAATATTATTCTTCTGATGATTTAAGGATATTATTAAAGATATTAAAGATAAAGAGACTTATAAAGAATCTGAAAGTTCACAGAAGAGACAAACAACAGTAAATAACAGATACAGTAATAAACATCAAGAGAACTGCAAAATGTACCAAAAGAAGTAAAGAGGAGATTAATATCAAAACACAGAAAGACATCAACAACAACAAAATACATACAGCCGACCTTCTGCAGCTCCTTATAAGCTTAATGATAATATTTCAAGACAAATTTCTCTATAAATTTTATTCATGTTTATATTGGGTTGCATCCTCGTAAGCATTGAGGAGAATAAAAGGCAAAATTGATACATTACAGTGTGAATGAATTTCTTACCTATCACTGTATCTGCGACGAGTGGACCATCTCTCATGCGCTTCCTGCGCTTCCCTCGTCCACCTCCTGCTCCTCCCTCTCCTCCTTCTCCTCCTTCTCCTCCTTCTCCTCCTTCTCCTCCCTCTCCTGCAAATTCTTCATCAGAATCTTCAAAAGAGTCGTAGTCATCGTCACTCTCAAAATCTTCTCCCGAACCTCCTCCTGCTCCACCTCCAACTCCTGCTCCACCTCCAGCTCCACCTCCAACTCCGACTCCTGCTCCACCATCAGCCCCACCTCCAACTCCTGCTCCTCCTCCAGCTCCACCTCCAACTCCTCCTCCTGCTCCTCCTCCAGCTCCACCTCCAACTCCTCCTCCAGCTCCACCTCCAGCTCCACCTCCAGCTCCTCCTCCTGCTCCTCCTCCAGCTCCACCTCCAGCTCCTCCTCCTGCTCCTCCTCCAGCTCCACCTCCAGCTCCTCCTCCTGCTCCTCCTCCAGCCCCACCTACACCTCCTACTCCACTTCCACCTTGTCCACCTGCACCACCACCAACACCAGCTCCGATGCCTTTACCAGCACCTGCACCAGTTCCAGCTCCTCCAACGCCTCCACCAGCGCCACCAGCACCTCCAGGGCCACCAGCGCCACCAGCACCTCCACCAGCGCCACCAGCACCTCCACCAGTGCCACCAGCACCTCCACCAGCGCCACCAGCACCTCCACCAGTGCCACCAGCACCTCCAGCACCTCCAGCACCATCTGCAGCAGAGCCTGCACCACCGGCAGCACCAGCATCCTTCTTACTTTTCCTCGCAGCTCCATCCTTTCCAGCTGCTGCTCTCTTTGCCCTTGCAGCAGCTTTAGCCGCAGCTTTAGCTGCAGCTTTGGCCTCAGCCGCTTCCTTTCTAGCTGCTTCTGTCTGCGCTTGGGCCGCTGCTTCTGCAGCTTCTCTCTCCTCTTGAGCCTTCTTGGCTTTTTCTATTTTTTCTTCCATTTCTTTCTGATATCTTTCCTGCTGTTCCTTAGCTATTTTCATCAGATCGTCGTCATTACCGCCTCCAGCCATAGTAGTTTTGCGAGCTGCCTTCTTGCCCTTGTTGGCAGGATCTTTGTCAGCTATAAAAGATAATGTCAAATGCATTTTAATTTTTTGCTGAATGTTGAATTCAGAATTAAACAATTATTTGGTATCAGGGAAAGTATCTGCAAGATATTCCATATTTATGCATGCTACTGGCATTCGTACTGTATAATGAGAATCCCTAAAGATAAAAAAGTAGGAAGAGAATCATTTTCTCACCTTCAACCACAAGCCAGGCATTGCATGATTTGATTCCTGCCACAGCAGCATAGATACCAGCATCCAAAGGCATACAGTCCCGCACAATCAGCTTGTGAATGAGCCTATCTTCAGATACAATGATTTCATGTTTTTCATCATTTGACAGTGCTGCGTTTTTGCCAAACCATTTGACCTCATTCATGGGTGCAGTCAGTACACATTGAAAGAGCGCGTCCTCTCGTTCTGTTGCCTTGACCTCATGTATCTTGACAGCAAAGTCAACTTCGGGTACTGCAGGATTTCAGAAAGGCATAAAAAGAAGCAGGTAGAGACTGTTTAATTTCTTTCATCTGTCCAATCCATTTTTAAACTGCCTGTTCTGTCCAGGGTCACATTTAATTCTAGTTAGAAATAAATCTAATATCAAAAGAAAAAAAATGTTTCGAGTGAGTTACGGTATATCAGTAATAACTGGAAAGTAACTGAATTAAATCTCTTGACTGAAGACTTACCTTTAAAGTCTGTGGAAAATACATTGACGCCCTCAACATCCACTGAGTAGAGTCCAGCATCCTCTGCACCTAGTTTTTTAATCGTGAATACGTATTTCTTGCCAATTTGTTTCAAACTATGCTTCAACGTCTCGCCCTCTTCTTTACTGAAAGGAACCATGACGCCATCCTGCAGAAATTTAGGGACATGTTTCCATCCTGATAACAGGTAATTAAGAAATAAACCAAACAGCAAAAACAAGAGTAGTTAATCCCTCACCTTGTACAGGAAAATTTTGCTCATAGGATCCTTGAGGTCCATGTCCAACTCAATTGTTGCACAGTCGTCGCAGCTGACCTCAATAGGTTTCAGTTTGGTGATGTGTGACACAAACTACAGTAGAAAAAAACGTGTATAAAAAAAAAGAAGAATAAGTGGCATAAATAGATAAGATAATTAATGGTCAAGACTGTTTTCCTGCAGATGCTCATGTTAGAAAAGCAAGTGGTAGGCCACCAACCTCTGCAATCTCCTCCTCTCTCTCTTTCTTCATTTCGCTGAGTTTCTTCAGCATGCCTCGGAAGTCTTTGATACCGTACTCGGCGCAGATCCGCTCATAGTCTTTCTTGTCCGCACTAAGCAGAATTTCCCAGATCTTGTCCTCTGTATCCATTACCTTTTCTTCACGTGTTCCGTCAGGGTTTCTGCAGAGTGAGAGATTTCACTAATTTCAGTAAAGTCTATGGGGAACAATTGCTCTCATACTGTCATGAAAGAAAAACGACAGTATGAGGAGGAATGACTTTCAAAAGAAAAAGTGCCATAACCGTTTATTTTAACAGGCAAGCAGCTGAGTTTACATTATTTGACTCACCGTTTTTTCAGTCTTTTTCGGGTGTCTGTGAGATCTGAGGAACCATAAACAAAAAAAAAACAGTCCATCACTGAATGACACCATGAATGATCAACGACAATTTAATCCTTAATTTATAATGTATGGGGCTTTCTCTCGTTTCATTCTTTGTCCAATTTCCAATTTCTTTTTGATAAAATACACTTTGCTGTTGAGCTTAACGGTCATATTCTGTACTTATGTAGTTGTCAAATTGTTATTGTGAAAGGACAATTTAGCTATTCTTTTTAGAGCTAAATTGTCATTTAAAGTGTCTTTCACGCCCGTTTGGTTCATTTGGCCTAGACTACAGAAAAAAAAAAATGTATATGTATATATATATATATATATATATATATATATAGTTGCCCACAGTGTGTTGTTACTCAAACAAGTATAAACAGTGTATTTACTTCATTGGCAGATTAATACACGTTTCATGATTTGGTGAGTAATTATAACAGCAGCATGGTGTGTGTGTGGGATGGTTTCATAATAAACTACAGTGCTTATGTTCATGTAATGAGGGAGCGTGTGGCTCACTGATGTGTTTTTAATAGTTATTGAAAACAATCAAGCTTTGGATACATAGACAATATTTGTTATGATCAGTTTGTTGTTGGTTTTCGTGGGATTTGTAGACAATGAGAAAAATAGAGAATATCAACAGACTTGTTCTTTAATAGAGGGGTAATAGAGAAGAGGTTCCAACTCTGTCTAATTGACAACACAAAGCCTCTCTTTAGGTCCAAATAAAATTCTGGTGTGAAGTGTTGACAGCAGTGTTGGGCTGTAACGTTGCTACAAGTAGCAGCATTACTCGTGTAACTCCATTTCTCAGTGTGGTGGTTATGTTGCTGTTTTTCTGAATCAAATAACTTTTCAGTAGCAAAGCCCTTTTATTGATAATGTAGCAAAGTAGTAGTGTCCACAAGCTTCATTTCTCAGAACATTTCTGAAGCTCAAGCACAGCAGATCTTTCTGCCGTGGTCTGAAATAAAACTAAGGATCAATATGTGAAACTATCGCAATACATGGACGTATATGCGTAGCTATAGAAGCACTTCCATATGATGATGACCTCATGTAACCATCCTTGGGCTGATGTCTACAACAAGGGAGTAGCTTCTGATGAAGCTACTTTTGCTATGTTGGTTTAGCTTAGGTTGCTACATTTCTCCGAGAGTAGCTTTAGTATCGTGAAGCTTCACTTAACCTAGACTTACCTTGAGTTTAGCTCACTGAGCAACAGTGCCCAGGCACATGAACTGACAGATCAAACATTACATTGAGCTGTCTCCTTATCTTTGTTCAGACCTGAGAAAGCTGGAATAAGTGGCATTTTCAAATCTGAAGTTCAGAAATTCAGTCAATCTCTAAGAGAGTCATTTATGTGTCAAATGTCAGCGGTGGCACTGCTCTGGTGTGACAGAAAGATTTTTCCCAATAAATCCAATTAATGAATAAAATGTCATGTTGTTATGAGAATTTATAGGTTGGGTTGTAGCATCATTCTAAGTATTGATAGCTTAGTTCAAAACCATCAACCTCTATTCATCTTTCATTTTATTAATTTTATTCATCAGTTCCTTAAAGTGTCAGGGGCATGGACGGTGCATATTAGCTCTCCTCTGTCATGTATTTGGCCTTAAAATTGTGAGCCTTGACTCAACAGCCAACTAACACGACCTGCCGTGCTAAAAAAATATATACAGTATGTATATGTAAGATTAACACTTGATAAGAGTGTAAACTCAAAATGTATTTGAATCCTTACCTTCTACTTGTACCTTTTGAAATTCTTTGGTCTTAGAGAATCCAACTGTAAACAAACAATAACCTTAATTTTGGCCACCTGTTTGTCACAATTCAAGTATGGCATATTCTTAGGGGTATAAATGATGCAAACATTGTCTAACTATGATCTGATTTTTGAGAAGAATATGGATCCTACCCGCAATAACATTTAAGACAACGGTGCAAACAGCTTTTCCATGCTCATTTGTTGCAAAACACTTGTAGGTGTCAGCATCCTCTGGGGTAACCTTAGGAAACTGTTGAAATGCAAACAGAGTTAATGGCATTTTTATCATCACTAAAAGCAGCATGTATTGCAAATCGTCTTCATTTACACCTTATACTGTAAGTGCCACATGTAAAGCTTACCTCAATGGTATGTTCATGAGATGCCTCATCATACTTTTGCTGGCACATGCCAGGGTGATAAACTATTTCTCCATTTGCTCTGCTCCATGTCACAACAGGCGTGGGAGTACCCACTACTATGGCCTTAAAGACTGCAAATTTACCTGGAATAGGAGAAAATTAGGATTTTCTTATTAGTGACAAATTATTGATTGTTGTATTTTTTGTAAAAATGGCTGTTACACAACATGTTTTCATACTTTAGCCACATGAAAATGATCAAATCAAAATGTTTTTATTGAACCTTTGGAATGACCTGAGATGGTTTTTGGTGCAATTGTTTTCTTTTCAATTTTGAGATGCTATTTAAGGGAATGTGTTTTACTTTACTTAAAATATATCTTTGGGAATATTTTTCATAGCAAATAGTTGAAAGATGACAGTAATAAGAGAAGAGAGAGACAGGGTTATAATGTTTTTTTTTTTACATGTATAGTAGCTGCACATGCCTCTGCACCAGTAAAGGAGTGTCACAACATCAGTATAAAATGACATGACTGATGGCAACTTTCGTTAACTTCAGTTCAAAATGATAAATTATATATTTTATCCCCCACTTCCACAGGCGTCAGGAGCAATTAGGGATTCAGTGTCTTCCTCAATGACACTTCAACACATAGACAGGACTAAACCACCAACCTTAGAATTAATGTCTGTATACATTAGCGTACATTTCATATATGTGAAAAATAATTTTCACTTAGTTTATTTTTTATATGTCAGAGTCTGAGAATTGAGGAATTTTTCATTCCCAAGAAATGTTGTTTTTCTATGAAGTCTTCATGTTGCTTGTTGCTATTTCTGAATTAGGTGAAACAGTTTGACCTAAAACATCGGTGCTTGTTCAAGTATTGGAGATGGGGGAGTAAAAATGAATTCATCATTTCTCTCAGAGACATGAAGACGTACCCTCTTGAATAGTCAGAGCAATGGGTTTGCGAGTGAAATCTGGAGTTGACATTCCCTCAGGAAGTTCCTCCATATACTGCGTTATCATGACACCGGGCACTTTGGACTTCTTCTTGATGCCTAATCAAATTAAAAAAAAATTAAAAATGAGAAAAGCAGGATGTATGTAAGATGAATGGTAAGAAACATGATGTGCAGTGATGAAATTTAAGGGCAGAACTTGGAAAATACTAAAACTCATTTATACAGTTTATCCATGAAAACAAGAAAGCAGTAATGACTTATTTTGAGGAGCCATCCTCAAATCAGTGAACTGAATAAATACAATGTATATGAAGAAAAATAACTTTTAAGAAAGGCTTACCACTGTATTCAGATTTAGTTCAAACGTGGATGTGAATACAAATCTACAGCCCAGACAAATTACCCAGTAAACATTTGTCAGTGTAAACTTCACACATAGTCATATTCAAACATACATGTCAAGTGTTCAAACAGGAAGCAACGTGTTTGGGGATAAAAATGCCACAATAATGGATTAAACTTCTAAAGACTTCTATGGCTAAGAAAAGACAAAATAATTACCTAAAGGTGAACTCAGTCCAGTAGTTGGTGTGATCATTTGTATGAGCTTAATCCTTTTTTTCCTACATATTTAGGAGTATTAAAGCATTTTCTGTATAAACTGAGTGTCGTATAAAGAGGAATAACGGAAGCAAGTGCAAATGTTCTGAACCAAATTAGCATGACTCTCGCTGTCACCTCAAACCTGACCCTACCAGAGGGTTACTGTGCTTGCTCTTGTATTTTGCAGAAACGCTATTGCTGTTTTTGCAAAAAACACAATAGAAGTGAGTTTACATTCCCACCTACGCTGCATCTCCTGTGCTCTGGCTTTGCTTTGCCGCTGTATTCTCCCAACAAAGTTAACATGGAGCTCTCCCACTGGATTAAGAGTGCTCATAATGAGCAACGCTGTAAGAACAACAGTAGGGTCAGAAGTCTAAGAGCCTCCCATAGGGACTGTGACTCTGTAATTTATGCATTAAGACAATATTCCAGTTGTCAAAAACCTTATTTTTAAGGCAGCTGTGTAAAGGAAGACTTGGCCAAATTTTATGTATTAACATACTCTCCCTCCTCTTGGGCTTGTTGATATTAGTAGTAAGTGCTTAATCTGGATATAAACATGCACACCGAGTGACTGTTTTTTATGTAAGTAGCAGGCCTAATAAGCTGAGAGTCGATAGTCAGTGTGATAATAAATTCAGTATTCTTGCTATAAACATAAATGTTTATGACATTTATGTGAGTGAAAATGTTGAGTTAATCAGAATACGGACAATTCATATTCACTGTTAAATTCATTGTGAACATGAAGATGTTTTTCTTTGGTGTAACGTTATCATATATTAATATGTATGAAGCTTGTCAGGTACAGTGTAGATCTGTTTATTTCCAATAAAGTACTAAATGAAGTTGCAAAAAAAAAAAAATCTGAAGAAAAATAATATTAAAAGATTACGTCTGACTCAGAGTTGTTTTTCAGCTCTCATTTCTAGAGATTTTAACGACCAAAAAAAAATGAACCATATATAAAAACCTTTATATTTATCCACTAATTCTTATAACAGTCAAATTACTGGTTCATATTGTGTGTCCACAAAGCCCAAGTATGTGGTCTATTATACATTAAAAAATACATTTCACAGTTTTTGTACATTCTCAGTGCACCTTATATGAAGCCTTATGCAAAATTTAAACGTTAATGTAAGTAATACTGTTGTTTGTGTTTATAACAGTCAAGTGAGGCTGAAAAAATACATTTAACAACTATTTTGCCCACTCTTCAGAAAGCAGTTCATTGCCACTACGGTTGTTTTAGGAGACGTGCTATGTGCCATGTGGACATACAAATGTCTCTAGAGTTTACTGGCATGAGCTTCTATAGATAATGACAAAAACAATGTTTTTTAGATATTTAGACATTTAGATTTATATTTTTCATTTGAACTTCACATTTACTTCCATTATATTATATGATTGCAATGAGGCAATTTGCCTGTAATAAATTATATTTTAAGAAGTCTATGATATGTACGTATGTACGGTCCCGAAGGGTGACATCTAGAATTAATTAAACCTTCTTTGCTCCTATTTTACACTATACATTTCATATTAGTCTTTCCTCTGAGCACAGTTCAGTCTAATTTTGTGAGCAGGAAAATTTGGCCTGAAGTGTTGTGTGGGTGCAGGGGTGTGGGGGAGCCCCACCCTGCCCTTTGCAGTGGCCAGGTCAGCAGGGTGCAGATGATACGGGTCCAACTTGGCTCTCACGGTGAGGTATTTAGAGTGTGTCTTTGGAAGAAGGCATTAATGCAGGTTTAAATCTTTTGCAAAAGTCCCATATGAAGACCAATATGAACTAACCCACAGCAATCTCGAGGGGGGCATCACCGACTGCTGATCACAGAGGTTCAGCTGGTCCAAGGGTCCCTGGTCTTTAATTATTTTCACTTGGCACGAAACACCTGTAACAGGCAGAGTATTAACTATAGAATATGTAGTTTATGAAATGAGTATAGGGTGGCCCAGTATTTTGCAGTCCGAAGCACACTGGAGGTAAATTGCTTGCGGCAGGTGCTACTGAACAGTACGTTCTGTATGTTGCAGAGCACTGATAACATCACATGGGTTTTGCTGCTGTCAACAAGCTGTATGTTCACGCTGGAGAATTGCGAGGATGACACGGACATCATTAAAAGCAATATGTTTGCATGGAGGTATCGATCAGGCTATTAATGTAGAACAGCAATTAAGACTGCATGTTTAAGCCAGGCATTGATTTCATGGGTCAGTCAGCAGAAAGTATTTTTTTATGGAGTATAATTGGCATAAATTTGGCACAAACAGATCTTGTCATTCCTGAGCAGAATTAACATGACTTATGTGCATGATAGATGCTGCGTACAAATATCTTATTTTTGAACAGGTTTTGACAGGCGTCAGATAGATAAGCATGTACACGGGCTGCTATCACTTAACAACTGAAGCTTTTCTATTCAGTCCTTGTCTGAAATGCCTGTGGCTGAACACAGTGCTCCTGTCGTGTTTCTGGAACAGTTGCACAGGAGGACTCTTCATTCCGTGTAAGAGGTCTAATAGTTGTAGAAGATGATTTTTAAAGTCCCTGCTTTATTTCGATTTTGCTTTTCCTTCATGGTTACTCGACTCCTTTTGTGGCAGCTGGGCGTCATGGCGATAAATTGTTACCAGAGTAGGCATTCCTTAAAAAGGCAGTGATTGAAATTGAGCAGTTAATCAGAAATGAAAGCAGTGGATAGAACATTTTTTTAAGGTGTTCTCCAATACTTCTCTTGTTGATTTTTTTTTTTTTTTATTTGTTCTGTACAGTGTGATTTATTCAGCACTAAATGCAGCTCTAATAATGCATCATTGACTGGTACATGAATGAACCTGATGCATTTTGTATCTTTATGTCACACATCGGTGTCCACAGAGCTAAACAGAGCAGGAGAACAGAATATTAAGTACTTACACGCTTCAATTCAGTGCTGTGCTTTCCTCTATTTATTGCTCTGTGCTTTCGTCTTTTTCATTTCTTTTTGCTTTTTAAGTTTGTGTTTTTCTCATTTCATGTCTTTTATGTCTTATAAAAACACTTTGAAAAGCCTTTGTGTATGAAGTTTTACAAATACATTTGCTTTGCTAAATTATTAAATGAGGGAATGATTAAAAGTACATTCAGAAAGCTTTTCAAAACCCGCTGACTCTCCGACACTGTTGTTGCCGGGCAGTGTCGGAGAGTGTTTATTCTCATCACTGCAGCTTCAGCCAGTTGCCATTGTCAGCTGTTTAGACTTTGCCATAACTTTCCAGTTATTTGGCACTTAGCTGTCCCAGTTTGTAGCTGGAGAGCGCATAGAGTAAATAATAACAAACTCTTTTCATTTGTTTATGAAATTATATTCTAACACTGGCTTAAATTGTCCTGGACTACATTAGATAGATAGATAGATAGATAGATAGATACTTTATTTATCCCCTACGGGAAATTTGTTTGTCCATTAGCTCATTGTTGATGATAATAATAATAATAAAGAAAACGGTTAATAATGAATAATAATGATAATAATAATACTGTGACTAATCAGTATTTAATGCTTGAGATTTACTGCAAAGATGTCACCGGTTTTCTTTTTGTTGTTGTGAACGAATGACAGCTTGCCTTACATGTCTAATATCCTTCATTGTCATGTTAAAAGGGAATGACAAGTTTCGTCTGTGATTATATTAAGCAAGTCTGATAACTCAGAGCATTGCATACTTGTGTTACCTCAATTCCCTCCGATTATTTGTCACGGCGATACAAGAAATCAAAAGCTGTCGAGAGCTGTGTGAAGCTTACGGCTTCCAGGGGTCATGGGTGTCATTCCAGCTGATTAACTTGAGACCTCGATGCTACGTATTAACTTGATGGCACATGGTTCTCGGAGACCTGCTTTGAACTGCTAGGATCATAGAAATTGCAATTTTGTATCTGTGGCAGTCGCGGTTGTCCCAGTGTGGCGAAGGAGAGCAGAGAAACTGACGAAAATATCAAAGCAGCACAGAGAGGAGAAACTTAAAGAGGTGACTCAGTTTGCCTTGGTGTTCATGGTATAAAAATACAACCTAGAAAATGATTTGCTTATAATCTTTTTTACTGATACCAAAGTCATGCTGTTTGTGGTTCATCAGTATTAACTTGAATTTACAAGTTAATTATGTTTAAGCTTGAAGATTTCTTTCTGCGATTTTTTATTTATTTTTTTCTTAAGGGGGCACTGGGTGGCAAATCAGATTAGTTAGATTTATTTGAGGTCATGCCACCCCTGGGAGATGTTCCTATAGAGCAAGTCCACCTATTGAGACTGAACTGTGCCAACACACTATACAGGACTAATCAGTTGGACATGAGTTTAAAAAAAGTGGCATTTTTGCTGTAAATCACGAGATACAGTAGACACATGGCAATCAACCGCAGTGCCCTCTAGCAACAGTCTGCAGCCAGTATTCATATGGAGGTTGTTGAAAATGTCACAATGAAATGCATCCGTTGTGACACTGAAAGCTGAATCATCCACTTTGGATGACACCTTTCAAGGAGTGATGAAAGTCACATCACACATGCAACTCACCCAACATGGAGTCATGCACTTGCAGAAGGTGAATCGTTTGTGTAATTTGATTTCTCTTTTTGCTCGCATACCTTTGTCGTCTGGGTGAACTCCCTCAGAACCGTCGACTTAACACGCAACGTGACAGCAGGAGAGGGAACAGGACAGGTAAATATTAATCCTGACAAAAGCACCATGGCAGGTTGGAACTTCGACAGGATTACGGACACATAATAAACATGACACACCACAGAATACATCATATAACCCAGGAATGGGAAGCACAAACACAGACACAACTTGAGCAGAACAAAATCTTCAGAGACACATCACATAACAAAAAAGTTGTTAGTCAAAGACAAAATATAATACAGCATGTTAGCAGTATGGTTACAGCAGCATCTAAATAGTTGTGCTGTGCAACTGCTGATTAGACTTAATTTCAAGCTCGCTCAGGCATTTCCTCATGACTGACATCTCAGGATGATTCCTGCGCAGTGCTTGAGAGAAATTATATGCAGATAACTTTGGACAAAAGCAATTTGTAGGAAAATAATTTCAAATAAGCCTCCATTTTGTCTTCTACCAGACAAAGACAGCATTTCATTTTCAATTTCCTCTTCAGTTGTGGCAGCTGCTCTTAGCCGTCGCATGAAGATTTTGTTGTTCATCTTGTTACCGTCATCTACGTACCAGTGTTGCTCTTCACACTCAGAAGATTCTTTGTCTTGACACGTATTTTTGTCATCAAAAGATTTATTTATATGCTCTCGTTCAGTGATTCATGCTTTATTTGCATCTTCTGCCATCGGTGACGCCTGCGATCATTTATTTGACCGACATCTTCATAATCACATCCTTGGGAAGCAGAAGTTGATGAACGGTGTGGTCAGTGCTGCATTCCAACTTGTTGCTGTTGGTTATGTTTTTTTTTTTTCACACCGCAACAGACAGCATCTGCATTCTTGTTGACAGAAAAAACAAAAAACATCTTTGCTGTTGTGTTTTCGTGACATCATCGACGACATTATACTGGGCTGTAATTTGGAAAATCATAAATACAATGTAGACTGCTTCCACTTAAGAAAAGAAAAAGCTCCGGTGCTTATCTTCATTTTCTCTGCAGAAATGTTCAGCACTCAGCATAATATTTTCATTCAGAGGTCTTGGGTATTCCACGTCTTCAGAAAATATGCATTTCCCACACAAGACACTGACCTTATGTAATCACTGATGTGGCCATCTACTCAGGTTGTTTCTCTGTCTGCCAGCTTTTGTCTTTTCTTCAGTGCAGTGTCACATGAATTACTTCGTATAAAGATTAGTCGTCAAATGAATCCTGTTTATCATCATTCCTCGCAGAAGAGGAAATTACAGGTGGAGACAGCTGCAATACCAAACCCCTTGACTGACCTAACAAGAGGGGGCGTCCATCATTCTGCACTTACCTGCCTGCCCAGCGGCAGTTTGATCGGTCACCTTTGACCTCTTCCACATCTTGGCGTCCTCTGGAGCTCTGCTGATTCACAAGGCTCTGAAGCGAGAAAGAAAGAAGATAAAAGAGGAAATCTTTAGCAGAGCATATGAGCATGGCTCAAAGGCAAATCAGTGATTTTGACTGACACTCTCCTCGAGTTTGAGGTGTCAGTCTTTTTAACTTTTGGATCGGTCACGCTTTTATTTGCTCATTCTCTTTTTGAAAATTTAAGCGAATGCCACTCAAAGAGTCTGGGATTTATTTAAAACTCTTTAGAGGAAATTCAGCATGTCAAAAATACTCAGATGAAGCACAGTACTCTGCTGCACTAGTGCAGTTGCTCTAACCAGTCAGTAAGAGGCAGCAACCTGTGTCATTTACAGTGTCTGTGGGCCTTAACATGGGATGCATGTGTATCCCAGGAATCTTTCCCAGGCATGTGTTAATTAAGCAAGGAACTTGTTGAAGCCTTTAATAAACAGGTTGAAGTTAGGATTAATGAGTTAGGCTCCGTTTTAAAATTTACTCTACGCACTGCTACAGCTTCGCAGTCCTGATTAATTATTATATTAATTATCTGACCTATGGTACAGTTTAAAAAATATATGTATTAAGATGAAATGCCGTTTTTTAAATTACGTCTTCACAGGCTGTAGAAAAAAAGATGCAGATGCAGCACTCCACCACAGTTTACACTTGATTTAAATATATATAAAGTGTATCATCTAAAGATTTACATTATTTTTCAAATGGAACCAAATCTCAGCCCTGGAGTTAGACAGAGAAGCATTTGTCCACCACAACCATTATATGGAGATACAGGAAGGGTTTAACATGAAAATCCTCAGGTGTAATGAGACACTGACGAGGATCACAAGTGACTCGTATGGCACTTGTTTAACTGTGTCTACATGAGTCACAGCCCCTCTCTGTTATGAAAGGTCACATGCATCACTTTATGCCATAACTATATTTTGTTCTTGTAAAATTTGACCTAATGACTCTCATTGGACAGGGGCTTGAAGTAGGAGTGGTTATGGATGAGCAATTATTATTATTGTCATTATTACTTTGCAGTTGAACAGATTTTCAGAAAATATTGTTGACATCGAGAGGTGAGTCCTGTTTGAGTCCGGTGTGAATGTCATTGTGCTTTTGAATATGACCTAACATGCTAATATTACTAATTCCGATAGTTTACTTTTTTTTTTTTTTTTTAACTTTCCCCCTGGCAACTCAAAATACTTGAACTATTCTGGATATTGCAATTAATATTAATATCATTAGATTTATTGTTGTTATACCTTTGCAAATGTAATGATACAAAACCAGTCATAACCAGAATGCTTGATTTTGTGTGGAGCTTGTTTTGCATGAAAATGCTCTAATCACTGTTGATCTGATAATTCCTCTTAGTTTATCATGTCTGTCTACTGCAATACATACACACCTGATATGCTGCTCCCTTAAGCAAAGGCGTGCATGTTTTTTAAGTGTTCAAACAGCATGTGCACTCAGCCTGCTGCTCTTAACCTTTATAGACTCTGATATCTTGGTTCACATTTTAAGTATTTCTCTATAAGCTTCAACACGTTCATGACTAAATCAGATAACATTTTGGAGGGAAAAAACTTCTGTGATTACTATTTACTAAGAGATTAAGACTCAAACGCTAAGATAATGTGTGATCATGTAAGACGATTGCTCATCATAGGATTCAGTTTGAAAAAAATAGAGTCTCAGAGCCTTTAAATAAGTATAAAAATGCTCAAAAACTGAAAGGTCTGAGGACTAACTCAAAACTTTGCCAAATACTGAACAGTTAATATTTCTCCTCATATTGTAACTATTCAGTCTTGTCCTGATGTCACACTGAAAATAAAACCTGTCATCTTGGAAAGTAAGTGTTTTATTTTTAGTTGTACACATGCTCTAGCATATGTTCAGAAAGGTTCTGGGCTCCAGCAGCGATCTTGGCTCTTGGTGTGTCTGGAAAATGAACTACATAACACATATGGTAAAAGCAAAACAGCCTGCAACAGGAGACATTCTGGCAAGAGGCCCTTTGCATTAAAGGAAACCCACTGCTCTTCCCTCCCACTGGATAGATTACTGTTTTAGCTGATTGCATTTATAGTTTAATGTTTGGCTGAGGCTCTCATCTGTTTTAATGAAAGCTGACTTGTGAGGGAGGGAACATTGTGGACAAAATAACATAGATCCTGAACATCTGTCCCAGTCACTGTCCCTGAGATTTGTGCTGCGGGCTGCATTACAACACTTCTGTTACTTTAAAAAAAAAAAAAAAAAAGAATTTAAGCAAGTATGTAGGCAGGCTGGCTGTCACTGCAGGCAACATAACAAGACGACACCAAGCTTAGAATTAGAAACGGTCTATCTGAGACGTTGGACCACTGTAGCAGAGAGGATATATCCACAGCTTTTCACCCTCAGTCAACCTGAGTTTGTACCGGTACTCGCCTCTGCATATCTTTCTTTAATGCTCTGCTGTTGATATCATGTTTATATATATCTCATGTTGCTATGTTTTGCACATACTGTCACAAATGTTTTCCCTATTAGGATGTTAGAGTCTTAATCAAAAAGATTCTTCTCCCAATTGTTTGCTGCTCTAGTATTTTGACAGTTTGTCACATAACTACTTCCTCTTCGTTCTTCACAGACATGAACAGAATCATCAGTGATTCATTATCTGTCCCTGTGTGGTTAAACCCTGCGATAATTGACTGTAATTACATCACATCTTTTGACGTCATTTAAACTTTACCTCTTCCCGTTTTAACAAAGATGCCAGTGGAGTTCTTTGAAGAAAGAACCCAAAAAAAACAAACAAAAAAAAAAAACAGGCGCTGGAGCTGCTGTGCGGCAGACAAATGAATTCTGCCTAATGTGTTAGTTGTACGTGACATGTCTGAGTGATTCAGCCTCCCTCTACCACAGATGACTGCACCACTGACCATGTACTTTGGAAATGGCATCTGGTAGCTTCTCGAATGTCCCTCACTGCATTTCTCCACAGCCCACGTCACCCACTGCAGCTGAGTGTTCAAGACAGAAAGTGGCTTCAGCTGTGTAACTCGCACAAAACCAGGCCTGACGACGAGGCCCCTTTCGTGTCAAATGAGCGCTAATGGTGCTATTTGAACTTCCCAGTGGAATCGCCTATTTGTTCGATTGCTGGAGGAGAGCTGACAAGTTGATGCCGTATATGTTGTTCAAAGCATGCTTCGGCTTCAGCTTCAGCATGTTATGTGTGGCAGTAGGTTTTGATCAGTCTGTGTATACTGTGTGTCTCTTCTGGTCTATGAAGTGTAATTGCATTGAAGATAATTTGCTTCCTATAAAAATAGATTTTGCATGTGCGCGATGTAAGAAACGAGTACAGGGACAAAAACTACAACATGAGCAGTATCAACCACAACCATGTGTATTTCTTTGGTGTAAAAAGAAAGCTTATTTTCTGCTGAAGCACAACCCACTCCCTCCATGCAAGTGTCTGAATCTCAGGCTCCATATTGATTTGATACCTCCATCTAAAGTTAGTCATCAGGCAGCAACCTTGCAGCTCTGACCTCACAGCTATGATCCAGCTTCCCAGATTTAAAACCAGCATTCAAACTGAGAAGCCTGCATGCCTGGCAAACAGGATTTCATGCACCAACACCAAATTTGTTTGTATCTCTATGTAACTAAATCCTGCGCAGTCTTTAATGTATATCTAAATGATTAAAATAGCAACGCACTCTGTAATTTGAGCAACTGAAATTAGATAGGACATAAAGTTCTATTTATTGTAAGTCAGTTTATTACTCTTTAATTACGCACATTCAACTCTTTGTAGAGGAAAATAGGAGCATGTCTTCATTACACATGTGCAAGTACAATTTAGGTTATTTTTTTACTGCAACTATTTGTGCACCTGCTCACCGAGTGCTGATGTCTTTCGGATGCAAATGGGCGACAGCACGCATTGTATATATCCTGAAGTATGTTCGCAGGGGCTGACTTACAAGAAATAGGCTGAGTGTAATCCATTTCTCCTCTCTGTTCAGTGCATTTTCTCATCCAGCCTTCGTCTTTAGGGCCACCTACCTGCTCACAGTCCTCAGCGCTCTCAGCTCTGTTCCCTGTCAGGCAGCAGTCTGGTCACACTGTGCAGCCTTCTTAATTTTTTCTATGTAATAGATCCGTCCAGCAGTGTGCAAGTCAGTGCCTGATGCTCCTCTACTGCCTAGAGCCAGTGACTGCCAAAAGCTGTTTAGGCTTTTTTGTATTTGTGGTGACTCCAAAGACATTGGAGGTTGAGTGGGCGGTGTAGCAGGAGGGCACCGTGGAAGGGTGGGTCAAAGAGCAGGTTAAATACCTCTTCAAGAATTATTTGTTCCCATAAACCAGATGTATTATGAAGATGAAGTTTGTTTGTTTACAAGCCTGAAGTCTAGATACATCTGAGTTCACAAGCTTAAGACGTGAATAAGTTTGTGTGTGTAAGTGTGCTGTAAATTTTAATGTTGTACTTTTAAAGTTTAATGTTCTGATTAATAAATTGTTGTTGAGTGATCCATCATGGAAATAAAGAGAGCAACGAAACTCATGTTGTTTTTGTTTTTTCCAGACACATTTTTAAAAGAGAATCATTAAACGCACATGAGGTGCAGCATGTCAGACAGTAGATGAATGATCCACCTGATTATTTCAGGCCACTCAGTGCAGTACACTTTTATTGCAAACCTGTAAATAAGAGTTCATCAACATCAAACCCATCCAAACAGTTTGGTGGATGTTTTCACTAAAATCAACATTTGTTTTTGTGCAGGGGTTTGACATTATATTCAATGGAAGTGATACATTCTTGACAAATAGGACATATTAATTACCATCCTGTCAACTTTAATTAACAAAATGAAGAATTTCTAAATGGCCAGATTTGACAAACTGGAGTGGAAATATGTAACAGTGATGATGTTTATTGGATGGAGTTTGACATGAAATAGTTATTTATCACGTAATAATTAATAATAGGTCTGCTCAGACATTTTTATGAGGATTTGGCTCAGAATAAAACCTCTATAGAGCTACATCTAAATCAAAGTTCAGGGCTGAACGCCTTTGCCTCTTGTCTTGTCCTCCAGTTGCATGTCATGGTGGGAGCTGTTGTATTATTTTAAGACACGGCGTAAACGTTGCCAGCCACTGCCTATAGTGGCTTAAATCAAGAGATGAAGTGTAGGTGTGTCACATTGTCCCCACCCCCCCACATTGAGGTGTCGTGCCAAACACGAGGCAGCTGCTGCAAGTTTATGTTCCTGTGAACATCTGAAACCTGATCAAGAGTATCTACAAGTGTTAATAACTCCAACAAAAACATCCCTACCAGAAATACACATACATTACATGACGCTGGGGAATAAAAGCACCAATTCACACACAAAGTGATCCACATTTATTTATGTATGAAACATGGAGCAGCACGGTATATTTACAGTATATATGGTTCTTATATTTCTCAGTCTTTAAAATTCAGTTTCCATCAATGTATCTTTGCCTTTTAAATTTTAGATGATTGTTTGGGTGTGGTTGGTTTGAGACACACATGACAGACCCCCCCCCTGAAATGTGTTTTTTTACCACATGCCAATGCTCCTGACTGCCCAAACCTTTCTTGCCCTGACAGTAAAAACCAGTGAACTTTGCCTCCAGCAAACAACAACAACCATAAATCTGTCACTCTTAAAGAAATATGTCTTCGGGTATCTATTTCTAGCAGATGGTTGTAGGTCTGTGACTATTTAAGTCATATGTCTACAGTATGCTGTTGGTCAATTCAGTATTGATTCTCCTCCATGTTAAATTCAATCTTAAGAAAGTATTTTTGTGTGTTTGTGTGTGTGCGTGCGTGCGTGCGCGAGAAACCTTTTCTTTATTCTGCATTGATGAAGGTGATGTTCAGACACTCATTTCACATGTGATGTTAGGACATGATATAGTAATACAGCAGTATCTTACATTATTCTAGATGTCATACAATCATAAGCACTTAATGCTTAAGCATACATACATTTCCGCCAGCTACTTAAGTGGCTTACTCATTCACTTACGTGGAAAGATGACACCACAGGCATGTTCTGGTTTATTGGTCGGAGGTTTACTAGATGTCATCTGATGAGGTCGTGGTCTGGGAGGGGTTGATGGAGAGTGTAAAAACTGTCCCACACTATATTTGGATGCATGTGACATGGCAAACCATGAATGCACATCATTGTCAGTAAGAGTTAGTATTCATACGATAAGACACAGAGATGCTGAAAAATACATTTGTGAATCAAGAGACTGACTCATCTGTTTTTTTAAAGATTGTGTTCATGTGTTATATCATTATATCATCAACACTGAACTTTGCATGATTTTTTGTACTTATATGTGTATTTATAGTAGAATTCTTGATCTGGCTTATATGAATTTGTGCTCTCCATACATAGACATAGACATACATGAGACAAAAATAAACACTTAATTTATCCATGTAGCTGAATACACATTTTGATAATTCTATGTCTATATTTCCTTATTGAATTTTATTTTAATAAACTATTCTTTTATTTTTGATTACTCATATATGATTTTATATGAATGCATCAAAAATATCAGTGTGTAATTACAGTTAGAGCTAATCAACTGGTGCACTTTGACTGTAACTCCCTGGGTCAATTGATATAACTCCTTAAATCTTGAACTCAGCCTTACCTTGTGATTTCTATAATTTCTCCTGGCCTTCTTCTTGAGATATTCCATGGCAGCAAATCTCGTGCCAGGTCCGTTTCATCATGCTTGAGGGATGCTCTCATTGTACGAAACATGAGGTCAAGTTCCACTTTTGAAAATATTTGCAGTTGCATAATGAAAAATAACACGCTTGTCCAAGTCGTCCCTCGTGTGCTGTTACTGGCTTCCTCCATACTACTACTAACTGTTTTGCAGACTAAAGCTTCCAGGTATATGTGTACAGTGATGACTTAGTATTCTCCAAATTCCTTGACCTACATGCCAACTGGCTCCTTACAACTGTCTGCATCTGTTTCTAATGGTCTGTCTCATAATTCACACTCCACCTCTTCTGGCTCCCCGTTGCCTTCCTTCCACTTCATTTACCATCCATATCTACCTGTTCTTTGATATTCAAGTCATTGCTTTGAGTCTGCTCCCTCAGGCAATGTCTTATCTCACTCTTTCATTTTGATCCGTCTCGGTCATTGTGGTATTTTACTGCTTCATTACTGCCAGACATACAGTAGGTAGCTGTATTTGATATTCGTCTGTGAAGTATTCTTTGTTTTGTTAGCTTGTATCTTTTCAACATGAAACTACTTTATAAGTTGAAAAATGTTATGGCTGAGTTTCTTTTTTGGTTAGTTTTAAAATGACAGTAAAATAAGGTTTATTTTGCACTGAAAGCAGCTGGACTGCAAAGGTTAAATCTTCCCAGGCAAAAGTGCAGGCCACCAACTCTTCTCCTCTGATGTCTGCGGCTGCACTATTTTTATCTGGATAACTTTAATAGTGTTGGAATCAGAAAGACATTTTTATCAGCTGTGGATAATGTTTTGGAGCTTCAGGGAGTGCACCATGTGATCGGGAAAGGTAATGCCCGCAATCCTTGTAACAGGCGAGTGGCTGATGAGGTCACACCATGTGTCTGATTTATTGCTCTGCTAGCTTTGCTATGCTGATACACCCCGGTCGGAGCTCAGCCCACAGCAGCATATGTACATCATGAGATATTTTTGATACCTTATGGTTGTAAAAGTAGTGGTAAAAAATGAAAGGCTGTTTCAGTTTTGCTCTCTTTTCACTGTGCTTTTCCTGACTTCATACTATGAGTTTTTACCTGTGCACAGGCCTATCAGGGAGTTTGCTCTTTTCTAAGTGCACTAAACATCACATTCTCTATTTCTGGCATACACACAAAAGTTGTCCAAAAAAGTGGCGTGTCTTCTTTTTTCAAGCCCAATGGTGACAGTCACATGAGAAACTTTTTTTTTTTTATCTCTCATGCCAGTTGTCACTATGCTTTTGAAATTTGGACTCTACCTGACCTCTGAACCGGGATGTTCAAATAAATAAAACCTTTTCACACTTTCCACCCCCTTAAAGCGCGCACACATCGGAGCAGTGAGCTAGAGGAGGAAGCTAAACTTCTGACTTTACCTCCAGAGTAATTGAATGCTTGCTTTTCACACCTCTCTGACTCTAAAGTGGCATTCATCATGTCCCCGTCATGGATTCAACAGCGTGGAAAACTCAATTTTGGCTGAATTATACTTTCAAAGAAATATTTTACTGAGAATGTACTGGAAGACATTGACTGGAGTCGTCCTCTTAGTGAAATGCTTATCACACTCAGAAAACCTGTGGTCTGATGTGAATCAAGTGAAAGCAATGGACTATGTTTGTGATATTACCTCCACCTGACTGTCAGTAAGACGCAGTAACTCAGCAAGTTAGTGGGAGGTGTTTGGGTTACCATTTTACTATCATGTCAATCCTAGTCCTCAGTCCTAGATAGATGTGAAATTACTCAGTGGACCTAATATGTTAAGCATATGGGAGTCTCCCATATTTCTCCCTGCACCCTCCTGTTTTGNCAGCCAAATAAACTACAGATTTTGCTAGTGTTGTTTTTTTCTGATCGTGACAGAATAAGTACTCACCTCAGGATAAGAATACTCCATTACAAGTCAGTCCTCCATTCTTATTTAAATAAAAGTATTATCAGCATATTGTACTTAAAGTATCAAAAGTAATAGAACATAAAGGGCTGTTGTGTTATTATATAAGATATTATTGTTTCTAATGCGTTAACGTGGAAGCAGCATTTTGAGTTGATGTTAACCACTTTATAAATTGTCGGACAGGATATCTTACAGCTCATCATATTTTAAAATATACTAATAGGTTTTGTGTAACTAGTGACTATAGCTGTCAATGCTGTGGAGTAAAAAGTACAATATGTACCATTGCATTGTAAGGTAGAAGCATGGAGTAGCAGAAAATGGGAATACTTAAGTTCCTCTGAACTGCACTTCAGTACAGTACCTGAGTAACTGCATACCTGCCAACATTCCTGTCATTCCTGGGAGTCTCCCATATTTCTCCCTGCACCCTCCTGTTTTGTTGTTTGTCCCTGAAAACTCCCATAATTTGGATGGCCGTCAACCTTTATTGTAAATAATATTCATACACGCATCGATACATTTTATATTTATCTGATGTTTTCTCCGAGTTGCCAGATTGTGTATGAAACACAAGATAGACACTCAATCCACACACATACATACAATTGTAACTGGTACCACAACTTGGCAACCCGCAACCCAATTCAAGTGGTGTGTGCAGCTGCTCTCTGCGCAGCCAGGACATCAATTATTAATGATTAATTGTGGTTAAATTAAGGAGTCTAACCAGACTTGTTAATTTTATGTGTGTAATGTAATGTTTATGTAATGATGATATTGGTTGACCTGTGACGGAATTTAAGTTTAACATTTTAATAAATCTTGTTTTGTGTTAATTATGTAGCTAAATTATTAATTTACTTTAAAACCCACCCTGAAAAAACCTAAATGTTAGTAGGTATGAAAAAATGCTTGATTACGAAAACTGATGCACTTTTAAGTCTATAATGAATCAGACCATATTCTCAATATATTGCACAATTCTAAGAAGCACAAAGAAATAACTGTTTACTTTTGTCATGCTGTGAATCTTCCACTCTAATGAGGAGACAAGTGTGTACAGAAGAGACTGAATTCTCCCTGGCTGTATGGCCCATAGACCGCTCTGGCATGGCGCAGTTAACAGATGGTTGAACAGACGTGTGCAGTGCTTTGATATGAGAGATGATACCATCTATATACATGTTAATTGACAATTTAGCAGGAATGTCAAATGGTCACATCCTGGCGAGTCGCCATCACAAGAGTGGGAGCTGGTGTCAACCTGTCAACACAGCACATTGAGCTAAATTGGTTTTCACAGGGCTCTTCGCTCAAAGATGAAGTTTAACGTAGTCAAAATTAGGTATTCATTAGGTGGGTGTAAGCAAGGTTATGGTAATTAGATATTCCTTAAAAGAGTAGTCACTTTGTTGAGTTGTACACAGGCTCTTTTAGAGATTGATTCAGAGCTTTATCAGTGTATATGTGATGTCAGTGGATGTTTTTGGATTGTACATGACAGCATTGATTAACCAGACAAGTGTTTTGAACGTGAGTGGCTCACTGACAGTGGAAATGGATGTGAGTTTGGAGATGGGTCAGCTCAGACTGCAGGGTCAGGGGGAGTTGAATTTGACCTCTTCTGACATGACAGGATTTTGTCCTACATTTGGGAAGTATTCAAGTCAGTATGGCCGCATCCATCACAAACATAATAGCTGTTGAACTGTTCGAATGATGTGAATGCTTCGGTTGTTTTGTTCATCCATGAGTATTTTCTGCTTCTTTGAATGACCTTGGCTGATACAGGTAGATGCTACCCTGACTGATTTTGCAGATTTTTTAGGTCTTTTCATAACAGGCCATAAGTTTTTACAACTGTGATTGGTTGAGATTCTTTGGGGTCACCCAGCTTGCTTGAGTCATGATCAGAGGCTCTTTTAGCTTTGAGAGCGTCCCGGGTCGAGGTTAGCGTGGCCTCCCTGGAATTCTCTCTTCATCATGTGGTTCGGCTGCTGATGGAGGGTTTGGGATAACTGAGATGTCTCTATTTCCAGCCAAGTAACGATATTCCTCATTTCTTCACACCGTTTTAAAAAAACGAGAAAGTACTGCCTTAAACTCTGGGGATTTTCTCCCACCATATGTCATATCCCTGTCCTTATTTCTCACACCTTTCTTGGTCGCACTTTTACTGTCTGGTCCACTGACATTCAACTCTCCCCTCCCCGCCCGTCTCTCCCCTTGACTGTGGTGATAAACCCATAGCTGTCGCTGTCATGCAACGCTGAGGACACTCATAAAGGCGCCACCTGTTGCTGGTGCATGCCGGGACGCTTAACTTGGAATACTGCAAACTTGGCACTACTAAGTCATTTGCTCCCCCCACCATGGTATCCTTTTACTGGTGACATGTGTCCAATTAATGCTGCTCAATCCACTGCTAACAGAAGGTAGAAATCATTTAGAAAACCAGAAGGAGGGCGGCTCGCTGTGAGGAAGTTTAGGATCAACACAGTGCATGTCCTACAGTGTGCAGTTAATCCAAGTGCCACACTATAAATTGTATTCAAAGCTTACATAACAACAACAATACATAGGGTACAATCTTAATCTATTGTAACATCATCATTCTACTACCCACAAAGGCTGTTAAATGCATTGTAAACATGCAATTATATCAGAAAGTATAGAAAATGTTTTTTTTTTTATGTTTATCACCATCACCTAGAAATTCTAGAGGACCCCACACACTTTATTCTATTACCACCACTTGTAAATCTGACAGATAATTTTACTCCATGTTCTCACAAGATAATGACAGCATGAGTTATTTAAGATGCCTAATGCAACCTATGTTTACCTTTACCTTAAGGACCTCTCGCAGCTGTGCGTGAATTACGATTTGGGACGGTCAGGAACAGAGACAGAAGCAGCATGATATTGTTTTTAGCACCACAAAACTTCATAGGGAGGCACCAGGGGTATGGATTGGGCTCCATACCGTGTGACTCCAGCAAAGGAGACCAGTTTGTTTCTAGTTTCATAGTAGCACATTGTTTTCTTTTGACCATGACTGCGACCTTCCATAACCTCAACCAAGGTTCAACCAAGGTTCTTTTAATCCTCAACAGCACTACTTTGTTACCGCAACCAAGCTGTTTTTATGCCTTTACTATAATAGTAGCAGATATGAATGATGTAATGGTTTTGGGAGGAACTGACAAAAATGTAGTTTTTCTGATGAGATCAGAAAATGCTCATATGTGTCATTTTTTGAATGTAATTATTAACAATGTATTCTGTCATTTAGTAAGGAGGACTTTTACATGTATGCTTCCAACCATCATTAACTATTAGACCAAGTTTAATATTAAAAGTGACAAGAAAAATGTGCAAAACTGTGGCATATATCCACCTTCCAGCTATTACAGTCCTGCAGAAACCTTAAATATTTAAGCAGGAAGACAATGAAGATCAGTCAGTACAAGAAATAATCACTTGCACATTTTGAGGAGCAAAAATGAGGTCAATAGTTTGACAGCTTGAATTTATAAATGTCATTGTAACTCTTAATTTGTTGCCTGTATGCTTGAAAAAACACATCATGTACATCCCTGATGCTTCTGTCCTCCCTATTTAGTCAGCCCACTCTTCATTATGCACGTGAAAAGCTCTGTCTTAGAGGCTACACTGATGTTGTTGTGGTGATTTAGTGGTATAATGTTTTGGCTCAGTGAACTTAACGGGGATATTTGCGATTAGATTCTGCTAAATTAGTTTACAGAAGCCTTTTGCAAAGGGGAAACATGTTTTTGAAAGTGAGTTCGGAGTTGAATTTGTATTTCACAGCTGTTGTGGAGTAATTATAATTATCTCAAGTAATTTTCTAAGTAGAAAATATGTTTGCAAATTAAAGGAAATCTGAAATGGCTCTCACAATTTGTCCCCATTTTTCTTTTTCTGTCACATTTGGCAGGTTCACATGTAATTGATCATAAATACTGTACTACAGTGTAATTGCACGTAAAATCTTCAACTTCAGATCTTCGGCCCAGCTTTAATTGTAAGCTTTGTTTTCCAGCCTCGATGATAATTGCAGTACACTTGGTTGTAATTATATGTCTGGGACACGCTGACACACAAAAGCTAGCAATACAAGCCTTTTCAGCGAATAGCTAACATCCTACTGTTTATTAATGCCTACACGTTCTATGGCAATTAATCACACAGCTGTGATATAATTTGCTAGAGCCCCCGCTGCTCATGGCCACTACCATGAAATTCCTGTTGCATCCTACTACTGTAAAATGAAGACTGTTAAAGGCTAAAAAAAATCTTACTAGCTTTTCCAGGCTTTTTAGGGGTATCACACAGTCTTAATGAACTTTCAGTTGCATCTCATGGTCTTCATCAGTGATGGAGATGCTTAGGAAAATTCCTCCACTCACGAAGACGATGAGATGCAGCTAACGTTCCAAAACAAAAGCTACTAAGTGAATCAAGTAAGTAAGTAATCTAGTAAGGTCAGAAATTAACTTTAAGGCTCAATATTGTTTAGACTTCAAGTCTCAGCTGGTTGCCTGGGAAACCTCACAGTGACAAGGTTCCAGGAAGTAACTGCACCCCACCAAGAAATATGCTGTGTCCCAATTTATGGGCTGTATGTTTAGGAGGATGAAGGTCAAACCAAAATGAAACGGTCTGACCTACGGAGGACTTCCGCTTTGCGTAACACCGCTGTGCCTGCCCTTACCATGGCATTGCAAAGCGCGGCTCCTGTCGCCTAGCAATAGGATGTAACTTTTTTACAAAAACTTTTTAAGACCCTTGATTTTAACAGTTTTACTGTTAGCTGTTGAACTGAGCTGAAACCCAATGCTTATATTTAAAAGTGTAAGCCTTGGGCTCTCTGTCAGTGTTGTTTGGGCCATGAAGGATCCATCCGTCGGATTTTTTGTTGCCCAGGAAAAGAAGGCTGCATCTCTCGGCTGCCTTTGAAGCAGCCTTGGAAATGGGACAGCCTCACGCCGCTTTGGACACAATAGGTCTTCAAATGCAACCTCCAAAAGATATGTCCCCTGAATCGGGACGCAGCTATAGTCTGGCATATTCTCTGACATAAACCCACAATGTGTTGGATACTCTTCTCCAAAATGGTCACATTTATCGACCAATAAAACTTTTTACACCAAAACATTTGAAAACAGTTTTTTTCTCCTATTGGAACAAATTAGCCCACATGCTATGACTATTCTTTAGTTTTTTATATTTTTTTGCCCACTGACAATTTTTAAACAGTCAGTTATAAAGTGATTAATCTTGTGGCATCTTGATGATATTTTATCATCAGCTGGAATAGCCCAAGTGCCACCAGTTTGCCCCCATCCTACCCTGCCCAGCAGATGATGGATGATTCACTGGTCCAAAGCGTCTGACCCATTTCAACCTGACTCCTCTGCAACAGTAAACAGACGCGCCTTTCGACATTTGAGCTGCCTGCAAGTTCTCGCATGAGCAGCCTCCATTTTTCTGAAGCTCCAGTATTTCTTCAAGATGCTCCGACAACATTTCCACTTTTCCCTCTGAGTTAAAGCGATAATCCTCGACATTTTCTTTTAAGAAATGAACATTCAGCTCTTTTCAGACGGAGGATGACGTCCAATCAATGTCCAGCTCATGAACGCTTTCACATGAGGCTACAGTAGAGGCTGCTGAACAGCTTCTACTGTGCAAAGGATGTTTGTGTGTAAATTACTGTCTGAAGCAGCAAGATTTTAAATCATTATTAGCAAGGTATTAGTTGGCAAACAAAGAAAAGAGTGCCACCTACAGAATCCAAAACTTAATCAACGGAAAATCAATAGAAAGAGAAGTCACAGGTTATTCACTCTGGAAAGTGCTGTGTAAAACAGACTACAAAGATGCCTTGTTTCTTCTTTATTTCTATATAAACTAACCTTAAATTGCCAAAAAGTGTTTAGATACAAGATTTATCTTTCTCATGGTCACATTCTTAGAACAATATATGGAACAGTGTTTACAAAATAATTAGATAATAAGAGAAAAGAAACAGAAACAGAAGGGCAGTGATTTTGATATCATAACCACACAAAATACTTCACCTTCATGTCAAACTCAGTATTTGTGATTTTGGCTTTTGCGACTGTCAGACTCTTGACTGAAAAAGCAGAGTGGCCAGTGTTTACAGCCAGCAAGTCACTCTTCAAATGACATCAGTGTAATTGTAGTATTTTAAAACATCCTTCTCCCTAATTCTCTTCAGTCTCCATGACTACTGGGTGCATCACGTTCATTGTTCCCTCTTCGTTTTCTCACAGACTTAAATAGGCAGAAATACAAACAAATGTATAGATAAGTTGGCAGATAGAAGATAGATGCAGATACAGAAGATAAAAAACCTGAAGAAAAGAAAAGGAAAACAAATGCTGCATTTTCTAAGGAAACAATCCTCTTAATTAATTTTGTACAGTTGTTCACTGCCATGTCTTAATTAAGAAGGCAGTACTGCCATTGAATGTTCATGTACTCTGCATAACAGTGTTGATTAACTAGGAAAGTGTTTTTGAACTTGAGGATGTTGGTCAGCACGCCCTGGTGGATCAGGAGGAATTGAAGATGACCCTTTGTGACTTGTCAGGATTAACTCCTGCACTGGGGACACATTCATCTCTGTGTGACCTGTATGAGCTTACATAAACTACGATCAAAGCTGTTGAAGTGATAGAATGAAGTGGCATCTCATCGACTGTTCTCATCCACGGATATTTTATGAAAGCAAAAAATTTTAATCCGGATGTTAATGCAGAGGATTATTGCTTTTATCATGAACAAACTGAGTCACTTGAACCTGCAGAGTTACAATCTATCAGCACCAGACGAGGCCCAGAGGCAGGTTCTGGTGTCTGTAGTCTGTGTGTGGCCTGCGGGGTTTAAAATAGTTCCTGCTGAGCAGCAGTGAAAAACCACATAGATCACATTTCTACTCAGTGTTAAAATGAGCACAGAACTTAAAGGTCCTTATGAAACAACATTGTGGACTTCCTGCTGAAACTGAATCATATAATTTGATACATTTCCTTCACGTCCAATGGAGATCTCATCACACAGAGTAACAGGCTTGACATGTGGGCAACTGCATGGTAATATATTGTGTCAGGTATTGCCACTAGATGTCATTGTTACACTTTATAGGGTTGCACCGCCCTCTAAGGACAAGCCTCCCTCATAGCAGGAGATGAGCTTTAATACTAATAAAAAAGAAATGAAGTCATGGACTCATCTGGAGCACACTGGTCAGAATTTATAGACCCTGAATTACACTGCGGTTCTGAGACTGGGCTCCCATTGTGTTGATGCATTTGGGGTGACCATGGAGTATTGATTGCATTATGAAATTCACTTAGATGATAAGTGGTGTCTTGGAATATGTATATTCATAAACAGAGAGACCTCCATTTCTTAATGGCGATTCCACTTCTTAGCAGGCAAGCAGCAGTGTGCTGAAGGCGGCGGTGAAATTGAATTGCAGTGCCAAAGGGAAAGCATTTTTTTCCCTACTGTTCCAAGCCTTCATCAAGGGAACGATTGCTTTGCTTTTTTATGTCACCCTAAACATTTCTCATGTGAATAACATACTAGAGAAGGCATTGAATGACAATTCATGATTAATTTTTTTAGAAAATGAAAATATGGTAATTACCAGCTGTCACACAGAGCTGTTTTTTGTCTTCATGATGAAAATAAATTAATAACCACAGGGCTTCTAAGCTATACTTAACTAGGCAGGAAAAAAAAACTTAAATCATAGATATATAAATCTGTATTTTTGGGTATTTATTTATTGCATTAGAAACACCCTTTCCAACTAGACAGTGGAAAGGGCTTAGACAACGGCTGGAGGCAACATTTGGAAGCATGAAACGGCAAAGATGTTTTTTTTTAAGTACTCAAGTGTAGCCATGCATTCACCTCACTGTGTGATCAAAAAACAGGGTGATTCATGATCACATCTTGAATTACTCTACAACACACTTTTCAGAAGATAAGCATATTATTATTTTCTAAGAAAACGATTTGACACATCAAACTTCAAAACAGCGAGTCTTGAAGAATAGACATACCCAGGATGTGTTTCTCCTCACCAAAGACTCCGGTGTAATGATTGTTATGTATTATAAACCCAAGAAAGTACTTTTCTAACCCTCTCTGCATCCTCTTAAATATACCTGACCATCTACACCACTGCACTTCACTGTGCTTTGTAACATTACAACAATTGCAATTGTGTGGCTGCTAGCAAAAATATCATGTACAAAACAAACTTATGTCAAAAAACAGAAATATATCAAAAATAGGTTTGAATATATGCAAACTCTGTAATCATTTTACATGAATGCCATTATATTCAACATTACATACATAACATTATGAGAAGGCAAAGACTGCATCCAATGCTTTGGGCCAAACACTGGCATGTACTTGATATTCATAACTGGCCAAGTCAGTCACATCATCTCAATCCAAATGATCATGTTTTTCACTTGCTCAAGACCAGACTGAGGGCATAAAGCCCCCAAAACAAGCAAGAAGTGAAACTGGCAGCAGTCCAGGCCTGGCAGAGAAGATACCAAGTGCCAATTAATGGCTGTCCTCATCAGAAAAACCCTATATATATATATATATATAAAATACCCTATATATTTTTTTTTTTTTTTTTGAGGTTTGACCTGAGACTTTTTTGATTATATCATCTTGTTGCGCCCTTTTCTTCTGCAATGATTTCATGGTTCCAACTGGAGAATGAGTACTACTGGCTGTTTATCTTGATGATCCCCCTAATAATTTTGATTGCGACTTGTAATAGTGGATGGAAATGTGCATAAATTAGCAATTTTCTTTTGCAGATTTCTTAGAAATTCGGTTCATATTTGTTCTACATATGGATGGAAACCTGACTATTACTTAGTATATTCTGCATTGTAAAAACATTATTCAGTATAAGTCAGTGTATCAAATCAAAAAATATCCACCTCTCTATTTTCCACTCTTATTCTTTTTATGGCTGCAAGGAAATCTACATGCATGGGAAATACATTTCAGATGGACACCGTAATAGAATGTCCTTATTCCTGAATCTCCACTGTATGTTCTCTTCATGGTGTAGTGATGGATGTGGGGTTAATAAAATAGAGCACACCGTCTATGTTAGAGACAAAAATAATCTCAACATTATGTTCTGTTTTTCTCAGCTCCATATTCCCCTTTCTCTTAACTTGTTGGCCTGTCTGATACCCAACCACCCTGACAGACTACCTCAAACCACCTCTGGATCATGTCGCAGCTTTTTGGTATATATCACAGCCGACCCCAAGTACCAACAAATAAGCCCAGGCAAAGCAGCAATTCATCATGTGATGCTTGGCTGTTATATATCTCTCTGTCTTGGTCACCATAACTCTTCCTTATAGTAGCCGTTTGAGCACTGCAGTGTTACCAGGGACAGGAGTGATAACTCTGGTGTAATAATGGACCTGTGTGCAGCCATGATGATAGACGAGCTCCCCCCTTGTAGGAATACGTTCTTAATAAAACACACTTCTTTAATAAAGGTTCTCTCTGTTGGAAGTCTCATGTGGCAGATTACTTGGGGGACTGAAATCCCCTCACACCTCATGTGTATGTTTGAGCTCCCCAAGGATGTCACTATGCAGAATAATTGGTTGTCCAATAGTGCTGGAGACAATTGTAAATGTATCTCATTCACAAGTGGTAGGCACATCTGGGCCTCACAGTGGCTGCCAGAGGTCAACTTTATGAACCCCAGCAGTTTTTTTTCCAGCAGTGTGGGTCAAACGATGGCAGTGTTGGTCTGCCAGTTGGTTTACCAGAACTGAAATATCTCCACCATTATTGGAAGCTTTGCCATTAAATTTTGTACAGCCGGTCATGGTGCCCAGAGAGACTTTTAATCTAGTGCCACCAGCTGGATTTACACAAAATCTTGTACAGACTTTCAAGGTTCATATATCTGACCAATCTGACTGATTCTGGTGATCCAATGACTCATCCTCTTGTGCCACCATGAGGTCGTCATTTGCGGTTTTGAGTGAAATGTCTCTGTAGTTGGATAATTGTTGGATGGATTACCATGAAATTTGGTACGGATATTAAATGGTCCCCTTAGGAATATTAGCAACAACTTTGGTTTATGACCAAATACCTGTGTAACTAATGACGTTCTCGTCATCTGTACTTTGTGATTAGTGCTAATTAGTAAATATTTTAATGCAAACATGCTAAACTAAGACGTGGCATGGTAATGCAGTGGTTAGCTGTCACCATACAGCAAGAAGGTTCTAGGTTTGAACCTTTCTGTGTGGAGATGGCCTGATCTCCTTGTGTCTGCGTGTGTTTCGTCCAGGTGCTCCGGCTTCCTCCCACAATAAGAAGACATTGGCCTAAAGTGCCCGTAGGTGTGAATGTGAGCATGCTGGGATTAGCTTCAGCCTCTCTGCGACCCTAAAAGTATAAGCTGTATGGCTAATGAACGAATGAATATCATAGAATTAGAATTGTCATTGTGAGCATGTTGGCATGGGCACACTAACATCTAGCTCAAAGCACAGCTGTGCCCACAGTAAGTACAGCCTCACTGAGCTGTTAGCTTGGCTGGAGACTTTTAGTCCTGTTATTTCAAAATTCTTCTGTCTGCAGTGACTTTCTGTTAAAATATAAGGTGAACTATGCACAACTGGAACAGAGCCTCAACTAGTTTTAAGATTCTTCTTCTACAGTCATTTCTTTTTTGCTGTTGTGGCCATTAACCTTATCCTCTGCAGGGTGATATGGTGGTCATCATTTAGGCTAATATCTTAAGGTCCCAATCTCAGGCTTTGCTTAACACTGAATGCCATTCATCTGCCTGTAGCTGATGAGCTGTCTGTTAAGCCTCAAGATAATGGCCCTGTGAGATACATTCCCATCTCTGTCGCTGGCTACGGATCAGGTGAAGAAAAGGGCAATTGGAATCTGAATGAGAAATCAGGTGGCCTTTTGTTACTTGACCTGTGAACCTCATCGAGCAATTCAGGCACATGAGTCATCTTTTGGTAGCATGTGCTAGTAGGCAGCTTGCTGTAAGGCTGAAATAACCACACAGTGCAGCAGCTTAGAATGGACATGGAGCAGGAAAAAGTGAAGCACTGTACCTGCTACAAGTTCTGAACTCAGTCTCGGCCATATGTGGACTTCTACAAAAGGAAGGTCTCATTTCTTCTGAAGTGTGATGGATTACTGTTATAAGAGAATAAAGACTTTTTGTGGAAGAAATTAGAAAGGAAGAAAAAAATCATGCAGAAGCTGAGTTTTATGTGTGGACAAATTGCTCATTTAATGCTTTCTGCTGTCTGGGCTGTTGCGGACCTTGGAAACAGCCAATAAGGAATAAAAAACAACTATGTTTGTGTGGTCTATCACCTTCCATCATAACAGCCATTTATCCTCAAGTCTGGCCGAGACGAATCCAAAACCTCCCTTAGTGTATCTAACAAAGAAAAGGAATAAGTAAAACAGAAATAAAAAAAAAAAAAACAGCAATAAGTCTGAGAATGGAAAAAAGACTTGGGCAGAGTACGATCAGCTAAAGTTTTGCTCATTCAAGTACATTGAACATACATTTCCACTGTAATATTTTACATCCACGTCTATTCGGTGAGAGTAGGTGAGGGTGACGGGTGTAGCCCCAAGGTTGGAGGGTAAGAAGCCACGATATTACATTATTGTAGACAGCAGTGAAAAAGTAATCTCTCCAGGCTCCCAACTTGTCACACTGTGAGAGCAGCGGGGCTTCACTTATTTTAAGCTCCTCGAGCTAAAAAGAAAAAGAACAGGAGAAGAAGTGTAACATTAATAAAGAAACTCCCCTTAATCCAGGATTCCAATGGATGATTCCTCCTCAGAAAAGTGACTTTGACTCATCACACGACTGTGATACTGCTCGTACCGGTGAGAGTCTTAGTCGGTGTATATAGGAGGCAAGAGACGAACCACCTTCAGTGCCCTTTCACTATCACTCCTTTGTGTTACCTTGTTATCAGTGTGTGGGCTTGATGTTACCAGTCTGAAGTGCATGCACTTACACTAAGTGTTTGGGTTTTTTTTTTTTTTTTTTTTTTTTTTTTAATGTTCTCTCAGCTCCGACACATTTACGGTGCCCATATGTACAATGAAACCTTTTTTTTCTGTCTGCAATCATTCCTCCCATTCATACTGGCCATTAAGAGTTTCCTTCCTGATGAGCTTCCAGTAGAAGAGATGGGGGATAAAATCATCAGTCCTTTTTCTCAGCAAAAAATATATTCCAGCTTCTCACCAAAGTTGATATGAGGCTGCAGCAATTTAAGTTAGAAAAAAACTGCCAAAGTTTTTGGTGCAAAATTTCTCTTTTGTGTTACCATGCACCACAGCTCAGCAGGGAGACACTGTTTGGGAAAACACAAAGAGGAGATTGTGTCCTAAAATACCTCAGAAGACATCCACCTCATTTTATTAACTCGGACTGTTAAAGCCTCATATTAACTTCTGTTAAACCTTGGAATACATTTTTGCACAGAACAATAACTGTGGATCTTCTTCCCCATCTCTTCCACTGGAGGCATGTTGGGTAGAAATCTCTTAATGGCCAGTATGAACAGGAGGAACGATAACAGCAAGCAATAACTCTACATTAATGTACATATGAGCATTTGAAAATTATTTTAAGAAAGAACATGTCCTTTGTTTGTTCATGCATGTCCCATATAACAGATTTATTTGGTGTAATAACAATGTCTTATGCTCATCTCTGTGTTTTGCCCCCATCAAATATCCAAGCTCAATATCAGTAGTCATGCACTATAGTCATTCCAACCAACCCAACTATTAGAAAGCCATGATTATAAGATCTAAACGTAAAATATGATATACCTCCATTAAGCACAAGCCTAAATCCCTCATTTATGTAGCTTGTCACACTTGTCACACACTCTTTGTAAACAGTCAAAATGATTTTCTATGACAGTTCGCATTTTTCAGGCTGTGTTTTTGAGCTCCTCATCATCTGTGTGCTTGACAGATGATTCAGTCCCCGCTGCGTTTCTGTAGTTGACGTTGGGAAATACTTTAAACACATACAGGTTTTCACTCGGCAGGAATTTATTTTCTCTGTTGCAGTGAAACAAATCGCATGAGCCATCAGAAGCTCCTGTAGGTTGAACTGGGAAAATGAAACAGTTTAAGGGCAGACTAAGTTTAAAAGACACACAGTAAACACACTGGAAGAAACACACTGGCTTCGACTCTTTCCATTCAAAAGTATGTAATATGTGTTTGTCTAGTCCTTGAATATGATACAGCTCCTGCTTTTTCAAATGTAATTTCCAGAAAAAAACTGATGCTGAGTTTAAATTTTGGCACCACATTCTTTTTCCATACACCAGCTCACAATCCATTCATACTAAAGAAAAAAGAGAGAAAGAGATCATATACATGTGCAATTAGCAATCACGTAATCTATTCATCTGCTAATCTGCTAATCTGTACCCATCTCTAGTTACCACTTTAGCACGTCTCTATAGATTAAAAGGAAATACAGTTATTATGTTATGTTGACGTGTACACATATCTGAGTGAGGTGTGCCCCCCCCCCCCCCCCCCCCAAACAACAAGGAAGTTAAAAAAAAAACTAAATGACAACAAAACACAAGGGCTATGAGAAATCGAATTCAGTTATGTTTTTATTTTGCTGATTCATTTCACATCATTTCAACACAATTATTTGATCAGAAATCACAGAGATAATTTAGCACCCCTGTTTTTTTTAACAAAACATACTCCCTATGCTCCGTATCACTAATTACCATCACGGTGATACTAATCAGGCATGTTTTATTTTTCAACAAGGTTTTTTTTTTTTTTAAATTTCACAGAACAAAGCAAATAAAATCACCCTTGGGATCCTGCCGCCACAGCTACCACTGAGTGTTGTGGCAAGGGCAATTTGACAGTAATTTCCGTGGAAAGGGACAGTATTACTCATTTGCTTCACCCACCTATGTCTGTAGATTATGATTCATGAGTCCATCTGATGAGGTTCTTTCATTTTACTGTACATGTAAAATGGAGGTGAACCTGCCTCTCGGCCTGTTTGTTTCCTTGTCAGTGTCTTCAGTCATTAGAGCGGGATGAAAGCAGTTTGTCAGATTCAAGGACTCATGATTGTACTAAAACAAAAGCAGCAGGGAGGCTCTCCAAAGAGCTGACAGGCAGTGCAGTGAATTACCCAAGCACCTGCAGGCTATTAAAGCGATATACTCCACCCAAAACCTACAGTATCTTTTTGAGTATGAAACACTTAAACTCTGTATACCTGAGAGGTGGCTGTAAAAATGTTTCACTTTGCTTTTTTCACAGAGAACAGAGATCTGTGGTCAGCTTAAAAGTTTTCATAGTATCAAAATAGAAACTTCTCGAAACAGTCCAGCGGCATAATCCACTTCTCCACCCTCCATCCATGTTCGCTGTGTGTCCCAAATGCTCTCATTTATACCAGAATATGTTTAAATACTCCAGTCTGAATCCTCACACATGACCCAGCTGAGCTCATAAGCAGGCATGAGTGCTGGCTTGTGCATTGCTGGATTGGCCAGAGGCAACACTGAGCTGTGAGCACCCCCCGACCTCACATGTGCCTCCACTTACTGAGCACTGTGTACATAACCCAGTCACCTTCAAGTGCCCATCACGTATAGTGCACACAGCAGACTACACATGGTAGGTTGAATATATTTTTGCCCAAAGCCTTTGCCTTGTGTCAGACTGGTTTGTGATGATTTTGGTTATTTGGGAATGTGTGCAGCATATCAACAAGGCCACAAGATAAGGTAATAACAGCCCTGGAGCCTTACATATTGTGCATATTGTATGATTCTGTACGTCATGATTTACGCCCAGTGCCAGTGCAGGACATAGCGTGTCCTTTACATACCAACACAGACAGCAGAGATGTGGTGGACAGGATGCCTGTGTAGCGCATTAAGACTTTCATGCAAGAGACTGGAGTTTGTGTCCAGTCGCAGATCACAGATGCAATTCACATTTGCCTTTTTGGTAATTGTACCTTAACCAGTGTTGTTGTTGCCTATCCATAACCTAGATCTTTCCTGAACCTCACCCAGGGAAAGGCTTTAAAAAATGGTGGAATTTGATATTTCACAAAAAAAACAAAAAAGGAAAATAAATCAATGTCAGTGTTCTTGTCTGGTGATTCTGGTGATGGGGTTGGGAAATAATTACTTAATGTGTTTATTTCAGTTGATATTAAGGCTACAACAAACATTTTTTAAATAAATTAATCAGAAATAAATTTCCTGAAAACTGAAAAATTCCCATCAGGATAGATTTGCAGAGCCCAATGTGACGCCTTGAAACAAACAAAATCTTTGTCATCCGACTAGTCAATTAATCACTGAATCATTGCGGCACTATTTGATATTATGATTAAGTGGTGCATATTCACAAACCTGCTGAAACACTGTGAGCATGGAGCTTTTGGGAACTCAGGGCTGTTAGTTGCTAATTTTGAGTTTGTGCACGTTCCATTTCATACCTGCTGCACTTCAGATGGTCAGGACCGTTCAATGGTAACTCACTATTGGATATGTGCTTAAATTTAAATTTGATTACTTTCAACAGACTCGAAAGGAGTGTGAGAAGTGTTGAATAGTTGACATTTTAGCTAAGAAAATGGGCACATTATCTTCTGAGAATTTTATGTTGTTGCTTTTTGTAAAAGCAACAATGCTGCTTATTATTGTGGTGAGATAATGAACATGTTTATCCTTACTATATTCAACTACAAGGAAATAGGATGACAGGTTAAAATAGTCAGACACAAACACCACTGATTCACTAATCTGTTTACAGACGGAGCTGGTTTCCACGTAGATAATGAGTTATTTGTAATCTATAACCTCTAATTGGACAGTGATGCTGCTTTCAGACTACTAGCTGGTTTATTTATTCTCCATACGTGTTGTGTAGGAGCCTGACACACAGTTTATCACCTGTCCTGCGATACTGTATCAGTCAGCTGGTCGGACATGTCAGATCCCAGCAGATAGAGATTATGTTGTAGAGGCAGACAGGAAGGAAGAACTCCAGGAAACCAGGATTGAAAAACATTTATTGTATTTGGCCTCAGAACAGACACTTCTGTGCCTTCTAGACACATATTCTTTGTACCAGCTTTTAAGCAGGTCTATCGGTGGTAATATCTATTGGCAGAGCAATTTTCAGACTGAAACTAGACAGATAGAGTGCCTTGAAAACATGTGTAGGTTGTCACCCCATATAAGAGTGAGAGTAGTGAGCCGCAATGATTTTCTATGCCGTCTAAACTTTTACACATATGGAGAGCAGTTCCCTCTACTCATTTCCTGTGCAATCTATTTGGCTTTTAGAGAGCATGTTTTGAATCGCTCCAGAGTCCTCTTTGGACTCTGCCTAAGAATCTGAACATTATTTTTAGGCTTATGGGAAGCTTAATATGCACCGTGGGGCTGATTTTAAAGCTTTGAATTATTATAAACAAGATTTTAAAAAAGCATGATTCTGTTCTTCTGGTTTTGCTTCTGTTTCTTACTAGTATAGTGGCACTATTAAAGGAACAGTTCACTACAGAGCTGAAGTCAGGAGACGATTAGCGTAGCTTAGCATATCAGTAGGTTGCATAGAAAAACAGCTGGCTACAAATGGTTACAGCATGTAACTCCCCCTTCAACACCACAATTGATGCTTTTACATGTACAGTATGTTGTGTTCATTATTGAGCCATAGAGGTGTTGGTTGGTGTATTTTTGACAGACGTAGGCTAGGCTAAGCTACTTACCTTCCAGCTCTAGCTCTGTACCTAACGATAGACATGAATGATCTGGATCTCATCTACCTCTCAGAAAGAAAGTGAATGAGTATATTTCCCAAAATGATGAACTATTTCTTTACACTTATCATTATTTTTAGCCATGCTAGTGGCATGGCTGTGTGAATAGTAGTGTCGGTCGTCCACCACTTTGGTCCAGACTATCCCTGCAACTACTGGATGGATTGTCATGGATTTATTTATTTATTTTTTTTTGCAAATGTTCATGATCCCCAGAGGCTGAATCCTACTGACTGTGGTGATCCCCTGACTTAAACACCACCATGACTTTTAAGAATGGTGTCTTGACGGCTACTGGATGAAGTTTCATGACATTTGCCCATAATAAAATATATTATTTGTTTTCCTTGTGCAACAGTTTGTGTGCCAGGGCAGTTTAGGATTCCCCAAACAAATCATCATAATCCCCTAGACACTATGCAGATGGTGGTTGATAATTAGGAGGCTGAAATATGTCACTTTTATGAGCATTGTATTTGGCTCTGCTGTTGAAGTGTTGTGCTCAGCATAGAAACCAGGCTGCATCCTCTTATTCCTCACACTTAATTGGCACATCAGTGAGGACTGGTGCGGTTAAGATCTTGATGAAAGATACAGTGTGGTTATTGTGAGTCTGCCCATTACGTCCAAGGAGGAGTTCTCATTTTGGCTTAGTACCTCAGCTTATAGCCTAATCAACTGTTTGTATTGCTTTTGATTAGTGCAGGATATCTGGTCTCATAAGCCATTATCTTTTACCCACATATTTAGTTGTTTTGTGCCGTATGTCTTCCCATGTGAGAAGAAATAGAAACATTGACATCTTTTATTTATTGTCGTCATGATTGTAGGAACAGTGTGAAGCCTTGAGGCGACAAATGAAGTGAGAGGGAAGAAGACACCTTGAGCCTGTGTGCACTCATCAAGAGTTAAAACTCCCAGAGATTAAGTTGGATAAGGCTTGATGAGACCCCTTATCAGTCCTTCTACATCAGAGGGACTTTGTGACTAATAGCATTTGTCACAGGTTGTTGAACATACTTTTGGTTTTGCATTCGGAGACTGTGTTCAGCCCCAGTGGTGAATTTAAAATTTGCCTCGAGGCTAAAAACAATAGTGTCATGTTTTTCTTGCTGCACAGGAAAAAAAAATACAGTATAAATTGTTATTCCCAACAGCTATATCAGCTTTAGGTCTGACACTTGCATTTTGTTCAGTGTGTGGTGTATCAGATCCATTAGAAATAGGGCTGTGCTATCAAGGGGAGGTCATGAAACCACAGGCTACTGGTGGAGTGTTGGGGGATTGATTGTACAAGGAAAATCGTGTACAACAATCATCATCACAATCATTTGAAAGGCCAAAAGTATGCTGCGATAGCTTCTATTGTGAAAAATTAAAATAAGGATTTTGAACGTTGAGTTTCTGAACACAGTGATTCAATACAAAGCTTTTCCGAAATTCAGATCAGATCTGCTATTTCCACTCTGCATTCTGGGATTTTAATAGAGAATGAACTGAACTGACTTGATTTGAATCTCAAAACAAGGACCATAGATATCCCTGATGACACTGAGGGCATGACCTCCAGTTATTTATTTGATTTTTATGAATTATTGTGTTTTAGCAACCTGGGGGTACTTCACATTCTCCATTTATAAGCTTAAATATAGTGGGTGTCTATCAAGCTGATACATTTTTTTTATTTTTATGCCTAACAAGTTTCAGTTCTGCTTGGGCCAGCAAAATAATACATGGATAAAAGCTTTATTATTTCTCCCAATATAATTTTATTCTTGTCATCATGGAGACGGCTTTGAAACTCTGTTTAGACATCTGTGTTGGAAATTTACATTAAAGTATAACTGAACAATTAAATCCAAGTACGTGATCCAACTTCTTCTGGTTTTTCATCAAACTTTTTGCAAACTGGGCACTGAGCATGAGAGAGTGAGTACACCAGAGTGAGTAAACCAACCACATATGCTATAAAAAAATACAAAATCGTACTAACATTTCAAACCATCGATTAACTTTCTAATTTCATTTTTATAAATTAGGAATATGATTTTATTTATTTGTTTTTTTCTTGCTAACACAATAATGGACACAGTCACAATCACATAGACTAAGTCAAAAAATAGAAATAAAACACACCTGTACATGTCTTAACATTCTGGTTAAAGCAGCTACAATCAATATTGTATAATAACAGTGCTTCAAATGATAGTGTGAAAACAGCATGAGAATGTGAAAGGAGTCGCTCATAGTGAGGAACCTACAAAAAATATCAGCTGAATCAGCAACTCTGCTCTGCTTTATGGAGCTTTACACTGAGTTTCATTGTTGCTCCTTGTTTAACTAAGACTGTTTTGGTTCCCTCTTTGGTTCTGCACTACGCTCATAGTGTCATTTCCAGCTGCAGCATGCAGCTGTTTTCAGCAAAAAAAAAAAAAAAGTTTTGAATAACCACTGTGCTCTACCTGCTCAACACCAAACAGCGAACAGACACAGTTAGTGTCTAGCTGGTGAACATAGTGGAGAATTTAACAGCTAAAGAGCCAGATGTTTCCTTCAGGAGTCAGTAGAGACCAAAAGCAGACTATTGGACTCACGTCCAAAATAATGCTAATGTTGCACTGTAACTGTATCTGGATGTGTAAATAATCAACTATTTTCCAACAGGTTTACCATAGCAACTTAAGAAGTAATGTTAAAGTATGTTAAAAAAAAATAAAAATCAGCTTTTGCAGGTTTAAGTGTGTAGAATAATTGCCCCACTCTGAGATGAGCTTCTTTTTTTTTTTTTTCTTTTTTTTTTTGCTTGAAGAGTATTTGTGTGAAGTCATTTTAAGTGGAGCTTCATCTTTAGTTACAACAGTGTCCTGGTGCAGAAAATATGTGGATTCAATATTAATCTCAATAGAAGGCTTAAAAGCCGAATCCATCCAGTAGAATTATAGCTTTTGTGGTAGAAAAGTGAGGCTCAAGGAGATAAACATTACCCAGTAGCTTGTAATCTCTACAGTTTGTTGTCAACCTTCCTTCAACAGAAAAGCATATCTTCTCTTTCAGATGGGAACAAAGTCCTATGAACATAATCAAAACAAGTGTTGCTAAGCGTTGACCGCATTTGTTAAAGTGTGAGTGGCCATATTAGGAGGGGCTTGCTGACAGACTACCTGGGAAGTGGAGCTACATTAAGAGTGAGGAGCAATTTTTTCTTATGCGTCTTGTGCTCTTTGTGTAGATATATAGCTGTTTGAGCTCCCATCCTCTCCGTGACAAGACACCCTTCTCTGCTTATAAAAAGTAGAATGTTTTTTTATCCTATGCGTCACATTTACCTACGGTGTCATCCACGGTGTCACGGTGGTGAGAGAGTTTGAATGGCTCGCAATAAATCAGGATTTCTAACAGCTTCAGGGATTGAGTTCACCTCTATCTAGACTTGACCTACTTCTTAGCAAAGTCCACACAAACTAAGTTGTTGTACAGTCCCTCGTGGTACAAGATAAATGTGGATCTTGTCTGAGTGCTCATTGTCCACTTTGTCATTTCATTAGTTATAGATATGATGCAGTCAGCACTCTGATTTACTGTTTTAACTCACATCCTGCTCCGTTACTGTGCTGTGAAAGAATAACACCACACACATTAGCCTGCATCGTAGAAAGTTTCTGTTGCTATCTTCCAGCATTTGTTCTTTCATAAAACTAAAATTCATTACAAAATAAGATACGTGATCTTAACTCAAAGCAATGCAAAGGCCCTAACTGCTGATCAAAAGCTCCAGAAAAATACTAGTAAGTGGACCTTCAGTTAAGATTATTTTGTCAAACTATGCACATGTAGAGATAAACTGTTCTTTCTTGACTGTGTGAGCTTTCAGTCATATCACATCATCTTCACATGCAGATGGAACTTGCCCAGTTGTCATTGAAACGTTCAAATTTCAATTTTTTTCCCCTGAAATTTACACACAGCTTGGAGTTGTGGCCCCACTACATTTCTTGTAGCCATTGCACAAGGGCTTTTGTGATGATAAAGATTAAAGATCCCACCCAGATATGTTTTAAGACATAAAAGTGATAGTTGACTATTTTAACATTCAGCCCTTCAGGCAATTCTACCTATTTATACCGTACCCTGGCAACATCTGTTAGCATTAACCCATCCTCCAGTCCAATGAAAAACAATTCATTTAGTTGTTAAAGAGAAATTGCTGAATAAATTTTCTTTTATCATATATTTTTCAATTAATTATAACACGGTAAATGCACGCATAAAAAGAAATTGAACACAGCAGAGTGGAGTGTATTTCACTGTAAGTCTTTATTTGATTGAATTGAATTTAAGCATTTTAAGTCTCCACACATTTATTTAAAGGGGAAATAGGTAGAATTTTGGATGAACAATAGCACACTGGTAGAACTACTAATCAATACCAGTACTTCGACAACTTCCTCACCTGGATATTTTGGTTTTCAGTTTGTACATTTGGAATAACAGCTCTCCTCCAGCTGCTGCTGTTTTCACTTGCTCAGCAGTAGAAAGGAGGCACAAGAAAAGAATGAGAAGTGTCCTGAGAGACTTCAGCAAAAAAAGCAAAAAAGCCATTCAACAGTATTATCCTTAGTATTACACGTGTGCATGGTGATACTGTGCACTATTTTTCTTTTTTACTGTATATGTCTCTTGTTTTGTAGCTCACATATAAGGTGGTCTTCCTCACTTTATCACCTCTTGTAAAAAAAAAAGTGACTTTATTTCTCAGTCAGTGACATGTTACTGTAATACAAGAGGACAGTTGTTGTAATAATTGCAATTCTGGTCTCCAAAGGATGTCAAAAAGGGTTATTTGAGGCTTAAGCGGAGATGGGCATCCAAATTTAGGTCAAGGAGAACACTGCCTTCCTGCTTTTTATATCATATATAAGTAACATTTTGCAGTTTCATTTCTAGCTTTTACACTGTGATTGGGAGGTTTTAAAATATCAGCATTGAGCAGGGAGAAAATTCAGTGCAGTGCAATAACATGCAATAAGTGTGGGAGTGTGCTGTAGCTTTGAGTGAAGTGAACAAGTATGAGCATGAAGCTATACTTGTGACAACATAACACTAAATGTGTTTCTGTTCCTGTCTTTGCGTTGGCAGATTTTTTTTTTTTCGATGCTAGGGATGGTCAGTGTTGAAACAACTCGATTTGTTTCTAACAGTGTTTTTGTCTTCAACCAGCAGGTATGATAAGCCACTGTGATGACGACCTAAGGAAGTTCAAAAACCCTTATTGTTTGGGCGCTGTGTGGGTAATTGCAACTCATGGGTATAAAGAACCTAAAACAGACTTTGTCTTGTGAGTTAGATTGAGTTTTAGTCTGGTTAGTAAATCATACAGTCAGTCAACTAATCCAAAAAGTCCACGTAGATCATAATCGCCATGGAGACAGAATGCACACTCTCATGACACTATGTACGTAATATATAAGAAGTAGAATTTCTCTAATCCAAATGTGTAAATGTTGGATTCATGGAAGTGCCCAAAAAGAGAGATGGCAGTTCAGGAATAAAGATTCGATTGCCATAAAATATGAATACATGAAAGCATTAAACATTAACAAAATCTGAGTAAATTATTAATTAAAGGAATAACATGTTCATGCGGATTTGTTTTGCTCTGTTGTTGAATCTGTCCTGACATAAACATTTCTTTGTCATTATTTGATTCATCAAGATCCCGATACTTGAAGTGAAACAGCCCCCTGACAGAACTACCATACAACATCATAATGCATTAGAGGTCGGCAGAGCTTAAAGGAGAGAGTGAAATGGTGCATAGCCAATGAAAGCAATATTGGCAGTGAGTATGAGAGACCTTGGCTGTGGTATACTAGGCTCTGCATTCTACTGTCACAGTCTTTCCCAGTCCTTGTTAGGATGGCCTAGTTTCATTGTAAAGGCTTTACCCACCTCCTCACACTTGTGTTTTTTTTCCCCTCCCTGAGGGGAACATGTTACCCGAGTGTCTCTCTTTAACCTGGGGATCTCTATATACAGCTCTCGTCTGGTTCCCCTCCTTCCCTGGGGCTCAATTAGAAACATTGTGCAGTGGACTCCACAGTCAGGATGATCGCTGGCTGCGTGTTACAGACAGACAACTATGTTCTCTTTAAAACCACAGCCTCGGAGATAAGATGCCTAATGACATCTTTATCTGCCTTGGATGACAGTTACATAACTCTGAATCAACTTTATTAATAAAGTGAAAGAAGATATGATTGCAGCGCACACAGGAACACAGTACCTTCACATAAGTATTGTACGTACAATAGACAACATAAAGGTGTAATTAAAATGAATGAAAATTTGCTTAAGCTTACTCTGGTGCAATACATCAAAAAGTAGCATTCATGTCTAATAGACTCATAAGATAAATGAAATATGTTACAAATAATAATTCCAAAAGTAAAAATAATATGAAATCTGCATACATACATACATACAATGTACGATATAATACTAGCTGATAAAATGAAAAAAAATCACTATCGTTAAAAATGATAAAGATTTTTGTAATTGTCCAGAGAATGAAATTTCAGTCAATAATTACGTCCAATAATGTGGAGCCTAGATGAATAACATTTATTTTTTAATTAATTACTGCCTGTCCAGTAATTTTTGGTATTTTTTCAACAAATATCATGAAATGAGTTGGTCCTACTAACAAGTCTTTCCACTGTGCCACACAGCTTCATCACTGTCCAAAAAATATTTAAAAATACATCAAAAAGCCACACTGTTTCACATGTTTGACATATGCCATCATTAAGATGAACATGTGGTTTATTTTGAGTCAGTCCTACATACACCGTCCCGCTGCTTTGAAACACTCACTAACGCACGACATGTGTAGTAGTCCGCAGCTAAAACATAATCCCCAACAAATGCTGTTGTTATTCCTGTTTGAGTGATGCTTGGTAAAAAGCTATGGCGCCCAAGTGTTTTAGGAAAATACATCACGCTTTTTTAAAAAATTATGTAACTGTATTTGCAGCTGGTTTTTAAATATTTATGTCTTGAGAGAGAGGTGTGACACAGACGTATCAGGGTTAGGATTGAGAGAGACAGAGTTTTTTGACAATAAGAGAAATATGGAGGCACAGTAGCCTCTGAAAGAAAAAGATAAAGAACTATGCCTGTGAAAATGTCTTTTGTTTATGTTATTGAACAACTACTAACTGCTGATTCTTTACAAAAAAATGGTATTGACTTTGGGAAAATAAACTGTATAATCTAACCATTTATATTGGTCACAACAAACTGAATTATGGGGTATTGTTATCAAATCTGAAATTCCATATCTGTGCATCTTTAATACATCCTGGTAAGAAATAGAATAAACGGAAGGGTAAAAATATAGGACGTGCAAAGCATGCATGAATAAAAAAATGAAAATAAAAAAAAGCAAGTTACTGGTTTAATATCACAATAGATAAAGTGCACAAAAAGGTGCATCTATGTGGCTATATCATGTCATATAATAGCTGAAGTGAAAGGTTCATCAGTGTTGTTATAAGTAGTGTTTAGAAACATACAGTATATTCATTCAGGACAGTTTATGCGTGTGATTTATTTATTTCTCAGTTTCCTGTAGGGAGATATCCGTCCAACATTTTGCTTTTTACGCAGTGACTGAACTATCAGAACATTATTCCTTTGATTGTGCACTAACTGCAGGATATTCATGAGCCACTGTTTCCTAGCAACATAGTGTATGCACTGTGTATAAGCTACAGTAGCAAGTCTCTGATCATTCGTCACTATCAAAGACAAAAGGTGAATGAAATTTTGGTGAGTGTTTGAAAAAATGTGTCTGTGATTCTTTAAACACAAAGTTCCTTTACATGCAGTCCTGATCCTGCTTGATTTTTTTTTTTTTTTTTTTTGCTTTGCACATACAGTAGATTCAGAGTCACTTCTTTCCTTCAGGCTTGCGCTTGTATCTCTGTCCACAGTGAACTGTTGTCTCTTCTGTTGGAAAATCACACCTCTAGACCGAGCCTTTTCACAGCAAAACATCCACTGTCAGTGCTGAGACTGTTTATGATTGTATACAGTAGCATTTCTGCACAGCTGAGAGAGCTCAGTCAAAGGACCCCTGAGAGACACATCACAGCATTGCTTCTCACAATCCTTCTGTATATTGGCGCTCAAATGTGCCCATTCTGTCACCTGAGGGCAGTTGTATTGTATTATCTTCAGCTTCGCAGGGGAAGGACTGTACCAAGTGGATAGACATTTTATCTGCTCAGCTATTCATACTTGCACAAGGATTGTCTCAGCATTGCTGCTGAAGATAGCTTTGACTCTCATCCACTGCAATCAGATACACTTTAAATGGTTAATGAAATTAAATTAGTTTTTGATGACTAAAACCAAATTAAATTACTTTTTGAGAGCTTTCTTGCAAGAAAAGACGGTTAGCATTTACACTTTTTAGGGACTTTGACATGGTTCAATTGTCTTAGGAAAGTGTTCCAAGACCATTTCAAGAACATTTGAAAGGATTAATAACTGTGCTGTGATCCACTGCTTGCGTGATGGGTTTTGTGTACGCTCATTTTAATATTTCTCACTGCTATGTGAGCAGTATTTGAATTAATTTACTCCACTAATCTGAAGCAGCTGTCATTGTCACTGTGATCTCGCAGCGATGAAGAGGGCTCTGTGCTCAGGAGAAATGCATTTCCTCTGGATTTTCTTGCCTGCCTTTCACTTCATAAGACCACTTGATCAACGGCGTGGAGGAGTCGTACATGTACAGTGTCATTAGATTGTAGAAGTCATTAGCTTGTGTGGATAAACCTCTTAACCTCCATCTGAGCATTTGTATCTCCCTATCTGCAATTACACAGTTGACCAGATTGCATTGAACCTCTCAACAGTCACATCATTACAACTGCCCACGGAAATTTGTTTCTGAATGTATTTTGCCATTAGGCTGTCGGACAAGATCTGAAGTTGTCCTAAATATTCTTCACGTCTATTTAAAAATAGTTGGCTTTCAGATTCAGATGCGTTTAAAATTTTTACAATTATAAAAACTTTATATAATTAATTAATGTTGTGAATTAGGATAACAAACTAATGTCATACACATGGAGAGATTATGAGAAAATAGGCCCCAGGGTACAGACAGGTAAAAGCCCCCCTACCCCTCCTTACACTGGAACAACACTGAAAGTTTGTGTCTCTTTTATAGTTATTATTATTTCTCTCCTTGTAGTCTTCGTGGTCATTTTGCATCTCTTTGTGGTTATTTTGTGTTTCTTTGTGATCGTTTTGCATCTTTCTTGGTGTCATTTTGTGTCTTTTATGACTTTACAGGGGACCTGTGACGTCTCTGGCTTTTTGCTGTTCTCCACATCTGGCAGCTGCTTCACAGTAAGAGCACATCATCCACTTTTACTGTGAACTAGGGCTTCCACCAACAATTATTTTTATTGCTAACTAATCTGTCATTATTTTTTTCTTGATTAGTCATCTGGCCAATGAGAAACAAAAATTGAAAAGTATTCATCTGAATTTCCCAAAGCGCAAGGTGACGTCTTCAGATGTCTTGTCTTGCCCAAACGTATAGAATTTATTGTCATAGAGAAGTAAGTATCATTTTTCTGTCAATCGACTAATCGATTTATCACTGCTCCTCTAGCATTAACATCATCGCAGGTGATCAAAATGTTTTAATCAGTAGTAGCTAGACTGTAACGTGGTACATTATCAGTGTCCATCAGTATGTTTCGTTTTATGTTGGTGATTTAATTGTTGTCCCACTGATACGGAGTTGTTAATTCTAATGAGATTAACAATATATGCATGCATGTATGCATTACTAACAGCATTACGTGGTATTCGACTCCCGGGCAAGATAACAAAGCCCAGTGTAAATATTACAGTACAGTTGCCTCGATTTGAGTGTGGAAGTGGCTTTTTCTTTTCATTTTGTGTAGTTCACCTTAGACCAACAGCTCTCTCTACTAGACACTACACATGTGGTTGTTATGTTTACAGTCTACTGTGGGTGATCCATCTGCATTGCCTGTTGCTGACTTCAAGCCCCTCCAGTGAGTTGAAGTCACACTGAACTGTAGATGTTTTTTTGTTGCACAAAATAAAATCTTTACTGGCTACTGTGTGTGTGTGTGTGTGTGTAAGAGATGTTGACTTATCCTCAACACTTCTTGTTGATTTTGTTTGGGGATGTCTTCCAGAGAAAGAGCTCTGATGCTGGTGGAGCTGATTATCGAGTTTGCAGGTCTCGAGGAACAACACTGAAGTTATGCGCAGCTTGTTTTGGTCTTAGCCAAGTGTTATTTATTAATAATATATTGACTGGCTGATTTTATTTAGTTAGCACCTCATATCAGTGTGCTGCAGTGTCTCACATATATAGATTTGTTTGGTAGTGCAGATGTAGTTAAACTGAAAATTCTTGGTGTTATACTGAATTCTCAATGTTTGATGTTTCCTGAGGGAGAATCGATTGACTATTTTAATAAGATACTTTTTACTTTAAACCTGCATCATTTTACTAAAATGGTTACATAATTTTCTAATACCATGTTGTCTTTATTATTGGGACAGGAGTGGCATAAGATATTTCTAAATTTGTTCAAACTGAAGCCAAAGAAAATCAACAAGAATGCATGTCATGAAAAACCTTGTAGTCTCATGAGGCTAAAGACTGCAGACACCTCATTCTGTCTCTGCTGTGTGAAGATGATATATAGTCTGCATATTGCAGTAATCTCGTACTTGTGCATGCACTTACCACCCTTGCCTTGCAACAACTGTTATTTCCAAGCCTTTTGTATGGTGGGCTCACTGTTTCAGGGAGGTGTGGAGAAAATGATAGATCCTTAGAGCTCGCTACACACAGAGGCCTTCGATTCAAGTAGCAACTAACCATTCATTTTCAATAATTTCATGTTTCCTTCCACCAATTCTCCATCCTTCCATTGCTATTATCAGGAGCAATTGTGGCAACATATTATTCAGAGGACAGCAGCCATTGTTTTGCTTTTCTTTATGGCTGACAAACTTGTTTTTAATCTGTATTATTTCCTTACAACAGGAAGAAAAAACACACATCTGCTCACACAGAAGCACTGCCAATCATATAGCTGAGGATAATGTAAGCTTGCTAATGCATCATTCTGTTTTTTTAATCAGGCAACATACTGTACAAGACATTAACTGACAGTAATAAACTGTTAGGGGATATCCTGCTCTCTCTCTTTTCTTTTTTTTTAACAACAAAGGGATCAAATCTATGCGCATCTAACGTGCATAAACGAAACCATTAGATTTTCTAAAATTCACACAAACCTGAAAACGGATTCTGAAGTTTTAAAACATTTTTAATAGAAATAAAATTTTGTATAAAAAAAACTAAACATGCTTCACACACTTCATTAGTTTTCATGAGGTTTTACAAATACATAGCCAGATAGCCAGGCACTGTATCTTTTTGTACATTTTCCCCAATTTTAGGATATGTCAGGACATAAAGCAGACATCATCAATCTATTTAATAACATACATTAACTTGCCATTTAATTTTGGTCAGCACTCACATTTTATTCTGCAACACAAATGGTGTTGAAAGTAATACAGAGGGAGGCATGAAAAGCAGCATTGAATTCACAACACAAATGACCCCACAATGTTTTCCCCAAGACATTAGAGGGCTTTTATACTGCACAAAGCCAACTATTAATCTGTTCAGCGAGCTGGGGGTGATGGATAGAGATATCGTATACTTTTGCAATTAGATTTTCATTTGTTGAAAAGCCTTACAACTTCCTGACACCTCCTCCGTATCATGAAAGTGCCTGAGGAGGACATGTATAGTAATGAATTTTCTCAGTGGCTGGTCCATTATGGATATCACCTTCAGGGCATAACGCACGATCCTCTCAAGGGCATACTTCATCTTAATTCCCCTCTTAATGGATCTGTACAGCTAAGCTTTACCCTTACATTACGTGTAACCAAGAGAGTAGCTGGTGGCAGTGATGGGAGGGTCATCCTGGATGACAGCTTCCAGTGAGATCTCCTGGCTAAAATACCGTTTATTTTAACCAGGAGCCACTGTTTCAAAGCACGTACAGGTATGTGGAGTGCAGTGGCAGTCTTGGGCTAGCTGGTAATACAAATCATGGCCTCACTTAAGCACAGATAAACAATCACTCACTAGACCTTCACCATTTGAGAACAGTTTTTAAACGTACAATAGGCTCGGGCCCAAACAATTGTTAACAACGCTGCAACAGAGTTTTTAAACGCATTCCAAAGATATTGTTTTTTCATTTTCTATTTATTATTGTTATTTTTTTTTTTTTAACAACACAACACAGGATGTTGAAACTGGCATGCTCAAAATCAGCAGAGACCATCTTATACGTATAGTCATTCTTATTAAGTCAGTGGAAATCTGGAAGAGGAAATAAAAATACATGGAGTCTGGTACAGATTTGTAGCGTTGTTGAGATGATCCCCATTTCCTGTCATCTGGCTCATGAGACCGGTACACATTTAGAAATAAAAAAACAAAACAAAACACAAACCCTTCTTAGAAATCCATGGACCACGTTTTCATGCCTTTTTGGTGTTGATTAATCCCTTTGTGATGCCTTGAGGATTTTAAGATTAGTTATAGTTTGCAAAACTGGCAGACAACATTAAGAACACCTGATCATATTGTTGACTTTAGTTCAGTTTCAGTCAGTGCTGCTCAGGATGACAGAGAGGTCTTTGAAAGAGGGCATAGCTGAAATGTAAACACTCAAAAGGAAAGCTCCATCCTTCAATCTCCAGGCCTCTGCCATGCAAGTATTTTTCATTTTTCTTTTTTTTTGTGTTTGTGTGTGTGTGTATTCTAGTGAGGCAGACAGAAGATGGAACCTTACAATTGTACTGTCATCTGTTCTGGTCCCGTGTTTTGTCCGTTGTGGTTCCTCTTTGTGGTCTCTCCTCGCCATGTCACGTCTTTGGGCAATGCTTCTGTGATCTCCACCCGTACAATGACAAATCCTTCATTTTTTTCTGCCGGCCGTGTGAAATTCCACTGCATGTTTTCTTCTCCATCCGTCAGGGTGGAAATCCTGAATTATTATAAGAACATCTGTCCCTTAGATTGCATGGTTGCTGTAGCTGATGTAGGTTTGCTTTGTTGAGAAACCTGAAAGGGAACAATGAGAGGGGGGATTGAGAGTCAAAAGAAGTTAAGGTGAACTATTGTAACCTGTGAGACCAAGGACTAGGGAATCTAAGCATTTTTGTTTGGCTCCGTTTTCCTACCTGGTGTAGTACATGTGAGGTGAATACCTGAATAGTTTGTGTTCAGTTGCTGACTAGTTCTCATGCTGCAGTGTAGCATAAAAGCCAATAAGTCTTAAAGAAGCCCTTGCTCTCTAGCCATATTTTCCACTAAATATATATCCTGTATTACCTACAGCAGATGGAGGGTTCAGAAAAGCCCACTGCCCCCCCACCGCCTCCTTTTCCTTCAGCCGTCAGGCCTCAACTTTCCAGTTGTCTCCTCAGACCGTGTTAGCCGATTCGCTGAGGTGGAGCAGATAAATCCTGACATATCACCACCAGATCTCTGCAGTTGTGCGAGCTAGCCCAGACAGGAATTTTTCAATTTCATCAAGCCATATATCCACACCGGTGATGACAATGACAAATGGTGCTTATTCAAATAGCCATGCACTGTGCAGCCCCTGTAAACGGTAACCCCATCAGGATAAATTGCTGCTGGCTATCAATTCTGCGTCTTTGCCTTCTCGCCACTTACTGTAACCAAAGGCCCTATTAACCCTCCACAGAAGCTTAAAGGAAGATAGGAATTAATGTTGCACTGTGTAGCTATTCTGATGGGCCACACAGCAGTGTGCCATTGTTACCACAGTGCATTGTCATACAGTTTGTATTGATTTCTGCTTTTGTGTTAACAGTAAATACAATGTCAGCTCTTTTATTTTACTGTGAGAGGTAACATTTCTCACTACTGGTATGAAGAGTGAGGAGTAAACACAGCTTTAAAAAAAATGTGACAATAGACTTGATTTCTTGTTAGTACAGGCCAGACAGAGGGAATGTATCTCTGTTGACAGACATGACCGATTTCAACCTTTCCCTGCCCGAGGCAAGCTGAGGAAGAGATTTTTGGAAGTAACATGACTAATTTCAGCTGACTCAATCACTGAAGTCATTATTTATAACACTTGTATAAATCCAGAGTGTGCCACTGTTACAGTAGCGCCGAGATTTTTTATTGATATTGAGATGAGGAGGATGTACACGCTCAGAGAGAAGCTCCTGCCTTCAACAAATTATGTTCATTATTGATCTCTTGATTATTATTATTTCAATCAATTGATTAACGTCATGCCAAAACATAGTGAAATACACCCAAGGCGAGGTTTTTAGTCCAAAAAAAAAGATATTAAATTTACATTATATATTAAACAGTTAAAGTCCAAAATCTTACATTTGAAAAGCTGGAACAAATTAATGTTTGGCTTCATAAATGACTTAAACCAGTAAATTAAATTGTAAGTATTTATCTTAGTTAGTTTAGTTTTAAGTTTTTTAGTAATTTCTTCTTTTGTTTTAGAGAAATCATAAAATGTTTTGTGATGTTACAAATTTATTTATACTTAACTACAACTAAAGTGTTTAGTTGATTAATTGATTAGCTGATGCACACAAAATTAAAGGGCCACTCTTTTGATAAGTGAGTAATTTTTTTTAGTCTTACTAAATATTCTGGTTTCAGTTTGTCAAATGTGAGGAGTTTAGTCTCTTTGCAGTATGAAGTGGCCCCTTAGTAGTAGTAATAGTTTTGACACTTTGCGAAAATACTTTCTTGGGAATAATCTTAGCATAAATTACTTCTCCCAACCAAGAAGTAATCCAGCAGTTACCTCCAGGTACAGTAATGTTAGTTTGAGACCCCAGCCTTAGATAAGTGATTGATTATCAAAGTGTTGATTGACTAGTCAATTAATCATCCTCATCCTAATTGTTTAGGCACTAGTTTAAACATTGCTGGGCTGTAGTAATAGTAAGAAGTAATAGTGAGAGTAATAGTCAAAGAGAGAAGGTACATTTTTAGCATGTGAATCAAGTTTCATGTGCAGCCACAGAATTCAACGAAGTAATGATGAAAATCAAATGAAAACTACAAAATAAGGCATGAAACATGGTTTCTGCAGTGTTCAGGGAGTTGAATTTAAAGACCTTTTTAAAACTACATAGCACATAATGTCATACCTATTTCATTATAATACTGATAGGTAGGTATAAAATATAGAATATAATAAAAACCAGCAGTAAATTATTTACCAACTGCAAGATTACATTGATTTACATATACACATTACACATTTTTGTCAGTACTTCCTTGTAATTGGCTATAATTAATTAATCATTAAACACGACTTTGACAAGCAGCCAGAAAAGGATGGATTAACCAGTTAAAAATAAGTAATTAATATAAGATCCATATATAAGGCCTTTTTTAAAAAATAAACTTAATTTAAATCTTTTTAAACACCTGCAGATGACAACCTGACGATCTCAATATTTCCCGAATGTAATATTTGAAGGTTTTACTGATGTAGAGTAGTTGCATTGTTGAATTGCAGAATATGTTGTGTTAACTGTAATCCATTCCTTTATGACTTCACCTCCACACAGACACACAATTCAGAATCCAGTAATAACTTCCTCTTAACTTATAAACAGTATTCCACCCCCCCCTCTAACAACAGTAGCACATCTACTGGATTCAGTGAAGTGTTAAATAACATGCTACACAGCTGTTATTTGATAATTATCTTTTACTCCGCTTCCTATCTCTGCATCAGTTTGTTTGATTTACAGACACTGAAGGACAAAACATGCCAGAGAAAAAGAAACAAAACAACAACAACAAACACTAGGTACTTCCTCATTGGCATTCATGTTCTTACTTTGTGTTTCGAGGCTTTCACACAGCTCGGTCTTGGCTTCTCCATTGGGTCTGAGTCCGGCCTTGGGGTTAAATTTGTTGGACATGGTGGCGGCGGTAACCACAGCCTTGAGGCTCCGTGTGCGCTTGGGCACATTCTGCTCGGGGTGGAAGAGAACCACGTAGACCTTGGGCATATAGAGCAACCCAAGGGACACCGAAGCGCTCAGGCTCACCGAGATGGTCAGCGTGGTCGTTTGGATGTACATCTGCAAGAGGAAAACACCAAATATGCACAACACAAACAGTTTAGCCTTTTTTGGCACTGGATGTTACAGATTTTTCTATATGGGTAGCGGCCCGTACAATACAAGTGACATCTGCTGTGTATCATTCTAATTAGAGTGTCCAATGACCCATTTGTTGGCCAAGCTGTTGTTGAAATAGTTTCTACTGGGTCCAATAAAGGCTTCAAAACTATTTAATGCAAGTGACGTGATAAAACTTGTTTTAAATCAGCAGCTCATCTGCTTTTACAGCTTGTGTGTCGAACCAGCCAAGGCCACCTTGTTTGTTTAATTTTCTGCCATACTAGTTTTAATATGGCCATCACGTCAACCAGAACACAGATTTGTTAACATCAGTTGATCGGATGCTATTCTGACTCATAACAAGCAGGCCCATAAAAAAGAAACAAGCTCATGAAAATTTTACACACGGTCAAATCCTCTGAATCATGGGGGACGGCAATACTGACTATCATTCTCTCTCATTCCATTTTAATTGTTTGCAAAGCTGCAGCAAATTAATGAGTCATCTTCAGGGAAGCATTAAAGAAGGAAAGCTTGTGTAATTTCTATACATTGTGCCATGTTTGTGACTGCTTGACTGGCCATCTGAGAGAAATTAACTTGGTTGTTAGAGAAGTTTTAATGTAATGATATTGCAGACTGGAAAGCATCCAAACATCCTGGCATCCTCAGCAGCAGCGGTCCCAGCCTTTTGCAGACTGGCTGAGGGGAGATGCTGGTACAGTTACAACAAAAGGGCAAACATTTGGATATTTTAACACACAGCAAGTCTTTTATCTCCCTACCACATCAGAAGAAACTCAATCTCTCCCGGACTCTCAGTGTTTTTGCTTACTGTACTGTACAGTTTTTATGACTTACTATACTATAACGATTTTATGTCCTACTATACTGTGATGTTTTTAATGCCTTAGTATAATATGATGTTTTTATGCCTTAACATAGGCTACTATGAGGTTTTATGCCTTAGTATACTATGACATTTTTATGCCTTGCTATACTATGACCTTTTTCATGCTTTACTATACTATGACATTTTTAAACGTTTTTATACCTTACAAATACTATGATGTTTTTATGACATTTTTTTATGCATTACTATACTATGATGTTTTTTTGAGGTTTTTTATGCCTTAGTATACTATGATGTTTTTATGATCTTTTTTATGCCTTAGTATACTATGACGTTTTTATGCTTCACTATACTATGATCTTTTTTATGCCTTACTATACTATGTCATTTTTTGACTTTTTTTTTGCCTTACTGTACCATGACGTTTTTTCTTGTTTTATGCCTAACTATACTATGATGTTTTTTCAAATTTTTTTCCTTACTATACTGTGTTGTTTTTTGGCATTATATGACTTACTATACTATGACTCAGGCATACAATACTATGACCTGTTTTATGATGTTTTTATGCCTTAGTATACTATGACGTTTTCATGATGTTTTTTATGCCTTAGTATATTATGACGTTTTTATGCTTCACTATACTATGATCTTTTTTATGCTTTACTATACTACGACGTTTTATGCCTTACTATACTATGTCGTTTTTTGACTTTTTTTTTGCCTTACTATACTATGTGTTTTTTGGCGTTATATGACTTACTATACTATGACTCTGGCATACAATACTATGACCTTTTTTATGATGTTTTTTATGCATTACTATTCTATGATGTTTTTTTTATGTTTTTAATGCGTTAGTATACTATGACGTTTTTATGATGTTTTTTATGCCTTAGTATACTATGACGTTTTTATGCTTCACTATACTATGATCTTTTTTATGCCTTGCTATTCTACGATCTTTTTTATGCCTTACTATACTATGTAATTTTTTGCCTCTTTTTTTTGCCTTACTGTACCTGTAGTGGGTCTGAAATAGCCACATATAGTTTATTATGTTAACAGACACCCCCTCTTTTTCATTTTTATATTGGAACTCTTATTTGAACCCTGATGAACAGTTTTGCAGAAAGCATTACCTCTTTGCACCAGTAGAAGGTGCTCTAACACCAGTGGGTCCAGCAAACAGTCACTGCTCTGCTTTGCTCTGCGCATGTGCAGAGAATAAACCTGCTGAGCAGTAGTCGCATGAGCTAACAGCCCTCGTGTCGTGTGTTTGGATCCACAGGTATGTAAAATGTATTAATTGTACAGTTTTGTTCAGTTAACCTATGTAACAACATAAGGCGAAGCCATGAAGTGGAGCTAAGCATTGTTGGATGTTCAAATATGTACTTTATCGTCATAGTTTATTATCGGGGGTTCCCGCCCATGAAAGGTCGGTTAAACAAGAATGAATGTATATGTGTGTGTGAGCAGTTCCGACCATAAACGTGGCTGGCTAGAGTTATTGTTTGTTAATACTTTTCTGAGAGTAATTGGTACAGTATTTACAATGTTGTATATCTGAAATGTGAGTATTAAGCGCATGTGCAGAGAATAAACCTGCTGAGCAGTAGTCGCATGAGCTAACAGCTCTCGTGTCGTGTGTTTGGATCCACAGATCCACAGTTACACTGTAGCTCAGCCGCTCAGTGCCCGCCGCCTGAGTGGCTCATGCTGCCGGACCAGAGACCCCTAGCTCTGGCGCCGGTAACATACCATGACGTTTTTTCTTGTTTTATGCCTAACTATACTATGATGTTTTTTCAAATTGTTTTCCTTACTATACTGTGTTGTTTTTTGGCGTTATATGACTTACTATACTATGACTCTGGCATACAATACTATGACCTGTTTTATGATGTTTTTTTATGCCTTAGTATACTATGACGTTTTTATGATGTTTGTTATGCCTTAGTATATCATGATGTTTTTATGATGTTTTTTATGCCTTAGTATACTATGATATTTTCACGCTTCACTATACTATGATCTTTTTTATGCCTTACTATACTACGATCTCTTTTATGTCTTACTATACTACAACGTTTTATGCCTTACTATACTATGTCGTTTTTTGCCTTTTTTTTGCCTTACTTTACTATGTGTTTTTTGGCGTTATATGACTTACTAAACTATGACTCTGGCATACAATACTATGACCTTTTTTATGATGTTTTTTACGTCTTGGTATACTATGACATTTTTTATGCTTTATTATAATATGACATTTTTGCGATGTTTTTTATGCCTTACTATACTATGACATTTTTTCAAATTTTTTTGCCTCACTATACTATGACGTTTTTTGGCGTTATATGCCTTATTATACTATGGCGTTTTATGCCTTACTATACTATGTTGTTTTTTAACTTTTTTTTGCCTTACTATTGTTGGAATTTATCATTCAAGAGACCAGATGTTTCTTTGCTCCACTGGACAAAGGAACTCACACTCCACAGTTCCTCACTGTTCACACCTGGGGACGACCCTTCCTCCCACGGACCTTACTGGCCAGCCAGTGTGGGTCAATGTGTGACATGCGACCCCCAAGGGTGTCACCAAACAAAAACAGATCTCCTTCTTCTCTTCTCTCTCTTCTCTTCTTGGCTTGCTCTGGAGAGCAGCTCCTGCTCTCTCCACTCAGCTCTTCAAAGGGCAACAAGGCCCCAGCCCAGGTCAGCTCTGCTACCTAAGAAACCAGCTCCCTCGCCAGCCTGCTCACAGCAGCCTGCAAACACTCTTCTCAACAGCAGCGACCTGCTTCGGATAAACTGAGAGTGAACCAAATTCTCTTCAGAATCAGCAGCTACAACACAAGGCCAGCTGATTTTCCAAGCAACAGGAGTCATAGCAGAGTTAGCATGGAACAGCTAACTCTGTGAGGAGAACAAAGGAGATAACAGCAAAGCAACACAGCCAGACAGGACTTTACTCCACCAGGAAGCCTCCCAACTCACTGGATTTTACAACAACACTGGAAAGGACTTCTTTGTTTGTTCCAAGGACTGGGTAACGTTAACTGACTGGGCCTAACCTTTCCCAGCACAGCACAGCATAGCTAAGTAGCAGAAGTCTTAACTTTGTTAATGTACTTGTTGATTGATGTCTTGTTGTTGTAATGTTTGCTTAGGTTGTGGTCAATTAATCGGGTGCTCATATGTTCACACACACAGTAGTACGTCTCAGTTCTAGAACCTGCATGAAGCTAACCTCCTCCCTCTAACCTGGTACCTTTAGATTACATGAGCTAGGCTAACAAAGAAACTCACACCTTCCCTCCCATACACACCAGGTGGTCTCAGTGGCCATTTTGAGTAGTTTCTTTGTTTACCGCCAGCTTGTGTAGTCTACTTTGTTCAGGTCATGTGGTCACAGTGAACACTTTGAATCGGCCATCTTGCCTTTGTTTGTGTTCCCACAGACACACACACATACCCCTACACACACATACACACACCCGTATATACTAGATTAGACATTGTGTTTTACTCTGCTCCATTGTAAATAAATGCCCTTAGGTATAACTACTGGTGTGTTTAATGTTGCAGAAAGCGTGAATATTGCCAACCTCTACTTTGTAGAGTTCCAATCCTTCTACTTTAACTTACTGTTGATTTGGTAATTTAGTTATAGTTAGTAAGCTAACTGTTAATCAGAGTTCCAGATTAATGGTAATAAATTGAGACTAAAACCATATTGGCTATTTTGCCTATTAGTTTAGGCTGGTGCCCTGAGGACTTTAATTAATTTTAAAGTTATTATTTAACATTAATATTTTTAATATTAATATTTTTCTTAATTTATGATAGCCAATAAATTGATAGACAACCAAAATCCAACATATTTGGTGTCCAGCTCATGAGGTAGAGCTCAGACCCAACACTACTAAGTAGTTTTTTGGCATTATACACCTTACTATACTACGATGTTTTTTGACATTTTTTTTGCATTACTATACTATGATGTTTTTTGACATTTTTTTGCCTTACTATACTTTGAAATTTTTTAAACATTTTTTTTACCTTACTGTACTATGTTGTTTTTTGGTATTATATGACTTACCATACATTACTATGCATTACCACAGCGTGGCTTTGTGGTACAATGGTTAGAACTGTTGCTTTAGAAAAAGAGGGTAGAGGGTTTGAACCCGAGCTGGCACCGGTCTGTGTTGAGTTTTATTGTCTCCCTGTCTCTACACGACTCTGGCATACTATGCTATTACCTTTTTTTATGATGTTTTTTATGCCTTACTATACTATGACATTTTTCATGCCTTACTATACTATGGCATTTTTAAAAAAAAAAAAATTTGCCTTACTATACTATGTCGTTTTTTGACGTTATAACCCTTATTATACTATCGCATTTTATGCCTTACTATGACGTTTTTTAACATTTTTTTGCCTTACTATACTGTGTTGTTTTTTGGCATTATATGCCTTACTATAATATGACATTTTTACGATGTTTTTTATGCCTTACTGTACTATTACATTTTTTTGCCTTACTATCCTATGACGTTTTTTGACATTTTTTTTTGCCTTACTATATTGTGTTTTGTTTTTTGGCGTTATATGCCTCATTATACTATGGCATTTCATACCTTACTATACTATGACATTTTTTGACATTGTTTTGCCTCACTATAATATAACATGTTTTCAATTTTTTTTGCATTACAATACTATGATGTTTTTCAAAAAATTTTTCCTTACTATTGTATGTTGTTTTTTGGCGTTATGTAACTTACTATAATATGGCGTTTTTTGACATTTTTTGCCTTACTATACTATGACGTTTTTTTTTTTTAAATTTACCTTACTATACTATGTTGTTTTTTGGCGTTATATGCTTTACTATACTATGGCGTTTTCTGCCTTACCATACTATAACATTTCTTGACATTTTTTTTACCATGCTATACTATAACATTTAAAAAAAAAATTGCATTACTGTACTATGACTTTTTTAAAAAAAACTTTCCTTACTGTACTATGTTGTTTTTTGGTGTGGTATGCCTTACTATACTATGGTGTTTTTTTGACATTTTATGCCATACTATACTATGACGTTTTTTGGCATTTTTCTGCCATACTATACTATGACATTTGTTGGCATTTTTATGCCTAATTATATTATTTAATCTCATGCTTTGCCATACTATGATGTTTATTTGACATTTTATGCCATACTATACTATGACGTTTTTTGGCATTTTTCTGCCATACTATACTATGACGTTTTTTGGCATTTTTCTGCCTTACTATACTATTTCCTTTGATGCCTGATCATACTATGACATTTTTATGACCTTTTATGCCTTAATATACTATTATGTTTTTTTGACATTTTATGCCATACTATACTATGACGTTTTTTTGGCATTTTTATGCCTGATTATATTATTTAATCTCATGCTTTGCCATACTATGACGTTTTTATGACCTTTTATGCCTTAATATACTATGATGATTTTTTGACATTTTATGCCATACTATACTATGACGTTTTTTGGCATTTTTATGCCTAATTATATTATTTAATCTCATGCTTTGCCATACTATGACGTTTTTAAGACCTTTTATACCTTAATATACTATGATGTTTTCTTGACATTCTATGCCATACTATACTATGATGTTTTTTGGCATTTTTCTGCCATACTATACTATGATGTTTTTTGGCATTTTTCTGCCATACTATACTATGACATTTTTATGACCTTTTATGCCTTAATATAGTATGATGATTTTTTGACATTTTATGCCATACTTTTTTTTGACGTTTTTTGGCATTTTTCTGCCATACTTTACTTTGACGTTTTTTGGCATTTTTATGCCTAATTATATTATTAAATCTCATGCTTTGCCATACTATGACGTTTTTATGACCTTTTATGCCTCAATATACTATGATGATTTTTTTACTTTTTATGCCATACTATACTATGACGTTTTTATGACCTTTTATCCCTTAATATACTATGATGTTTTTTTGACATTTTATGCCATACTACACTATGACCTTTTTTGGCATTTTTCTGCCATACTATACTATTTCCTTTGATGCCTGACCATACTCTGGTGTTTTTATGACCTTTTATGCCTTAATATACTATGATGTTTTTTTGACTTTTTATGCCATACTATACTATGACGTTTTTTGTATTTTTTTCCATACATTACTATGACGTTTTTTGGCATTTTTATGCCTAATTATATATTTAATCTCATGCTTTGCCATACTATGAAGTTTTTATGACCTTTTATGCCTTAGTATACTGTGATGTCTTTTTGACATTTTCCTTTGATGCCTGACCATACTATGACGAATTTATGACCTTTTATGCCTTAATATACTATGATGTTTTTTTGACATTTTATGCCATACTATATTATGACGTTTTTTGGCATTTTTCTGCCTTACTATACTATTTGCTTTGATGCCTGATAATACTATGATGTTTTTATGACCTTTTATGCCTTAATATACTATGATGTTTTTTTGACATTTTATGCCATACTATATTATGACGTTTTTTGGCATTTTTCTGCCTTACTATACTATTTGCTTTGATGCCTGATAATACTATGATGTTTTTATGACCTTTTATGCCTTAATATACTATGATGTTTTTTTGACATTTTATGCCATACTATATTATGACGTTTTTTGGCATTTTTCTGCCTTACTATACTATTTGCTTTGATGCCTGATAATACTATGATGTTTTTATGACCTTTTATGCCTTAATATACTATGATGTTTTTTTGACATTTTATGCCATACTATATTATGACGTTTTTTGGCATTTTTCTGCCTTACTATACTATTTGCTTTGATGCCTGATAATACTATGATGTTTTTATGACCTTTTATGCCTTAATATACTATGATGTTTTTTTGACATTTTATGCCATACTATATTATGACGTTTTTTGGCATTTTTCTGCCTTACTATACTATTTGCTTTGATGCCTGATAATACTATGATGTTTTTATGACCTTTTATGCCTTAATATACTATGATGTTTTTTTGACATTTTATGCCATACTATATTATGACGTTTTTTGGCATTTTTCTGCCTTACTATACTATTTGCTTTGATGCCTGATAATACTATGATGTTTTTATGACCTTTTATGCCTTAATATACTATGATGTTTTTTTGACATTTTATGCCATACTATATTATGACGTTTTTTGGCATTTTTCTGCCTTACTATACTATTTGCTTTGATGCCTGATAATACTATGATGTTTTTATGACCTTTTATGCCTTAATATACTATGATGTTTTTTTGACATTTTATGCCATACTATATTATGACGTTTTTTGGCATTTTTCTGCCTTACTATACTATTTGCTTTGATGCCTGATAATACTATGATGTTTTTATGACCTTTTATGCCTTAATATACTATGATGTTTTTTTGACATTTTATGCCATACTATATTATGACGTTTTTTGGCATTTTTCTGCCTTACTATACTATTTGCTTTGATGCCTGATAATACTATGATGTTTTTATGACCTTTTATGCCTTAATATACTATGATGTTTTTTTGACATTTTATGCCATACTATATTATGACGTTTTTTGGCATTTTTCTGCCTTACTATACTATTTGCTTTGATGCCTGATAATACTATGATGTTTTTATGACCTTTTATGCCTTAATATACTATGATGTTTTTTTGACATTTTATGCCATACTATATTATGACGTTTTTTGGCATTTTTCTGCCTTACTATACTATTTGCTTTGATGCCTGATAATACTATGATGTTTTTATGACCTTTTATGCCTTAATATACTATGATGTTTTTTTGACATTTTATGCCATACTATATTATGACGTTTTTTGGCATTTTTCTGCCTTACTATACTATTTGCTTTGATGCCTGATAATACTATGATGTTTTTATGACCTTTTATGCCTTAATATACTATGATGTTTTTTTGACATTTTATGCCATACTATATTATGACGTTTTTTGGCATTTTTCTGCCTTACTATACTATTTGCTTTGATGCCTGATAATACTATGATGTTTTTATGACCTTTTATGCCTTAATATACTATGATGTTTTTTTGACATTTTATGCCATACTATATTATGACGTTTTTTGGCATTTTTCTGCCTTACTATACTATTTGCTTTGATGCCTGATAATACTATGATGTTTTTATGACCTTTTATGCCTTAATATACTATGATTTTTTTTTTACATTTTATGCCATACTATACTATGACGTTTTTTGGCGTTTTTCTGCCATACTTTCTTTTGACGTTTTTTGGCATTTTTCTGCCTTACTATACTATTTCCTTTGATGCCTGACCATACTATGACGTTTTTATGACCTTTTATGCCTTAATATACTATGATGTTTTTTTGTAATTTTATGCCATACTATACTATGTCGTTTTTTGGCATTTTTCTACCATACTTTCTTTTGACGTATTTTGGCATTTTTCTGCCTTACTGTACTATTTCCTTTGATGCCTGACCATACTATGACGTTTTTATGACCTTTTATGCCTTAATATACTATGATGTTTTTTTGTCTTTTTTGACTTGTGTGTCAAGGATGGAAATTTTTAAGCAGGATACTCTAGGGGTAAAAGTCAGGCGCCAGAAGAGGGTGAGCAACCCCTAAGCTCTTCTCTCCAAGTCATTCCTAGAAGCTGACTTTTGTTTAACCTACCAAGATTCATGGTATCTTTTAACTGTATATAGAATGACCATGTTTGGACATAAATGTTGGCTCTGTGTCTCTATAGGTTACTAGGATTTAGCTATGTTATGAATATGTATCAAGAGACTATTCAGCCTATAAATTGTATGGTTTTGGGGGAAAACGGGAGAAGATCCTTTTTGGCTTGGGTCCTCTCACAGGATGTTCTGATGCTTGTTCAACAATGCTGTGCCTTTTTGTAATAAACATTTTTATACACAACTAAGCCGGTGTCAGCAGAGATTCCTTCATCATCATCACATCATTGCCAAGGAAGAAACAACAATGTTTTTTTGACATTTTATGCCATTATATACTATGACGTTATTTGGCATTTTTCCGCCATACTTTCTTTTGATGTTTTTTGGCATTTTCTGCCTTACTATATTATTTCCTTTGATGCCTTACCATTCTAT
>NW_019174322.1:0-4995 GCF_002260705.1 Seriola dumerili
AAAAATCTGATCATCAAATCACTTGTTGTCAAAGTGTCTGTCTAACGAATTTATAGAGAAAATGTTAGATTACATAACATATGTCCATATATGCTGTATATTCATAGAGTATATAAACTTAGTCATAGTTCCTCATTATTGATTGATTAGTACAAACCAGTTATTGAAGCAGTACAAGTCTTTAATTTGTGATCAGAGTCAATATGAACTCCTTCATGACTGTAAATAATCTCCAATAATACAAAACTGTAACTAAACCCATGGTAGGAACATTTCAATGAAGAATCATCCAGTCATCTCTTATTACTGAAGTGTTTCCATGGTAACTACTCTGACATTCTTATTCTTTTAGCTGTGTCCAAACAATCTGCAAAATCCTTCAAATAAAACAAGAAAAAATCTTTTCTGGATCTGAAAGAAAAAGCAACATGTCATCAGCATGTAGAGAAATAAAATGAGAGTGATCTTTCGTTTAAACCTTGGAAATATTTACATATGAATTCTGCTGAAGAGCTCAACCACAAAGAAAAATGAATCAGATGAGAAAAGCAAAGATTTAAGTCGTTACTCTATTAAATTCTTCATGAATGTTTTTTGATTTCAATAATTAAAAATGCTTCAGTTCTTTTGAATACAAAACACACAACATGACTAAAATATTTACAGTGAAATATCAGGTAATTCTACATGAAGGAAATTAACATGTATTTAATTATAATGTATAGAGTCAACAAATGTGTGTGTTTGGTTATGTGGGACCCATTTTCAATGTTCATTAAAAGAAAAATGCCATCAATTATTTTTTAACGTCAGACTCATTGGCCTTGGCTTATTTTCTGTGAGGAACATATAAAAGAAAACATTTTCAATGGCCGCACTCTGTACCCCCCCTATACATGTAAATGACATACGTGGTGTTTGGGTCCACTGGAGCCAAGGGGAGTAAAAGTGTGGAAATTGTAGGTGCTGTGTACCTTGACTTTGTCCTCCTCCTACATGAGGCCTGTACTACGAAACAGGATTTGAGGTTAGCGAGGTAACTTCAGGTTTAACTCTGGGTTTTCAGTCGTACGACTGTAGTTCACCTACCGGGGTAAATCACCATGGTAACTTACGCTGAACCTCTGACCTGCTCCGGAGCAGGTAAAGTTTGAGATAACAGTCTGAGGTAACAGGTAGGCGTATAAAAGCCGCGTCCACTGACCAATCAATTCTCTTGAAACATGGCATCACCGTTTGAGGAGGATCCCGTAGAACTTGGTGCATGGATTGTGAGAGGGTTTCACAGGAGGGCGTTTAGGGACCATCAAAATCCTTTTGCATTTCCTGATGACTACATCTGTGAGAGAAACTTCTCATCAGAGGGTTTGACTTATATTTGTTAGCTTCTTGAGACGTGCATCACCAGTGCATTACATATAAGCAATGCACTCACAGTCCCTCAGACTGTATGCTTTGCCTTGCGTCATTTCGCCTCCAGTACCTTCATGTATGCTGTGGGTGATGCAGAAAACCTCAGCAAGAACACAGTCTGTAGGGCAACACATGAGGTGGCACGTGCTCTTACAGACCTGCTGAATGCCTTTGGTGTGTTCCCTGGACACTTGCCCATGCTGTCCATAAAAGAGGGCTTTTATAATATAGCAGGTAGACATTAACTCATGTGACTATTTGATCCATGAACAATGCAGACTCTCATCCGTATGCTGTTGTGTATTAAATGCAGCTCCTTTCAGTGGATTCCCCACAGAAATAGGTGCTATAGATTATACCCACATTCCCATTTCTTCACTTCTGGGTGACAATGAAGCCAATTATGTGAATCACAAGTCGTTCCACAGCCTCAATGTTCAGGTAAAACGTATATATCCTATATTATCAGCAATATCTTGCCTTAACTTTGAGATTTCATTCTACTCTGTTGTTATTCTTATTTTCATTTAGTATGGAACTCTGTAAATGTTTATGTGAATGTATGTATATATGTATATGTATGAGCATATGTATAGCTGTTGTAACACAAAACTTCCCATTTGGGTGGAAATACAGTAACTATCTGATAAATAAGGACACTCATTGTGTGGACACACTGACTGAGGATCTTCCTCTAAACCAGAGTCCTTTTGCACATTGATGCTACATTGACTTTAATGTTTTTATCCTGTGGAGGTACTGTTAACCTCACATGCTTTTGTAGATGACTTGTGCCCATCACTGCATGGTCAGCAGCATTGAGGCAAAGTGGCCTGGTTCAGTCCATGACTCCTGGATCTTCAGGGAGTCAGCATTGTGCCACAGATTGGAGCAGGGGAGGGAAACTGTGCACTGAATATTAATGTGAGTTATCCTCTATTTTAAACTGCTTGTTTTGATACTGATCACGGTAATGTCCTTTTTCATCTTCAGGGCTGTTCAGTGGAGTGCTGCTTGGGGACAAAGGATACGCCTGCCAGTCTTTTTTAATGACACCCTAACCTGACCCTGATGCAGGGCCATGAAATAGATTCAATGTGGCCCTTACCAAAACCAGGGGTCAGGATAGAAATGACATTCGGATTACTGAAGACCAGATTCACATGCCTGCGTGGGCTCAGAGTAGCTCCAGAACCAGCATGTAAAATCATTGTAGCGTGTGTTGTGCTCCACAGTAAGGAGGGAGAGGGCTCCTCCTGTGAGTCAGCAGCCCCCTGATGTGGTGGACCCCATCACCCTGGACCACCTCACCTGCAGGGCTTTTTTCTTCATGAGAAACGGCAGCATTTTCTTTTAACATGAGGAACAGAGGCCATTGTCTTTTGAGTTGTTCTTAAGAAACAAAGGCATTTCCTTCACACCTGTTGCCAAAGAAAGAAAAAGAACAGGCCTTTGTATCTTAATGTACAAGTCTTTATTTGACTGTGTTTTTTCTCCTGTACCTGTTAACAAAAAGAAAATACATTTTAGTTACTTCTTTCCCATGTCTGTAAAGGAGTTACATGACTGAATTACCTTCTTTTCATGCTCCATTTTCTCCACCTCCAGTTTGACTTATTTTAATTGCTGTCTTTCAAAATTAATGTCAAATTTTTGATATTCAATATCAAGTTCTCTTGTAAAGAGACCTCACACTGAGGAATATATTTATACAACTCATTCGTTTATTGGAATATATTAATAGATAACGGAGAGTTAACCTGAGTATGTTGAACTTGCTTCCTAGTACATAGTATGTTATGTGTGTGTGTGTGTGTGTGTGTGTGTGTGTGTGTGTGTGTGTCCTCAGTGAACTGTATCAGTCTCTGCAGTAGCTTCCAGCTGCAGCAGTCAGTTCAGTTTCTGTTCAGTCTGACTGAGGGAGGTTTTTGTACGACGCTTTTTCACTGTGTGAACACAAGCTGGTTACTCAACCACTTATGACTCTGACAGTAGTAAACTCCTGAATCTTCAGCCTGAACTCCACTGATGGTCAGAGTGTAGTCAGACCCACTAGATGCTATCCCACTAAAACGTTCTGAAACTCCAGACTGACGGCCGTTAGCTAAATAAATCAGGAGTTTAGGAGCTTCTCCAGGTTTCTGAAGGTACCAGTGGAGCCACTTCTTACCATTAGGCTCAACACGTTTGTAAACTGGTTGACATCTGATAGAGACATGCTGTCCTGGAACAACAGACTGAGATCCAGGAGACTGAGTCAGGATGAGTTGTCCTGATGAACCTGGAAAACATGAAGAAGAGGAGAAGGGTTTATTGAGACAAATCCAGCTTGGAGAAAGATGATCAACATCCAAACAGAAGAGGATGATTTCTTTAACATGGAGAACAGATGGAAGAAGGTCAATGCTGCTTGTTTCAATGTTTCTCCATCACAGCAGAACATCATTGTGGTGAACCTGGTTGCATCCTGAAGCAAAGTTTTCACAAGAGAGTCTCACCCTGAACAAGGAGCCCCAGGGTGGCCAGCAGTAGAGTCAGAGACATCATCATTGTGCTGCGGCGCTGGTCAGTGGCTCTGAAAGGCCTGGACAGCCACTGATCAACACTGCCTCTTAACGGCTGGGAGCAGAGAGGCAGGACACATATGCAAACACACAGAGTCAGTGAACTGTAGCTGTCCTCAACATATCATGCTGTGGTCCTCCTCACTGCTGGAACACTGACTCTTTCAATCATTCATGATATAGTTCATTAAGGAATTGAGATTTTTAATTGTTTCATATAGTTTTTCTGTGCTTGACTGATTTTTAAAAACTTAAAATACTATTTACATGAATAGTCTTCATTAGATACGTGGAAATATTCTTTGTCTTTATTAAAGAATCATACAATCTACTGCTATATTAAGCAAATAATACAAATATATAAACAAGAGGCTCTGCACACACTGACCTTTGCAATTGGTTTAATTATGTACAAATATTGTCCAGGGTCTGAAAAGAATTAGAGGAAAATGTTGGTGAATTTGAAAATGTATAAGTATTTAGTTCAAACGTTAAACTTCTTGTTTATCCCTCACACCAACGCTTATGAAATGAAACAGAGAGGGAGACAATGAATGAGACAGAGAAACAAATAATAAAAATATTTGCAATTAAACCATAAACAGTGACAATGATGAAAGACATCAGGCAGGTTTTGGCAAAGCTCATAACAACATAGTTAAAAAAAGAAATGATCATATCGAGCTTGACACTAACATCATACTTTTAATCTTTAATGAAAATCTAATTCCTGTTTCAACTGGGTAATCCTTCAATGAATCATGGCAAGGACAAAACATCGCTTATCCCATCCCCTCCCCACAGGGGTGCCCCAAAGGATCACTACTGGACCCCCTTCTTTTTAAATATACACCACCTCAATGGGTCCAATTATCACTTGCATGAATTTTCAAACCACTACTATGGCAGAGGTACCCAACTATACCTGTCACTCCCACCAGGTGACCCATTACATTATCAACTTCAAAATCTCCTGTTTATATCTTAAGCCAATCAAGATTATGAGAAACCTTGGTGT